>NC_136490.1:83389730-83789730 GCF_053919585.1 Euprymna scolopes
TATGCATATATGTATATATATGAATATATATGCATATATGTATATGTATGTATATGTATATATATGCATATATGTATATATATGCATATATGTATATATATGTATATATATGCATATATGTATATATATGTATATATATGTATATATATGCATATATGTATATGTATATATATGCATATATGTATATATATGCATATATGTATATGTATATATATGCATATATGTATATATATGCATATATGTATATGTATATATATGCATATATGTATATGTATATATATGCATATATGTATATATATGCATATATGTATATATATGTGCATATATGTATATGTATATATATGCATATATGTATATATATGTGCATATATGTATATGTATATATATGCATATATGTATATATGTATGCATATATGTATATATGTATGTATGTATATGCATATATGTATATATGTATGTATGTATATGCATATATGTATATATGTATGTATGTATATGCATATATGTATATATGTATGTATGTATGTATATGCATATATGTATATATGTATGTATGTATATGTATGCATCTATGTATATATGTATGTATATACATGTTTGTATATATATATATTTATGGTTATATATGTATGTATATATATATATGTATGTATATATATGTATGTATATATATGTATATATATATGTATGTATATATATATGCATCTATATGTATATATATAGGTATATATATGTATGTATATATATATGCATATATATGTCTTTATATGCATATATATGTATGTATATATGTATGTATATATATATGCGTATATGTATATATATGCATATATTGTTATATATATATGCATATATATGTATATATATATGCATATGTATGCATATATATATGCATATATATGTATATATACATGCATTTATAGGTATATATATATATGCATATATATATGCATATATATATGCATATATTTATATATGCATACATCTGTATGTATATATATATATGTGTATATATATATGTGTATATATATGCTTATATGTATATATATATGTAATCTATATATATGTGTATATATATGCATATTTGTATATATATACGTGTATATATATGCATATTTGTATATATATACGTGTATATATATGCATATATGTATATATATGTGTATATATATGCATATATGTATATATATGTGTATATATGTGCATATATGTATATATATATGTGCATATATGTATATATATATGTGTATATATATGCATATATGTATGTATATATATGCATATATGTATATATATATATGTATATATATGTGTATATATATATGTATATATATATGTGTATATATATGCATATATGTATATATATATATATGTATATATATATGTGTATATATATATGTATATATATATGTGTATATATATGCATATATGTATATATATATATATGTATATATATATGTGTATATATATGTGTATATTTCTATGTGTATATATGCATATATGTATATATATGTATATTTCTATGTATATATATGTATATATATATGTGTATATATGTGCATATATGTATATATATATATATGTATATATAGGCATATATATATGTGTATATATATATGCATATATATATGTGTGTATATATATATGCATATATGTATGTATATATATATATTCTAATATAAATGATAGAAATGCTTAAAACGTTCACTGGAGAGGGAGATGTTATAACCTGGCTGACGAAGGTTAAACTTGTTGCTAAGTTGCGGGACATCGCGGATGTAGCCAGCTTGATAACGCTGTATCTTGATCGTGATGCTCTGGCCCTATATCTGGAGATGCGGGAGGAGGATCGACTGTCTGTTGACGTCATCGAGGAAAAGTTGAAGGAAGCATTTACCGAAGGACGTTTGTGGCATATGGCAAACAAAGCGGTATGGTGTGGACTGGAGAGCCTCTCGATATTTACGCCAACAATATCAGGAGGTTGACGGGACTAGCAGGATGCAATGGAGGAGGCCGTCGACAGATGGTTAAGGTGGCCTTTATCAATGGCTTCCCGGACCATATTTCTATAGCTCTACTAGGGAGATGGCGGAGTTGATTACACAGGCTAGGTGATGGCCAGGAAAAAAGAGAGTGAGCAGGGAATCGTAGCTGTCGCTCAACGAAGCAAACTGCAGCAGGAAATTGTGAAAGACGAAAAGCAGAGAGGACTATGGCAGAGACCCAGGTTCTCTGGCAGATGCTACCGATGCCAAGGCCCCCATATGGCGAGGGAGTGCAGGGAGCCAAAGCCAGAAGTCATGTGTTACCGCTGTGGGGAAGACGGCCACATCAGCAGATTCTGTCCCCAGGGAAACGAACAGGGGGAAGCCACTGCGCCAATGGCTACCCCACTTATTCAATGAAGGTGCTTTAGGGTATATCACCACAAGTAGAGGTGACCCTAAATGAACGAAGTGCAAAAGCCCTTGTCAACATGGGCTGTACTTCAACAATTGTCACCAAAGACGTGGTTGACACATGTAATGGAACCAGCAGCATTACGGCAGTTGACGACAGAGAGGTGAAGTGCGATGGCACAAGTATCGTTCGGTTGATGGTATGTGGGATGTCACTAACAATCCAGGCGATTGTTATTAACAAAATTGTCACGGGTGTCGATGTGGTGCTAGGGATGGACGCAATTGCTTGACTAGGGGGCGTTACGGTATATAGGAACTCCGTGAGATTTGGAGGACATCAAGGGGCTGCAGGTGTGCAATTCAAAAAAGGTGTCACAGGAACGGCCGGGTCAGACAAAAGTTGCACGATAGAGGACCAAGATTTCTCTGCACACTTTGATGGTGAGAAATGGACAATCAAGTGGGCATGGAAGGGAGAACCTCCCATACTGAACAACAGAGTGGAATGCTACGAGCATACGTTGCGAGGAGGCACAAGAGTTGAATTTGAGAAGGAGGTGGACCGATGGATCTCAGAGAGGATTTTAAGACCATGGACGGAGAAGGTGGAAGGTGTGCTGCCGTTAATGGCGGTTGTTCAACCCACAAAACAAAAAGTTCGGCCAGTACTGGACTTCAGGGAGCTGAACGTACACGTTGCGTGTCACACGGGAGGCGATGTGATGGGCGTGTGCGGAGAGACCATGCGAGAGTGGAGGCAGGTTCAGAAGGCTGCGACGATTGTGGATTTAAAATCTGCATACCTACAGATCCACATTTCACGGGAATTCTGGAAATACCAGCTGGTCAGATACAAGGGCCGAATGTACTGCCTGACTAGGTTGGGTTTTGGCCTGAATTCTGCACCAAAAATCATGGCAGCGATCCTTAAAACGGTGCTAAGCAAGGAGAACGCAGTCAGAAGAACCACCAGTTCCTACATTGATGATATTTGGTGGATGAGATGGTAACAACTGCGGAGGACGTAGTAAAACACCTCAACAGCTTTGGGCTAATTGCAAAACGCCCGGAATCGTTGGAGGGAGGAACTGGGTTAGGGCTCCAACTAAGGAAGGACCAGATAGGACGGTTAGTGTTCCGGAGGGGAAATGAGATCCCAGAGGTGTTGGAAAAATTGAGCAGGCGAGAACTCTTCTCAATATGCGGAAGACTGGTGGGCCATTACCCTATTGCAGGATGGCTACGGACTGCATGTAGTTATATCAGAATCTAGCTAGTGGAGCGAAGTGGGAGGATGGAGTTGATAAAGAGACTGTGGACATTATGAGAGAGATTATTGAAGAGGTGAAGAGGGAGGATTCAGTGAGAGGTGTTTGGCATGTACCTAACAGGGCAGAAGGTTTTGTGTGGTGTGATGCAAGCTGTATAGCAGTGGGGCTCACCTTGGAGATAGGTGGTGTTACTGCAGAAGATGCTGCTTGGTTGTGGAAGAAGGACGACGTGGCTCACATAAATGTGGCGGAACTGGATGCGGTTATGAAGGGCATCAACTTAGCCTTGAAATGGGGGCTACAGAATGTTGAGGTGAGGACCGACTCAGCCACTGTGTTCTCTTGGATCCAGTCTGAAGCTACAGGAGAAAGGAGGATGAAGACGAAAGGCGCTGCCGAGATGCTAGTAAAGCATCGATTGATGATGTTAAGGGAGCATATTAGGGAATTTGATCTTCAACTTAGGGTCACTATCGTTCCTTCAGTGAAGAACAGAGCAGATGTGATGACGAGGGTGCGGAAGACCTGGCTAAAGGCACCGAATGAGGCGGCTGTTGCAATATGTTGTTTGAATGAAGACACTCTGAAGGATTTGCATGACATGCACCATTTTGGAGTGGATAGAACCTTGTTCTTGGCCAGGAAGGTGGACCCCAGAATCACAAAGGAGGCCATTAGGACAGTGGTTGAGAGATGCAGCCGGTGTCAATCAATCGACCCTGCGCTGAGTAGACACGAAGCTGGTGAGGTTCAGGTAGCAGAGAACTGGAGCAGGTTGGCGATAGTCGTAACGCACTATCGAAAGAGGCCGTATCTGTCAATGGTCGACTGTGGACCAGGAAGAGTAGCCATTTGGAGGGAGATCAAGGCGGAAAATGCAGGTGAAATTGCAAAGGTCTTGGAAGAGGTGTTTTTGGAGAGGGGTCCAGTGACGGAAGTGCTAATGGACAATGGAACTGCCTTTCGCTCAGCTGCCATGGAGAATGTGTTGGATAAGTGGGGAGTGCAGCGCTATTTCAGGGCTGCATATAGACCAGGCGGAAACGGAATTGTGGAGTGGCATCACAGGACCATTAAGGCTATAGCTGAAAGGGGCCAGATTTCGTCGCCAGAAGCTGTCTTCTGGTATAATATGGCTCCAAAGTCAGGGCAAAAAGTGGAGTCTTCAAGTATGAGTGGCGGCAACCCCGAGGGAGGCGAGAAGCGAGCGACTGTGCGAGTGGGAGAGGAAGTGTGGATCAAACCGCCTGATGCTCGCTGTACCACACGCTGGGGGAGAGGCATTGTGACAAGTGTCCAGTCCCCGAACAATGTATCTATCGACGGCATCCCTCGACACATCCTTGATGTGCGGCCGGTAGTGGTGTCATCAGAGGAAGACAGCGACGTCGAGCCAAGTAGCGACGTTCACGAAGAGGCTCCGCGGAGATCGCAGCGAGAGAGACGGCCGCCATGTTGGTCGAGCGACTACGTGATGGGTTGACATGTGATGATCGTGTAGATCAAGGGGGCGTGTGGTTTGAGTTGTCCCCCTTTGCAAATTGGCTGTTTGGAGAAATGGAAAACTAGATGGCTCTGGTTGATTTTTTTTTAAGCAGGGGGAAGAGCCCAGAGTGTGAAACGACAGTTGGAAGAAGTAACGGTGAATTCTTTTTGTGATGGTGAATTATTTTTGGACGTTGAAGAGCTCAACCTTTTGGAAGGAACAGCTGTGTCTTATATATATATTTTTTTTAAATTTCTTTTTTTTCTACTTCACTACATCAAATTAAGCTGATCTTGTATTTCAATTAATATGCTAATTGTTAATAGAAAGCGATTAAAGTGAGAAACTGTATTTCTGTTTGATGTAATCGTTGTTTTCACAGCCTGAGTTACAATGTATGATAGTTATTCTAAATCACATTCTCTGACATCATATTTGCTTCTAAGAAAATTTTATTGAAGATTTTATACTCATCTAGAACATTGAGCAATTCTTCACTTATTATTGTGCCTGTGCTCTAGGGAATGGGACCACTCAAAGCACAGCTCTCCACTGTTCAAAGTCATTTGAAAACCAATCAGAAAAGGAGAATTATCCGTTGTAGCTGTCCAAATGCCTGCAGTTCATGAAATTAGCAACATTTTAGCAAGAAACAGTTGAACTTTTGTAAGTGACTTCTGGAAAATCTACAACAGTGTAGTAAATAATGGGCAATCAACAATTCCCCCACTAACCAACAATCACGAGGTTGTTTGCTCAGCAACCAAGAAGGCTAACATGCTTGCCAGTCGGTTTCCTCAAACTCCACACTTGACCGTCTCAACCACCCCCTACCTGACTTTCCTATGTGGACAGACGCCACGCTAGACAATCTGAAAATCAACCCTGCTCAGGTGCATGCTATCATAAAAAACCTTGACACTTCAAAGGCATGTGGACCCGATCTCATCCACGCTGTGCTATTAAAAAAGTGCTCAGTTCTCTCCAAACTATACAACAAATCCCTTAATGAATCTTGCTTTCCGGGCTGTTGGAAAACTGCTTCTGTGGTACCAGTATTCAAGAATTCTGGAGAAAGAACGGACCCATTAAATTATCGTCCCATTAGCCTCCTCCCACTTTTCGCCAAAATATCTGAGACCTTAATTAACCATGCTCTAGTCCATCACTTTACAGATGCTAAACTTTTGACTGACCAACAATATGGGTTTAGACAAGCCCATTCCACAGCAGACATCCTAACTGTAATCTCTGAACGTATATACCATTCACTGGACAAAGCCGGGGAGGGCAGAGTGGTAGCTCTAGATATATCTAAGGCTTTTGACAGGGTATGGCATGAGAGTCTCCTCAGGAAGATTAGATCATACGGTATCACTGGTAGAATACTTAACATAATTAAATCCTTCTTAGATAAGAGAAAAATCCAGGTTGTCCTCGACGGTCGTACATCTAAACAATATGATATAAATGCGGGAGTGCCCCTTGGACCTCTGTTGGTCCCGTATATTCATAAATGACCTCCCCGACAAGATTGCCTCTGAGATGGGTATATATGCTGATGACACCACACTCTATAACAGGCATGACAGGAAAACAAATGAACACATATCTAAAGAAATGGCAGAAACACTAGAGAATGACTTCCAATCAGTAGTGGAATGGGGACAAAAATGGATGGTCACGTTCAAAGCCACCAAAACTAAACTAGTTTCATTCAATAAATACAAGAAACCTTCTCTGCCACCAATAGCAATGGCCAACAACACTTTATCTGAGAGTACATCTTTCAAACTCCTTGGCCTAACGTTCACAGGAAACATGAGTTGGAACAATTACATTGAAAGCATTGCCAGGGCCGCTGCAAAGAAGGTAGGCTCTCTCTACCGTGCTAGAAAATTACTAACACCCGAAAGTATCCTGTACCTCTATAAGGCCACCATTCGCCCATGAATGGAGTATTGCTGTCATATTTGGGTTGGTGCATCTCCTAGTCTCTCACTCCTACACAAGGTTCAAAAGACAGTCGCCAATCTGATAGGCCCTGAACTGACATCTAAGCTTCAGCCTCTGTCCCATCGACGAAATGTTGCATCCCTCTGCCTGTTCTACAAGTATTTTAATGGTGAATGCTCTGACGAACTGCAAGCACTTGTGCCCTCACGATGTAAACATCCTCGACAAACCCGACAGGCTGCAAAATCCCACCCCCACACTGTAGAGATCCCTAGATGTAAAAGATCTTTCTATTCCAGTAGTTTCTTCCTCAGAACCGCTAGACTCTGGAATTCCATTCCGGGTCCCTGCTTCCCCACCTGTACTGACGTGCAGAAGTTCAAGTGTAATGTGAACAGACACCTTGCTACCCACATCCCTACATAGAACCTCAGTAGATGTTACCCCTGATAGTAGCCCCCTACACCAAAGTGGCAATGTGCCTTGTTTGGGGTGAAAATGTAGTAAAAAATTAAAAAAATATATCGAAAATTATTTTGCACGGAAGAACATTTTTGATGGAATGCTGTAATGTGAACAAAGTTTTGCAATAAGCCTATTAAATCCAATGTCAGATGTTACAAAATATGGTTCAATATCAGCAGCAATCATCTCTTTTCAGATAATGAATCTCTTGTGACCTGTGATCATTAATATCCCAAATTTTCTTTTTGGCCAATATTGATTCTGTAGTAGTTTGGTGTTTCACTGGAGTCTCGTAGTTGCTGCCACTTGTTCCTGGAATGTCTGTCCCTGGATATTCATTGTGTTTCATTTTTTTTTTTTTTTTTTGCAACTTTTGCTTCTTTTGAATGAACCTTTCTAAGATGGTTTAAAATATTAGTTGTAAAAGTTTTGCTGAATTTGCCACTTTTTGATGTGATGGTTTGACATAACTTGCAAGCAGCTGTATTCGTATTCTTTGGATTGCCATCAAAATACTTCCAGCAGACACTGGTTGCCATAATGGTTGAAGGATGTTGTTAATATTTAGTTAACTTTTTACATATTTAAATTACATATGACTGCTAGTAATTTCTCTCAGTAAAATATACATTATCTAAACCAGAAAAATAAAAATATATATGTAACGGTAGCAAGAGTAAAAAAATGAGGAACAAGAGTATGACTGATGAGGAAGGCTTTATTTTCGGTTCACACATCGTCACAATTTACTGTACGATTCTTCAACATGAAACCTGAAGGATGAAATCATAATTTTCTTTAACAGTGATTTAAAGTAAAAAAAAAAATGATAATTTCATAGGAAGAGAAAGAAGGGAAATTTTCCATATGTTCACATCTATTTGCCTCAAATTCATTGCAGTTGTAAAAGTCTATATGTTAACAGCACATCATGTCTGTTATTTGATAATATGGTTTAGCGATGCATGTCTCTGATAAATTTTCACTGGCAAGTAAAAGAGTGAGTTATTTTGTCTTCCTTTCCAATATAATTAATATTAGTATCATTTATGACGACAAAATTTGCTGATAAATCAGCATTAGAAAATCTATTAATCGGCCAATTAATCGGTAATCAGCAGATTATCAAAGGCCGATAAATCGGTAATCAGTAATCGGCCAATTCGATAATCAGTACATCCCTACTCTGATCTATATCCTGAACCATATCCTGCCTGCCAGATTAGTACACATGAGTCAAATGACGCTGAAACCACCAAATTTTGTTGTTCATTCATAGTATTTGCGTGTGGGAATCCTGATAGCGATTATCAAAGTTACATTTCGGGCAAATTTTGTGACAACCTTGCCTCCACTCACAAAAGTGTCTATTCCAAAAGCTGTTCTAAACAGAAGGAGGTTGTGGGTGTTCATTCCAAAAGTAGTTCTTAACATGACGAAGTTGTGGGGGGGTCTATTCTGAAAACCGTGCTGAACATGAGTAGGTTGGGGGTTGGGCAACAACAACAGCCATACTTTAATTTTTTTATGCAGTGGGGAAGGGGGTAACATGCTACCACCAGGCAACACTGGTTAACGGGCCCTGCTAGTATATAATATTTTGATTGCAGAAATTCCCCACTGGACCAAATTACTGTAGGTTTGAAACAACAGATGCCACATACAAAGTTATGTCTACACTATTATCCACCATCTTATATAACTTTTGAATGCTATTTATGTCACATTTTGTTATTATAATAAAATCCTACATTATATCCTACGAGCGCCATCATCACAATTGCAACCATCTTAAGAGGAAGTAGTTTGTATTTTACCCTTTAAATACCATATACTCTTACCGTTCCCAGTCATCACCAGGAGGATTTCTATACATTTGGGGTTGAATCTTTATTAACTGGGTCATATACTCATAGCCATAACATAATCCTTCCATTTCCCAATACAGAAATACATTGGCTGAAACTGACTATTCGTTCATTCCAGAATGTAACTCTTATTACAAAAACGAACGCTCCAGAAATTTACCAATATGGCTTCACTTCACAAGAGGCAACCGTTTTATATAAAATACACCTATTGCAAATATATTAAACAACTATGACACACTAAGACAATATTTATAAGCCAAGAATGCTTTCATTTATACATTAAGTATACCATACACGTTAATTTTTATTAAAAATCACGCTACCATGCTGCATCTTTTCTGTTTACATACATCGGACATACTGTTTTTCATCACATCGGCATTGATAACCATTATTTTTTCTTTATCTAATAAAAGCTAGAAAAACTTCTCTTTTTTTTAAAGTAGGAAAGTAGGATTGATGAAAATCTTTTATATATGCTAAATAAAAAAATTAAAAAAAAACGGATTAAGTGATTATTATAGCTGCTATCTCTGTTCATAACCAGTATTTTGCAGTTTATATACTTAAAAATCTCCTTGTGTGTAATTTGGAAGCCTTTAAACTGCCTATTCCTGACTATTTCCAAAGGTTGCGTGTGCATGTATGTGTTTGTTTGTGTGTGTGTGCGTGATGGCATGTTTGCCTGTTTTTGTGTTTGCATGTGTATGTGTGTGTTTTTTGTGTGTCTGTTTTTGTGTGTGTGTTTGCAAGCGTGCATACATGTGTGTGTATGTGTGCGCGTGTGTGTGTGAGTGCATGCATGTGTGTGTGTGAGTGCACGCATGTGTGTATGAGTGCATGTGAGCGTGAGTGTTTTTTGTGTGGTGTGTGTGTGCGTGCGTGCGTGTGTGTATTGTGCATGTGTTTGTTTGCGTGTGTGTGTACGTGTTGCATCAACCAGACTACACCATGCAATGCATGGTTTGGCGGGTACAGCTAGTACAATAATAATAATGGTAATAACTAGCAGAACCCATGGAAATTATATGGTAGTTGAAAACATCAGCTTTCACATAAGCAAGAATCTTCTCATTACATAAGCAAACAATTAGAATGAGGTTGCCTTTCAATAGAATAATCAATAGAATAATAGTTCAGATCAGACTGAATTAAAAAATAAACTTTTTTGTAGACAAATATAGAGAACTGCTTGAGATATTATTACAAGAAAAAGATCTATTGCGAGGCTTCACTTTTTTTCTAGAGATTTGAATTTAATCAAAATGACGTGTAAATCAGTTAAAACACAAAAACTTATTCATTTATTTGCAAAAAAACAAAAAAACATTAAAATACGTTAAAACACAAAAACTTATCCGTCTAAGTAGAAAATTTAATTTATTCTTGCCTTTGGTCATAATTATATGTTGTTTATTCATGTTTAGTCATTTTAACTTGGCAGGGTTAAACTACATTGGCTGGCGATAAATAACTTGTTAGTATTATTATTATTATTATTATTATTATTATTATTATTATTATGATCTGCAATGATCAAATGCTGGCTAGCGATAATTAACTTATTATTATTATTATTATTATTATTATTATTATTGTGATCTGCACTGACTAAGCATTGGCTTACTATAATTAACTTATTATATTTTCATCTGCACCGACCAAACACTGGGTGATAACTATATAATTAGGGTTCTCATGGACTTTTTGTCTCCGTGTTTCTTGCCTCAGTTTCATCTGGTATAATTTTAATCACGTGATTAAACTGTTAGACCAGTAAAAGTAACGATCATACAAGTACCGCTTGTTTTATGAGGTCAGTTATGAGTTAGTTCCTGACATTGCTGAAACAGTTTACAATATAAAATCATTCAACTTACTTTATATATATTTTTGGAGAGAGGGGGATATCGAGCACATTTCGGAAATTTGCGATATTAAAAATCACTTTATTTTATATATGTATATATATATATATATATATATATATAATATAAAACTGAACGTCTGTGTGTGTGTCTGGTCACGAATAGGCTCCTATATGATTGACTATTATAGAAAACTGATCACATATAATGGAAAGAAGATGTATCGAGACACAGGAATGGGTATGTTTGATCTGGCATAATGATGATTCATTAAAATTGTGGGGTCTGCGTACATGCCTGGTCCACAAAGTATGGAAATAAAAAATTTAAAAATTAAATAAAAACGTTTACAAGTGTTTTTGATATCGATGTACATAATAATACTTTAAGTATGTTTTAACTTAAATAGGGATGGTATGATAAAATTGTGGAGTCTGCATTCGCGCCTGGCCTCCGTGGAATGGAAATAGGCACAAACTTTAATAAAGACTTTTCATATCTATCTGCATAAGTATACTTTGATAATTATGTTTTAGTTTGAAGGAATATAGTACAATAAAATTATGGGGTGTTCGTTTGTGCCTGACCTCTATAGAATGGAAATATGTCACAAAGTGTAACAAGGTTTTTTAATACACAGAATATTGTGATAAGTGTTTCAGTGTGAACAGATATGGTATAATAAATTATGGGGTTTATCTATTTTATTTTTACTTTCATCATATTTTGCTTTGGTTTTGATACCCCCAAATTCGAAGCTATCTCTTTACAACCCTTCCTTTTCATAACCTATCATACTTTCATAAATCAGAGTCCATTTTCTGTAGGCTGTTTTTGAACCCAGTCAATGACGGGTACTTTTGCTAGTATATATATGTGTATGTATGTATGTATGTATGTATGTATGATAGAAAAATCTTATTATTGAAAACTAAATCAAATAAAAAAAACATTATAAACCGGTAAAGAAGGTATATAAGGTTTTTAATTATCCAAAAAAGAGTACAAATAAATTTGAATGACCTTATTCTGTGGAGTTTCAAAAAATGCAATTCTTCTCATCAGAGGAAAGAGGTTTGCAAAATATACAATAAAATTTACAGATAAATGCATTAAAAGAAACTACAAATATGAATTGAATCATATTTGCATAAAAAGTTATTAAACAGTTTATAAAGTTTCATAATGATTATGAAAGCAGGAACAAGAAAAAAAAAAAAGAAAAGAAATGAAAAGGAAGAAGACCTCAGGCTGGCTAACTCTAGAATAAATGTGAGAGGTGGCCATGTTAAAAAATGTCCCAGGTAGGGAGAAGTATGTGGAAATAGTGAGCTTAAAGAAGTTGGATGCCCTGAAAGTGGACATCCCTTGACTCTTCCAGCAAACTACAACCTTATTCCCTAAAAAATGTTCCACAATCCCCACTGAAACTCTCAACATCTAAAGTGCACCCAGTCTCTGACAAAACCCAAACCTCATTCACCACCAAAAGTCATACCTCCACCTGTCACATCTCCCGTGAGCTACCCAAATGAATCCCTCTTTATCCCATCAAAAAGATAAAATCTGCCCTCTTCCTTTTTCTTTTTTTATTCCCTGCAAAGTCCCTAACTGTGGCTCACACCTCTAGGACACTGAAAACCTGCTCCAACCCAGAAAAGAGCGCAGCATCCCACCCTGGAAAAGACATTTGTTCAGTCAGTGATCTGTAAATAAACACGGTTTATTGCAAAAACTGCTGACCTGATAAAGCTGATACATTTTAGGGAAGGGGGTTAGAATGTTGCAATTTCCTTAATGCCAAATGGATTTTAACCATGAACCTGAAAAGGGATGAGTTAAATGACCTGTGGTTAATGTTGGAGGAGGCAAATAAATCCTTTGAACTTTCACCTCCTCTATTAATTTTTAAAGACTCAAACATAAAATATTTATGAAAATATTGTGTAGAGCAGGTGCCCATAAAGATGCACCCCTCCCTGCTAAACTAACCTATTCTTTGCATGTCGACAATATCTCCTATGATGGGCTCATCGATACGCAGATAGGCACCTATCCGATCAGGAGAGCCGTTGGCATACTAACGACTGATTTTTGTTTCTGGACTTCAGCCCTAAGACGCTACAATGGATCTACTGTTTGCTATTTTGAGAGCTAACTCATACAAATTTCGTCTGAACTTGGATCTGCAGCACCTTGGTTTAAATATCTGTTGTGTTCAAGAAACTCATCTCAGGTGACCATTTCAGTGCGGTCTAAGAGCTATCGTGCTTACTCAGCATACTTTAATTCTCATTTGAGAGGTGGTTCTTGAACTTGATCATTAAATGCGTTGTGTCACCCATATTACATGAATCTGGAGGGAAGACTGTTAATTTTGGATGCCTAATAACCACATTGAGCTTGCTGCTTTTCTTTTTCTGTCAAATCAGGCAGTTTATTAGTACTTCCAAATCGGTTATCTTAGTGAAAGCTCAAGTCATTGTTTGATGTGCAGGGCTACTGTGATGGGTTCCTACAGTGAGAATTGATTGGAGCTATAATCAGGAGTAGGTGGTAGACTAAACTTAAGAATGCCATTAAGTTCTTTTCTGTAGACGACTCAACCAAGAATCTAGGATAGCTGAAATGGCACTAGAGTCTAGTTTAGATCAGGTGGTGGAGGTGGGGATAGTGTTAAAGTGAATATAATTAAGGCTTAGATTACCTCCTTCACTGAAAAGGAGCACGAAGCTCTAGTGATTAGGGCTAGATTAAAAAACTTAGGAGTTGACAAAGGAGTTCTACAAGTGACTTATTGGCATATTGCACATGTCACATTCCAGGATATGCTGTGACCACAAACAACGGCATTCTGGAGGGTTGTCAGTTTAACTTTCAGGAGTTTGTCCAGGGAACCCAGTCTGTCATTGGAACAGTTCAACACCTATTTAGCCGACTTTCCTTGCCTTTCAGTAGCCGACACACCTAGATGCAAAAGCAGTAAAATGGAGAATGAGACCATTGCAGCCTTAGTAGGTCGGTCTTCGGCCTTAACAAGTCTTTGAGAATTGATGGTCTGCCTTATGAAGTGTATTTGTGGATGTTACACATCTTTGTTTCCTTGCTGACAATTTTATTTAACTCATGGTTTAAGAATGGCTCAATCCCAACCACTTTACCATGGGCATCCTGAAGCTATTACACAAAAAAAAAGATGGTGGGGATGCGTTAGATAATTATCAGTGCTTAAAGATGCATAACATGGAGTTAAAAATTTTGGTTAAACTTCTTGCTAATCGCTTACAGTTTGTCCAGTTGGGCAGAACAATTCAGGATAATCTGCATTCGATATATCTGATCATAGAAAAAGTTGACACTGAGGTTGCACTGATCAATTTCTTTTAAATTTTTTTTTTATATGGGGTCACAACTTATCAAGGCCTGGAAGCCACTTGGAGATAAGGGTTATTGCATGTACAGTAATCAATGAGATAGTATCATGGTAATCGTTAGTATTGGAGATTTGATAAAGTGTCTTACTTAAGAGGGCAATTCATCAGGAATTTGTTTATGTTGGACTTGAAGACATCCAAGTTGTAGTCAGGTGAGAAACAGGCAAACGAAAGAGGTGGGAAACAGGCGTGCACTTCTAAGAAAGAAGCTTTGTTCATGGAATCTACGTTTTGTATTTAGGCACAGATAAAGAGTGGGGAAAATTACTGATAGTAATTTCAGCTAGGTGGGTGTTTTTTGTGAAAGATTGGCGAGGGGGGACCAGAGATTTAAGCTCGGACGAGCACTTGCCATGGAAGTAACGATAAAATAAAGACAGGCTCACAATGTCCCTTCTGTGGGAGAGAAATTCCAGGGAAGAGAAAAGGGCATCCCCCACTAAGCCATAAAGTCTATTTTGTACTCTGTCAAGGCAGGATAGGCTGGTTTTAGCAGCTCCAGCCCAGATGTTGCATCAGTACTCCATCCTTGGACTTACTTGGCTTTTATACAGATAGAGAATTGCATCAGTAGTGAGATATCTTCTGGAGCAGTAGAAGGATCCCACCATTTTCCCAGCGACCTTGGCAACAGACTTGATGTATGTATTCCATTTCAGATCAGGAGTAAAGATCAAGCCCAGAAGCTTGTCAAAACATGGAGCCTCCCCAAGACGAGAGCCATCTATTTCAATTGATGCCAAATGAGGATCAGAGCGTTTTGGGAGATCATTAATGTAGATCAGGAAGGAAGTTGGGCCCAGAATGGACCCCTGAGGGACTCCAGCATTAATACTGTGGGCCTCTGATTTCTGCCCATCAACCACTACTCTTATCAACCTATCAGAGAGAAATGACTTAATAATTGAGAAAACATTTCCAGTAATACCGTAGCTGGAAATCTTGTGAAGTAGTTCCTTATGCCATGACTTTTTTTTTTAATTTTTTTATTTTTTATTACATTTTCACCCCAAACAAGGCACATTGCCACTTTGGTGTAGGGGGCTACTATCAGGGGCAACAATTACTGGGGTACTATGTAGGGATTTGGGCAGCAAGATGTTGGTTCACGTTACACTTGAACTTCTGCACGTCAGTACAGTTGGGGAAGCAGGGACCTGGAATGGAATTCCAAAGTCTAGCGGTTCTGGGGAAGAAACTACTGGAGTAGAAAGATCTTTTACATCTAGGGATCTCTACAGTGTGGGGGTGGGATTTTGCAGCCTGTCGGGTCTGTCGAGGGTGTTCACGTCGTAGGGGCACAAGTGCTTGCAGTTCGTCAGAGCATTCACCATTAAAATACTTGTAGAACAGGCAGAGGGATGCAACATTTCGTCGATGTGACAGAGGCTGAAGCTTATATGCCAGTTCAGGGTCTATCAGATTTGCGACTCTCTTTTGAACCTTGTCAAGGAGCGAGAGACTAGTGGCCGATGCACCATCCCAAATATGACAACAATATTCCATACATGGGCGAATGGTGGCCTTATAGAGGTACAGGATACTTTCGGGTGTTAGTAGTTTTCTAGCATGGTAGAGAGAGCCCACCTTCCTTGCAGCGGCCCTTGCAATCCCCTCGATGTAATTGTTCCAACTCATGTTTCCTGTGAACGTTAGGCCAAGGAGCTTGAAAGACATACTCTCAGATAAAGAGTCGTTGGCCATTGCTATAGGTGGTAGAGAAGGTTTCTTGTATTTATTTAATGAAACTAGTTTAGTCTTGGTGGCATTGAACGTGACCATCCATTTTTGTCCCCATTCCACTACAGATTGGAAGTCATCCTCTAGTGTTTCTGCCATTTCTTTAGATATGTGTTCATTTGTTTTCCTGTCATGCCTGTTATAGAGTGTGGTGTCATCAGCATATATACCCATCTCAGAGGAAATTTTGTTGGGGGGTGGGGGTGGGGTCATTTATGAATATCAGGAACAGTAGAAGTCCAAGGATAGACCCCTGGGGCACTCCCGCATTTATATCATATTGTTTAGATGTATGACCGTCGGGGACAACCTGGATTTTTCTCTTATCTAAGAAGGATTTAATTATGTTAAGTATTCTACCAGTGATACCGTATGATCTAATCTTCCTGAGGAGACCCTCGTGCCATACCCTGTCAAAAGCCTTAGATATATCTAGAGCTACCGCTCTGCCCTCCCCGCTTTGTCCAGTGAATAGTATATACGTTCAGAGATTACAGTTAGGATGTCTGCTGTGGAATGGGCTTGTCTAAATCCATATTGTTGGTCAGTCAAAAGTTTAGCATCTGTAAGGTGATGAACTAGAGCATGGTTAATTAAGGTCTCAAATATTTTGGAAAAAAGTGGGAGGAGGCTAATGGTGCAATGGTTTAATGGGTCAGTTCTTTTGCCAGAATTCTTGAATCGAAGGCCTTGGATATGTCAAGAGCAATTGCCCTAGAAAGGAAGCCTTTGTCGAGAGATTCACTAATCCTATGAGATATAACCATTAGCACATCGTCTGTAGATCTAGCAGAACCGAAACTGTATTGCATGTCACTAAGAAGGTTATTTCTGCTGAGGTGGTTGACTACTCTATTTAATATGGATTCCAGCAGTTTACTCATGACACACAGGAGTCTTATTGGTCTGTACTTAAAGGGAGATGACTTATCACCAGAATTCTTAAATACAGGGCATACTGATGAGGTTTTCTAGGGCATTAGGAAGCACTTCTCCTTAAGGCAACGCTTAAACAGTTTTGTAAGTATGGGGGCAAGTTCAGGTTAAAGCTTTTTCAAAACTATAATTCGAATGCGTCTGGGCCAGTTGCTTTACTGGAATGAATTTCCTGCCAAATTGCCTGACATTGTACTTTTGTTCATGGAAAAAATGTGAAAAATTCTATGTTTGGACTACAACAATAGGCTTGAACTTAATTTATAGGCTTGGACTCAACGTATATTATTATTATTATTATTAACCAGTGGTGTCTGAAGGACTTTCCTATAAAGTTTTGGTCCTTACAGACACTTCGCGAAGGCCTGTAAATAGGCCCATTGCGATTATTCACTGTAGGTTATTTATTTGAACTGGATATCAATTATACTCTACAAGTCTTGCTGCCTGCTTGAGATATGTAGCCAGTTTTCTTATGTTCACTGACCTGATTGAATGTGTTGTTGAGCTTAGGTGTGCTAATCAAAGTCCTTTGTAACCTTTACACACAGATACATGATGTTCTGGTGTTTCATACTCTTCATCACATTTCGGGCACGTGGGTAATGATGCCAGATCTATGATTTTCTTGTGTTTCTCGAGATTACAGTGCCCTGTAAGGATCTGATTTACCAGATCATTTTATTGTCTGGTGAGACTTAGGATACGTTTACATAGTCAGGTAGATACCCAACCAACGTTATCCTTTGTCTTTTTACAGTCTATCCTTTTGTTCCACGCCTCCTTTAGGTGTTTCGTAGACCACTCTCTGATGCTAGAAAGACAGATAGCATACGGGACTTGAGCAAAGGGTTCAGGGCTCTCTATTAGAAGTTCTGATCCCTCTTTTGTCATTTTATCCACTTCCTCATTGCGCTGTATCCCTTCATGACCGGGGTCCAGGAAATAGATATGCGGTTTTCTTTTCCTAGATGGTTTAGATTTTCAATGCAGCACAGTACGGTTTGGGATCTTACCATACTATTCTCCAATGCTTTAATAGCTGCCTGACTATCTGAAAGGATAGCTATTTCCTGTTGCTGAACCTCTTCCATAATCAGAACCTCAGATTCCAAAGCCTTAAATATGCGCTATCTCTCCTTCTTCTTCGGTTTTTGTTGTGATGTTTACCGAATGTTAGAGCTGACTTGTCAGACTTAGGTCTGAGATCCTGCTCTTCGGTGAAGGCAGCGGTGGTGTTTGGTACCACATCCAATGGTGCCAGCTCATGCATGGTGAAGACTTCTGCCTGGAAGACCGTCCTCAGTTTACCAAGATAAGATTTTTGACAGGTGAGGTGGTTTGAGTATTCTATATAAACACTCGCACCAATCCTATCATTCATTTTAGATCCATCAGTATAGCATTTGATTACGTTGCTTTCCAGCTCTTTTTCATAATCTCTTGCGCCTGTTCTGTCATAAACCATACATGTGAAATGCTTTTCAAATGATCTGGTTTTAGTCATAAGGTCACCCGGCACATGCAAGAGCGGTAGTTCCTTCCTAGCCTCATTACACAAATCCATGTGACTCTTTGTTTTTCCAGTAGTCCCAACAGATCTTGACCACCACAGACCCATGAGATCTATTCTATAGGATCCCCATATCGCTTCTGCCTTCAGGAATTCTTTAATCGGAGGGATATTCAACAGCATCTCCAATGCTCCAGTAGGTGTGCTCGGATATGCTGAAGAAGTCATTAAACAAGCAAGTCTTTGTACCTTCTGGAGTTTCTTCCTCAAGTACAGTTTCTCTGTCCCGCGGATCCAGGAAACACATGCATACGACAAAATGGGACATACCATAGCAATGTATATCCACCTTATTACATGCGGGTTAACTGCCCAGGTTTTTCCCACAATTTGTTTGCATTGCATAAGGGCTGCAGTCGCCTTGGAGGAAATCTTTTCTATGTGGCTTTTCCTGGTTAGCTTACTGTCCAGGATTACGCCTAACAGCCTTGCCTCCTGCGAAAGTTTCAATTTCTGTCCACTCAGAAAAAGGTCACCAAGTTGGCAATTCCTTTTATATGTAAACAAGACCATTTCTGTTTTACGGCTACTGAATTCTAATTCATTTCAATTAGACCATTTATTAGGAATATTTAATGCCATTTTGGCAATGCATCTGACCAATGATGCTTTTGAACCCGCGACCAGCACTGTGGTGTCATCAGCATCAGCCTGGGCATAAATATTCCTATTTTTAAACTCCTTTAAAAGAGGATTCAGCATACAGTTCCATAGTAAAGGTGATAAAATCCCACTTTGGGGGTTTCATTTAACTACTTCGCTTTTAACAGTTGCCCTCAGTAGTTATACTTGAACTGTTCTGTGCCTCACCATATACTCAATCCATCGGTAGAGTACTGGTGGCACATTGAGTTCTCGTAGCAACTTGAACATACTACTGAAGGGTATGTTGTCAAAAGCTCCAACAATATCTAAAAAGACACCGAGTGCAATCTTCTTTTTTGTTAGTTTACGCTCTATACAGATCATGAATTCATGAACCAGTCTCGGTAGAGACCCTGGATCGGAACTACTGTGATTGAATGATAAATATTGCATAAATGTGTGTTTGAGAGCTAATTTTTTTTGACAATCATTAATAAATATTATAAATTTATATATTAATACAATAGCAATGCCTGGAAAAATCATGGATTATATGGAAAAATGCGCGCATGAAAAGTAATATTCTTAAGATTTTATTAAACCTGGAAAAGTAAAGGACAAGATATTCTAGTAAAGTAAAAAATAAGAATTTTTTAGACTTAAAATATTGCAGCTAAAAATAAAATTTGAATATTGATAAATATTTTATTTATTATTTGCATATGTTGTTGTTTATTGTTGAGTTAGAAAGGGTGTCAGTCGCTGGATTGAACTTATTTCCCCCCTATTATTTGCATATATTTATGTAGTGAAAATTGTTTGAATAAAATTAATTCATTAGTTAGTTAGTTAGTAGATGGAATTAATAATTTTATAATTTACATAAAAATGAATTAAATGATCCTAATTATGCCACTCCCTCAGACTCTGAAAATGACTTATTTAGTCCTGCCAGCAAATTCACATGCTCAAGCAAACATAACACTGAAGATAGTCATTGGTATACATACATATATACACATATATATCTATAAACAAACACACATATATACATACATACATACACACATGAAAAAATGCACATATACATACATATGCATGCGCATATATACACACATATACAAATGCATACATACATATACTTACACATACAAATACGTACACAGATGCACATATACATACATACACATACATTTACCTACATATACATACATATATATGCATTTATACACAAACATATATGAAATAAAAAATTACGATAAGTTTACCAAGGTAATCAAGATGGTAAACTTAAAATATATTATAAATATTAAAGAGTTAATATTTACAAGTAAAGTAATCTCAACCAGATGTAAAAGCTTAATAAAACCGAAAAGGAAATAGAGCTTATAATATGAACAAATGATTAATAAAACATGTTAAAAGACATCTTGAAAAAGAGTTAAAAACATATTTAATTTTGAAAAGGAAGCACAAGATAAGTAGATAGTCCACTTATCTTTTGCTTCCTTTTTAAAATTAAATATGTTTTTAACTCTTTTTCAAGATGTCTTTTACATGTTTTATTAATCATTTGTTCATATATATATATATGCATATATACACATACATATGCATATATACACACAAACACACATAAACATATATACACATACATATATACATACATATGTACATATACAATCATACATACATACATACATATGATGATGGCAGATCAATTATTACATGTTTCCAGCATTTCAGGCCCACACGCATCACAACTTTTCCATCGCCACAGGACTATTTTTTATAGACAAATGCCTGAGGGAGTATCTATACAAAGATGATGTTACAGAGTTTTAGCTTTGTATGACAGCTAAATCTCTCTCTCGGTTCAAAATGTTGAGATCCAGCAACAAGCAAGAGCAAGATAGCCAGCAACAAGTTAAACTGCAGACCAGCTTAATGCGGGTACTGGTCTCCCGCTTTATGGTTTTTTAAATCAGAGATTTGCTTTTCCTAGAGGGGTTGCTTTCACCACGGCTTACAGGAGCCTTCTCCACCCCACGTACACATGGAAATAAACACACGCATGCATGCATACATACAGAATGCACACAAACATGCATACGCATATACACACACATACAAACGTACACATATAGAGGCACACATATACGCATGTACATACACACATACATGTAAAATACACATGAAGGAGTGTTCCAAAAGTCATAAATCCTCAATGATCAGGATGAAGGTGATGGGTACAATTCAATGAGTTTGACATGAATAAAAAAAAGAAAAACAATCCAAAACAAAATTTTTTTAGAAAAGACAGTCACTAGTTGAAGTGTTTGTTCAACTTTACAAATGAATGGGCATAGGAATCAGAAGAAAACAAAATCCAACAGATCAGTACTAAAACGCCTAGACTTTTTTTTTTCTTTTTATAAATAAAATGTTTGTTTCTAAGACTCACACTTCTGCTGTAGATACTGATGATGATAAATTTCACACATTATTTTACAAATCAATGGACGTAAAATTTAAAATATATATATATATATATATATATATATATATATATATATATACTAGCAAAAGTACCCGTCGTTGACTGGGTTCAAAAACAGCCTACAGAAAATGGACTCTGATTTACGATAGGTTATATAAATGATAGGTTATGAAAAGGAAGGGTTGTAAAGAGATAGCTTCGAATTTGGGGATATCAAAACCAAAGTAAAATATGATGAAAGTAAAAATTAAATAGATAAACCCTATAATTTATTATACCATACTTGTTCACACTGAAACACTTATCACAATATTCTGTGGATCTATATTAAAAAACCTTGTTAAACTTTGTGACATATTTTCATTCTATGGAGGCTAGGCGCGAACGCAGACCCCACACTTTTATTATATCATCCCTATTTAAGTTAAAACATACTTATCAAAGTATTATTATGTACATCTATATATAAAACACTTGTAAAGGTTTTTTTTAAAATTTTTTATTTCCATACTTTGTGGACCAGGTGCGAACGCAGACCCCACAATTTTAATGAATCATCATTATGCCAGATCAAACATACCCATTCCTGTGTCTCGATACATCTATCATCATATGTGATCAGTTTTCTATAATAGTCAATTATATAGGAGCCTATTCGTGACCAGACACACACACAGACGTTCAGCTTTATATTATAGATGTACACACACACACACACACACACACACACACACACACACACACACATATATAAATGTAACTCTTGGTTCGTTCATAATTAATAGTCTAAATAACCACTGGACGGATGGCTTCCACATTTTGGTATAATATGTTTACGGTACGCATGCATGTTTCTATATATCTCTTTGTAATTATAACATTATACATAATTTTTCTATAATAAATATTTGGTTTTCTTTGTACGGATTGGTCATTTTTTTTATTTGGGGACAATTATTTCACACAGCGTGTCATCACATGACATCACTAAACAGAACTTTTATATACCAAATTGACTTTTTTTCGTTTAAAAATGGAATTATTTCTCTTTCGTTAATATATATATATTTTTAATATTTCGTGTTTTATATATATAAAGTACAATTGTTGAATGTTATTTTCTTGATTATATTTGTTTGGGAGAAGCACAATTAAAAAAAAAAAAATTAAAACAGAGCGAAATTTAAATTTTCATTCCATTTTTACTCTTTATGAATATTAAAAGAAAAATTACTAAACATTTATGAATACAGACATTTGTTTTTAAATTTCTTAAATGACGACTTTTATCGACTTTTTTTTTAATAGCATTTGCGGATTGGTATGCTGACATTTGTTTTAATTTCTTTTTAAATTACTTTTTTTTAATAGCATTTGCGGATGGGTAAAAAACGAAAAAAAAAAAAAAAATAACTAAACCATTTACTGATAATTCTCACTTTTACAAATATTTTTAACAAATAAATTTTATCAAAGTCAAGATACCGAGAAATTGCCAATAAATGGCTTAGTTATTTTTTTCGTTTTTTACCCATCCACAAATGCTATTAAAATAAAAGTCATTTAAAAAGAAATTAAAAAAACAAATTTCAGCATACCCATCCGCAAATGCTATTAAAAAAAAGTCGATAAAAGTCGTCATTTAAAAAGGAATTAAAAACAAATGTCTGTAAAAATGAGGCATTATTAATAAATGTTAAGTAATTTTTCTTTTAATATTCATAAAGAGTAAAACTTTTTTAAAAATAAATGTGACAAACGACTACGTCAGTAAAAAAAAAAAGTGTTATGTGCGCTTGCATCAGAAAGGGAGCGATGCGCGTTTTTTTATGCTGGTCGCCATGGAACTCAACGCCCAAGGAGTACCAAATTATGTTCTCCAAAAGAAACGTTTACTACCACCTTTCTTTAAAAAAAAAAAAAAAAGTGCAAGTTTTCTTGAAAAAAAACCTTTCACCTAACAATTTATGGCAAAAATAGTGACCCATAAAAATCTGGGGTGCTTCTACACTTTATTGCCGAAATTGGAGACGCCATTTTTTTTTCACACACTTGCTATCCAAATCTAGGGGAAACATCATTATATGGCCGAACGATTGCTTCCGGAAAGGGAAAGAATAAATTTACCAAAATTAACATTTATTACTTCCGGAAACGTTAAATTAAACTAAAATTATCATTTAATACTTCCAGAAACTTGGTAAACCGACATTACTGGAGAAAATGAATCTTGACAATTCAAAAAAATGTTTAAAATTATTTATTTGTTAGAAAAAAAACAAAAAAAAAAACACAAAAAAAAACAACTATTTCATAAAAGTCCAATGTTGCTTTAAAAGTAAATAAAGAAAGTGAAAGAGAACATATATATCCATAATTGTTTAATTGGAAATGTTTCGATTTAATTAATGAGAACGGGAAAGTTTTTGATGGAACAATTTTTTTAAATTTTTTTTTATTAAAAACAGAAAATTGAAATGACATATTCATAATAGTTTAACCTGGGCGAGCGCCATTTGAAAACCAAAACAAAACCAAAATATTTATTAGTTTTTTTGTTAGTTTTTTTGTTTATTTTTTCGTTTGTGTGTGTTTTTTTGTTTTTTTTCTTTTCAAACAAATAAATAATTTTAAATATTTTTTTGAATTGTCAAGATTCATTTTCTCCAGTAATATCGGTTTACCAAGTTTCTGGAAGTAATAAATGATAATTTTAGTTTAATTTATCGTTTCCGGAAGTAATAAATGTAAATTTTGGTAAATTTATTCTTTCCTTTTCTGGAAGCAATCGTTCGGCCTTATAATGATGTCTTCCCTAGATTTGGATAGCAAGTGTGTGAAAAAAATGGCGTCTCCAATTTCGGCAAATCTGCTAGCTGAGTGACAAATCTGCTTAAAATATTAATTAAGAAAGAAAGAAAAAGAATAGAAACTCTAGATGTATCAGAAATTTGGAGGAATTTTTGACACCCCTAACAGAAAACTGCGAATAAAATATAAAAAAACCCGTAATTTCTCTTTTTAAAGTGAGTTGTTTATTTTCTATATGGAATATACTTTCAAAATAAACTATTACAGTTTAAAAAATAATAGAAATATTATTTTTTTATTTTTTAATAAACAGTGTTTACAAAATCCAGCGTGCCTTCATGCAGCCACTTATTTACGTAATAAAATCAATAGAATTTTACGAGTTAAATATTTTTCAATTTTTAAACTTTAAAAATCTATCAAAATTTTTCTATTGATTTAATTTTTACGATATTTTCAGGGTCAATGTGAAATTTTATGCTCTTTCCAATAAACCAAATATAATATTTTAGACAAACGTTGTTTTTTTTTTCAAATTCACACCCCCATTTTGAAATGTTTATTAAAATTTTAATAATTAATTTATGTGTCAGTTTTATATATCACAAGTTGAAGATAAAAGATCAATAAAGAAAATATTCCAATTCAAAAAAAAAAAAAAGAATAGTTTTTTTGGAAATTTACCTGTAAAGTCCAAAGCGTAAAACCTTTTTTTTTTTTTTTTTTAAAACACGTTGATTTTTTTTAAAATGAAAGCTCATGTTATGCTTACATCGTCAAGTAAATACCAGACGCTGACGGCAAATTTTTCTATATTATTGAATGTTTTCTTTTTTTAGATATTAAAAAAAATAAAATTAGTTGATGAAGAAGTATTAAAATATATCAATCAAAAACTCGTGTATTTCATTAAAAGAATACTTTTTAAATTGATGAAGCAGATTTTTTGTTCTAGGGGAAAAACTTATGAGTGAATGTACGTTTCTTTTTTAACTATGGAGGATGAAAAATACTAATTTTGGTTAACACACGCAATAAAAAAGAGACATTATTTATGCACTTGGACGAAACCATACTTCATAAATTCCATTTTAGCAGCAGCAGCTATTTAATGCTTCGTGCAAAACACATTACAAAAATGCGATTTTCTAGGACCCTCGCTTTAAAAAATCCTTTTATTTAAAAAAATATGTGGAATTTAAAATATAAATATGGATAAATTCTTAACAATGAAGAATGGAACTACCCACTTAATAATATTTTTTTAGGTAAGTGATTTTTTTGGCATATATATACATATATTTATAAGCAAGTCAAAATATATTGATTTTCTTTATATTTTTTTAAAAGAAAATCGCTTTAAATAAACAAATATTGCATAATTTGCTATTAAACCTGTTATTTTAAAAAAATTTGGTCTTTCCTCTTTTAATTGAAAAAAAAAATTAGGGTTTGAATTGTATTTCCAAGTAGTTATAAGCTTAAAAAAATAGTAAGTTGAATTATTAAGGTTCTGATCATCATTTTTAATGGCCACTTTCTGATACACCTATAGAACCTCTCCCAAACATACTGGCAATAATTTGGTTTCGTCCTTCCTTTCAGTGTTTCCAATAAGGGGGATTGATTTACTAGGATTTGTATTAGGAGCTGGGCACTTATTAAAATTATTTAATTGTTGAATTTTTCTCATTTTGGTTAAATTTGTTAGTTTGCTAGCGCTAAAAGTCCACACAAAAAATTGAACAAAAGACAAAATTAAAATGAATGGTACTCATGCAGAATTTAACCCCCCCCCCCTCCCCGCACCGGATTCCAATTAGCTTAGGGTTCAACCAGCAATCACCGGATTTAGCTGAGTGTTGTTCAAATGTTGAAACACTAAACCAACATTTTATTTATTTTTTTGCAGAATTAATTAATGATGGGAGTATTTTTTCTATTTATTTTCTTAACATCTATTGACAAAAGAAATTTGTACATTCTCTTGAAAAAAAAATCTAACTTTTCTCTACTTTCACCTAACTATTTACAGTGTTCATAAAAAACATTCATTTTTTTCTTTTTATAATAAAAATTCTGTTTTCAAAAAGAAATATTTACTGACAACTTTCTTTTAAAAAAAATTCCTGAAAAAAAAAAAACTTTCACCTAACAATTTATGGTAAAAAATTCACCTTTTCTTGGGGAAAAAACCCCAACTTCTATTGATAAAAAAAAAATGGCAAAAATAATAAAATAAATAGACATTACAAAATTAAATTTTTTATGAGGAATGTGTTCCATTTTAACAAACTGAGCCACAGCAACGCGTGGCTGGGTATGGCTAGTATATATATATATATATATATATATATATATATATATATATATATATATATAGTATAGTATAGTCTCCTTTCTGATGTCCTCAGGTCGAAAATGAAGTTCACATAATAATTTAGAAGACAATCCCATACTGTGATCTTTTGTAACAACGAAGGAATGATATTAAACAAACATCTACAATATTACATCGGGGTGTGCGTGAATTTATATTGACAATGCTAGCAAATGTCATGAAATTAATAAAAATTGTTTATTAAATTTATATTGACAATGCTATCAAATGTTATGAAATTAATAAAAATTGTTTATTAAATTTATATTGACAATGCTATCAAATGTTATGAAATTAATAAAAATTGTTTCTTAAATTTATATTCACAATGCTAGCAAATGTCATGAAATTAATAAAAATTGTTTCTTAAATTTATATTGACAATGCTAGCAAATGTTATGAAATTAATAAAAATTGTTTCTTAAATTTATATTGACAATGCTAGAAAATGTTATGAAATTAATAAAAATTGTTTCTTAAATTTATATTGACAATGCTAGCAAATGTCATGAAATTAATAAAAATTGTTTCTTAAATTTATATTGACAATGCTATCAAATGTTATGAAATTAATAAAAATTGTTTCTTAAATTTATATTGACAATGCTAGCAAATGTTATGAAATTAATAAAAATTGTTTCTTAAATTTATATTGACAATACTATCAAATGTCATGAAATTAATAAAAATTGTTTCTTAAATTTATATTGACAATACTATCAAATGTCATGAAATTAATAAAAATTGTTTCTTAAATTTATATTGACAATACTATCAAATGTCATGAAATTAATAAAAATTGTTTCTTAAATTTATATTGACAATGCTAGCAAATGTCATGAAATTAATAAAAATTGTTTCTTAAATTTATATTGACAATGCTAGCAAATGTCATGAAATTAATAAAAATTGTTTCTTAAATTTATATTGACAATACTATCAAATGTCATGAAATTAATAAAAATTGTTTCTTAAATTTATATTGACAATACTATCAAATGTCATGAAATTAATAAAAATTGTTTCTTAAATTTATATTGACAATACTATCAAATGTCATGAAATTAATAAAAATTGTTTCTTAAATTTATATTGACAATACTATCAAATGTCATGAAATTAATAAAAATTGTTTCTTAAATTTATATTGACAATACTATCAAATGTCATGAAATTAATAAAAATTGTTTCTTAAATTTATATTGACAATACTATCAAATGTCATGAAATTAATAAAAATTGTTTCTTAAATTTATATTGACAATGCTAGCAAATGTCATGAAATTAATAAAAATTGTTTCTTAAATTTATATTGACAATGCTAGCAAATGTCATGAAATTAATAAAAATTGTTTCTTAAATTTATATTGACAATGCTAGCAAATGTCATGAAATTAATAAAAATTGTTTCTTAAATTTATATTGACAATGCTTGCAAATGTTATGAAATTAATAAAAATTGTTTCTTAAATTTATATTGACAATGCTATCAAATGTTATTAAATTAATAAAAATTGTTTCTTAAATTTATATTGACAATGCTAGCAAATGTCATGAAATTAATAAAAAATTTTTCTTAAATTTATATTGACAATGCTAGCAAATGTTATGAAATTAATAAAAATTGTTTCTTAAATTTATATTGACAATGCTAGCAAATGTCATGAAATTAATAAAAATTGTTTCTTAAATTTATATTAACAATGCTAGAAAATGTCATGAAATTAATAAAAATTGTTTCTTAAATTTATATTGACAATACTATCAAATGTCATGAAATTAATAAAAATTGTTTCTTAAATTTATATTGACAATACTATCAAATGTTATGAAATTAATAAAAATTGTTTCTTAAATTTATATTGACAATACTATCAAATGTCATGAAATTAATAAAAATTGTTTCTTAAATTTATATTGACAATGCTAGCAAATGTCATGAAATTAATAAAAATTGTTTCTTAAATTTATATTGACAATGCTAGCAAATGTCATGAAATTAATAAAAATTGTTTCTTAAATTTATATTGACAATGCTAGCAAATGTCATGAAATTAATAAAAATTGTTTCTTAAATTTATATTGACAATGCTTGCAAATGTTATGAAATTAATAAAAATTGTTTCTTAAATTTATATTGACAATGCTATCAAATGTTATTAAATTAATAAAAATTGTTTCTTAAATTTATATTGACAATGCTAGCAAATGTCATGAAATTAATAAAAAATTTTTCTTAAATTTATATTGACAATGCTAGCAAATGTTATGAAATTAATAAAAATTGTTTCTTAAATTTATATTGACAATGCTAGCAAATGTCATGAAATTAATAAAAATTGTTTCTTAAATTTATATTAACAATGCTAGAAAATGTCATGAAATTAATAAAAATTGTTTCTTAAATTTATATTGACAATGCTAGCAAATGTCATGAAATTAATAAAATTGTTTCTTAAATTCATATTGACAATGCTAGCAAATGTCATGAAATTAATAAAAAATGTTTCTTAAATTTATATTGACAATGCTATCAAATGTCATGAAATTAATAAAAATTGTTTATTAAATTTATATTGACAATGCTAGCAAATGTCATGAAATTAATAAAAATTGTTTCTTAAATTTATATTGACAATGCTAGCAAATGTCATGAAATTAATAAAAATTGTTTCTTAAATTTATATTGACAATGCTAGCAAATGTCATGAAATTAATAAAAATTGTTTCTTAAATTTATATTGACAATGCTTGCAAATGTTATGAAATTAATAAAAATTGTTTCTTAAATTTATATTGACAATGCTATCAAATGTTTTGAAATTAATAAAAATTGTTTCTTAAATTTATAGTGACAATGCTAGCAAATGTCATGAAATTAATAAAAAAATTTTCTTAAATTTATATTGACAATGCTAGCAAATGTTATGAAATTAATAAAAATTGTTTCTTAAATTTATATTGACAATGCTAGCAAATGTCATGAAATTAATAAAAATTGTTTCTTAAATTTATATTAACAATGCTAGCAAATGTCATGAAATTAATAAAAATTGTTTCTTAAATTTATATTGACAATGCTAGCAAATGTCATGAAATTAATAAAATTGTTTCTTAAATTCATATTGACAATGCTAGCAAATGTCATGAAATTAATAAAAATTGTTTCTTAAATTTATATTGACAATGCTAGCAAATGTTATGAAATTAATAAAAATTGTTTCTTAAATTTATATTGACAATGCTAGCAAATGTCATGAAATTAATAAAAATTGTTTCTTAAATTTATATTGACAATGCTAGCAAAGTCATGAAATTAATAAAAATTGTTTCTTAAATTTATATTAACAATGCTAGCAAATGTCATGAAATTAATAAAAATTGTTTCTTAAATTTATATTGACAATGCTAGCAAATGTCATGAAATTAATAAAAATTGTTTATTAAATTTATATTGACAATGCTATCAAATGTCATGAAATTAATAAAAATTGTTTATTAAATTTATATTGACAATGCTAGCAAATGTCATGAAATTAATAAAAATTGTTTATTAAATTTATATTGACAATGCTATCAAATGTCATGAAATTAATAAAATTGTTTCTTAAATTTATATTGACAATGCTATCAAATGTCATGAAATTAATAAAAATTGTTTATTAAATTTATATTGACAATGCTAGCAAATGTCATGAAATTAATAAAAATTGTTTCTTAAATTTATATTGACAATGCAAGCAAATGTTATGAAATTAATAAAAATTGTTTCTTAAATTTATATTCACAATGCTAGCAAATGTCATGAAATTAATAAAAATTGTTTCTTAAATTTATATTGACAATGCTAGCAAATGTTATGAAATAATTAAAAATTGTTTCTTAAATTTATATTGACAATGCTATCAAATGTCATGAAATTAATAAAATTTTTTCTTAAATTTATATTGACAATGCTAGCAAATGTCATGAAATTAATAAAAATTGTTTCTTAAATTTATATTGACAATGCTAGCAAATGTTATGAAATTAATAAAAATTGTTTCTTAAATTTATATTGACAATGCTAGCAAATGTCATGAAATTAATAAAAATTGTTTCTTTAATTTATATTGACAATGCTATCAAATGTCATGAAATTAATAAAAATTGTTTCTTAAATTTATATTGACAATGCTAGCAAATGTCATGAAATTAATAAAAATTGTTTCTTTAATTTATATTGACAATGCTAGCAAATGTCATGAAATTAATAAAAATTGTTTCTTTAATTTATATTGACAATGCTAGCAAATGTTATGAAATTAATAAAAATTGTTTATTAAATTTATATTGACAATGCTAGCAAATGTCATGAAATTAATAAAAATTGTTTCTTTAATTTATATTGACAATGCTAGCGAATGTCATGAAATTAATAAAAATTGTTTCTTAAATTTATATTGACAATGCTAGCAAATGTCATGAAATTAATAAAAATTGTTTCTTAAATTTATATTGACAATGCTAGCAAATGTCATGAAATTAATAAAAATTGTTTCTTTAATTTATATTGACAATGCTAGCAAATGTCATGAAATTAATAAAAATTGTTTCTTTAATTTATATTGACAATGCTAGCAAATGTTATGAAATTAATAAAAATTGTTTATTAAATTTATATTGACAATGCTAGCAAATGTCATGAAATTAATAAAAATTGTTTCTTTAATTTATATTGACAATGTTAGCGAATGTCATGAAATTAATAAAAATTGTTTCTTAAATTTATATTGACAATGCTAGCAAATGTCATGAAATTAATAAAAATTGTTTATTAAATTTATATTGACAATGCTAGCAAATGTCATGAAATATATAAAAATTGTTTCTTAAATTTATATTGACAATGCTAGCAAATGTCATGAAATTAATAAAAATTGTTTCTTAAATTTATATTGACAATGCTAGCAAATGTCATGAAATTAATAAAAATTGTTTCTTAAATTTATAAAGTTAAAGCTTTTTTCTTCAAAACTTCTTGGAGGATTCAACTGAATAACTTTTTTAAGGACCTGTATGTATGCATATAAATTTCTATATATAAAAAAAAAAAAAAATTAGTCCTGGACAAGACGTTAAACTGTGTCCATTTTGTTTTGTATTAACACTTTAACCTACTAATGCCTAACTAATACTTTTGCTGGGAAAAAAAAAACACTTTTTTTTAAAACCTTTTCTTTGTAAATTTCCTTTTGACAAATAGTTTTTTGCATCTTTTTTTTTTGCAAACATTTTCTGTGCGATTTTTCTTTTTGACAAATACTTTTTGCATGCTTATTTTAAGGCGCACATAAATTACAATTGACTTTTATTTTTTTTTTTTTGCACATTAATTTTGTTTCTTATTTTTCAAAAATGTCCTATTTTTGCATTGTTTTAATTAACAAAAAAGACAAAAAACAAAAAAGAACACAAAAAACAAACAAAAAACCCTCTCATTAAACGGGTACATATTGCATGTATGTTTATTTTTATGTATATTTATTTATATGTATGCATTTTTGAACAAAGCTGCATAATCAAATTTAAAAATGGTTTCTTTTTCACATACCCACCCCTTTTTAAAGTAAAAATACATTCCATTTCTTTTATTTCTCTCGTCACATATATTTGACATTTAAGCACTATTAACAATGGCGTCTTTTTACATGCTAAAATTTTAAGATCCAAATACTTTTTAATTTTTGTTATGTATAATTGAATATAAAAGCATATATTTATTTTTGAACATAATGAACACAAGGGACTTCCCCATTATAAAAAATAGGGGGGATGTTGCAATATTTTTTATTCATAATGGGGTATGATCCCACACAGTCAGGCGATTCTATTTATAAACAATGCTGCTATAATGGCTAAACTGATGAATCGAATTAATTCGCGTTCTGCTACCAACTAATCAGAAACCAGAATTGCTCCAATTACTTGTGTGGAACAACACACTATTGGAAACTGTTCTGTCTACTGCAAACCAGTCACCTCTCAGGACCTGTGTAGAACAACAAACCATCAAACTGTTCTGAAACTAAACATGCCTTACACTTCTGGAGGTTATGTGAGGTTTAGGAGAAGGCATGATAATGGAAAGGGAGAGAAATGTAGAATCACACAAAAACCATTTGTTGAAATGTTGCTTGTATCATTACTTTATTTTCAGCAAAACAAATTTAATTAATCTATTCATTAAAAAGCTCAATTAATTTTAAATGAAGCCAAATTAGTTATATACATATGCAATTGCGGCTTGTGCCTAAGATTAAGGGGGGTGCTGCTCCAAAAACTTTTATCCATTGTTTTAACATTGCGGAAAATGAAAATAAATATTCGATTATATAAATAAATATTTAAACAAATGATAAACAAATATTCAAATAAATATGTAACAAATACAAATAATCAATCAGAAAAAGATAATACGTTAAAACATTTTTTATTAAAAATATTCTTTTAAATTAAATTAAAACATTTTTTATTAAAAATATTCTTTTAAATTAAATTAAAACATTTTTTATTAAAAATATTCTTTTAAATTAAATTAAAACATTTTTTATTAAAAATATTCTTTTAAATTAAATTAAAACTTTTTTATTAAAAATATTCTTTTAAATTAAATTAAAACATTTTTTATTAAAAATATTCTTTTAAATAAAATTAAAACATTTTTTATTAAAAATATTCTTTTAAATTAAATTAAAACATTTTTTATTAAAAATATTCTTTTAAATTAAATTAAAACATTTTTTATTAAAAATATTCTTTTAAATTGAGTACACAGAATAATTTTACAGAATAATAAAAATAATAAAAATATAAATTTATTCCTTTTAAACTTTTCAGATTAAATAAAAGTTTGCTTTTTTCTGCAAGCAAACAAACGAAAAACATTTTAAAAATACATTTTATTTACGATCTTTTAATAATTTATTTTTTTTATAAAAGCAAAAAGAAAAACTTTTAAATTTACTTGCTTCCTTATGAGGGTAAATTTAGGGGTTTTCTATTTATAACAGTTTTATTTACAAAATTTTTTTTTAACTAAAAATCTATTTATATCAAAACATATTTGTAAATAAAATACAAAATAAAATCAGATTCAATTTTTGTTTATTCGGTAAGCAAACAAAAAATATTTAAAGATACATAATTTTATTTACAAATCCTTTTACAACTTACTTTTTATATAAAAAGAACAAACAAAAATATTTAAAGATACATAATTTTATTTACAAATCCTTTTACAACTTACTTTTTATATAAAAAGAACAAACAAAAAATATTTAAAGATACATAATTTTATTTACAAATCCTTTTACAACTTACTTTTTATATAAAAAGAACAAACAAAAAATATTTAAAGATACAAAATTTTATTTACAAATCCTTTTACAACTTACTTTTTATATAAAAAGAACAAACAAAAATATTTAAAGATACATAATTTTATTTACAAATCCTTTTACAACTTACTTTTTATATAAAAAGAACAAACAAAAATATTTAAAGATACATAATTTTATTTACAAATCCTTTTACAACTTACTTTTTATATAAAAAGAACAAACAAAAATATTTAAAGATACATAATTTTATTTACAAATCCTTTTACAACTTACTTTTTATATAAAAAGAACAAACAAAAATATTTAAAGATACATAATTTTATTTACAAATCCTTTTACAACTTACTTTTTATATAAAAAGAACAAACAAAAAATATTTAAAGATACATAATTTTATTTACAAATCCTTTTACAACTTACTTTTTATATAAAAAGAACAAACAAAAAATATTTAAAGATACAAAATTTTATTACAAATCCTTTTACAACTTACTTTTTATATAAAAAGAACAAACAAAAAATATTTAAAGATACAAAATTTTATTTACAAATCCTTTTACAACTTACTTTTTATATAAAAAGAACAAACAAAAAATATTTAAAGATACAAAATTTTATTTACAAATCCTTTTACAACTTACTTTTTATATAAAAAGAACAAACAAAAAATATTTAAAAATACAAAATTTTATTTACAAATCCTTTTACAACTTACTTTTTATATAAAAAGAACAAACAAAAAATATTTAAAGATACAAAATTTTATTTACAAATCCTTTTACAACTTACTTTTTATATAAAAAGAACAAACAAAAAATATTTAAAAATACAAAATTTTATTTACAAATCCTTTTACAACTTACTTTTTATATAAAAAGAACAAACAAAAAATATTTAAAGATACAAAATTTTATTTACAAATCCTTTTACAACTTACTTTTTATATAAAAAGAACAAACAAACTTGACTATTTACTGACCTTCCCATGTGAGCAAAATTCGACATAAGGTCGAATTTAAAGATTTATTATAAGAAAATAGAGCGTCATATATAAGTTATTTATATACAAGCATTATGAAAAATCGGATTTTAATGTAGCTCCTCCCCCACAAAAAAAATAAAAATAAAATAATAAAATTGCCTCAGTCAGAAAGGATTTCTAATTTTATTTTTAATATGTATTATCATCTAACAAATTTGATATAAAGTTTAAAAATGCATAATTATAAAAACATTTTTTTACTTACAAACACATTTTAATTAAAAAACCTTTTATAAATAAAGCCCCTTTTTTTTAGTGTAAAACTTCTAACATTGTCTTCGTGGGAAGCAAATAAATGCTAAATTTTATGTATATATATAAAAATATAAGTTGAAAAAATTTCTAACTAAAATGTATTTTCAACATAATGTTTTTTCGCTTGTTATTCTGTAAAGTTTAGTTGCTACAAAATAAATAGCATTTAAAACTATTTAAACAAACAAAGAAACAAAAAGGTTGAAAAGTAACTTTTATTTAAAGTTACATTTATTTATTGTATATTTGATTTTTACCCTTAGTCGCATGTTGCCTTTATTGCTAAATCCCCGAATACTTTTAATTAAAAAAAAAAAGAAAAAAGGTTTTGCATATTACATATTTTCGTCTGCTACTGAATTAAATCGCAACGTTAAAAGTGTGCATAGTAAAAACGCATAAGATTTTATTTACAATAACATATTATATGCACATTTTAATAATAATAATAATAAAACATTTGTAAATAAGCCTCCTTTTTTTTAAATAAAAAAATGTTATCATAATAAGCACAGACACACACAAACACCGAATTTCACAAGGGCTGAGACATGGAGCTGCAATAAGTAACTGCTTCTCTATGGCCTTTATTGCACAAGAGAATTTTACTTAGAAGTGTAACTGAATTTCGCAACTCCAAGCAAGTTTTATTTTTATTTTCATATGAATTTAGAGATGGTTACCGACATTAAACTTAAGGATTTTATAATGTACATATAGAAAGAAATAATAAATAATAATAATTGGAGTGCTATTTATAGGAAATAGAACTGAACAGAGGAGCAAGTAAATCAACGTTTATTTAACATGAGAACTAGGCCAGAAAGTTTACATCCGGGCCTATACAAAGGGAGGTAATTGGTTTAGTACATTACTACAACATCCCCCTCTTTTAGTTCATTGTGTATATTTGTGTGCGTTTTTTTGTTTTGTTTTTGTGATAGTTCATGTCATTCGTTTGTGAAGTGGAGTCAGTCTTTGTATTGTGAGGGTGTTCTTGTAGATTTGATTTATAGCGGGCCATATCTGCTTTTGTCCCGTAGGGGTGTGTTGCTGTTGGTTTCATCCTCAGTCTTTATTTCCTCTGGCTTGGTCATATCATGTAGGATATCAGGTTCAGGGATTTGAAAACATACTTTCTTAGTTGCTGGGAAAGATATGGCACGCAGGTGGGTGCAGCTACGACGGAGTCTTGCGCCATTAGGCGTTTCGACTATATAACTACTGGGTCATTTTTGACGATGGTCCCCGGGTGCCATGTGTGATCCATCTTGTCGAGTATCCGCACACATTGGCCTGGATATAGTGTGGTAGCAGTCTGGCTCCGCTGTGCTGATCATGGTGGATGTTCATGTTTGACGACCTTGCCTGTAGTTGGTCGTGGTTGGTCTTCTTTGCCTGGTTCTGACCGGCTAGGTAGAGTGGTAGGTATTGGCCTGTCAAACAGCATTTCGGCTGGTGAAGGGAGTTTGGTGTTTGGTAAATACAAACTGGGTTCAAACTTAGTGTCAACTGACATTTCCCAGTGATCATTCTGCCTTAATTGCAAGATCTGAAGATGCTACTGTTAGCATCCTCTTTATCAGATGGCAACAGTTCCTCTCAAATGACACAGTATGTTTCCGATCAGGAGAGTTCATTTAGAGTCATAAGAAAAAGTGATATAGTGAACAAAGAAAAATCTGATGATAGTTAAAACTGAGAAAGAACCAAATCTACAAAACTGCAGAGTTCACCATTAGAACAGTAACAAGAGACTTCAGATCATCAAATTTGGTCAGCTTTTATGAGAGACACTGTGATAAAGATGGATGTAAATGCAATCTCAAGTACAAGTAAGCATGGGGAGATAATTTGAACTTGTATTTGTGAAGTCATGATGCACGCTGACAAGGATTGAACTGATGAATATTTAGTTAATAATGAAGACAATGAAAAGCAGTCTCATTTTAACATTCAATAAACTTTATTTGTCATTTTCGTTAGTAGCTTTGGTAGAAGAGAGAAACGTATTAGTAAGAAAGAGTTTATTATTCGTGCTTGCTTGTAACAGTCGTGAAAAGAGTCTGTTGAAAGAAAGAGAAAAGTGTTCAATGTGTTTAAAAATAGATTTAATATCATGCCGGCTGGTTGAAGAAAAGAACAGTTACACGTGTTTATAGGTAGTAGCCGTCGGTACAAAGGAAGCTGGTTAAAAGAGAAAGAAAGGGCAAAGTCTTCAGTGTGTTTGCATGTTGTCGTGCGTGAGTGTGAGTTGTATGTTCTTTAGCATGACAAAGAATGTTCGTTTGGGTACAGCACGTGGATATAAATGGTAGTTAAAAGAGAGCCATTGCTAGCTTGTAGTACTCACGTTCAGCCTGGGGCTCCAGGCGATGTGTGCTTCTGGGCAAAGCAACGAGAAAGAATTAAAGGTTCATGATTTCACCTTTTCACGTGATTTAGAGCTGGTTTGTGACTGGACAAGCCTGGGAGAAATGGATTTCAAATCTCGAAGTTGCGAGAAGTAGTTTCTTCCTGTTTGTAGCGGCTGCTACAAGTACTTGGATTACTCAAGTCACACAAGAGAAACACTTATCCACTAGATTATCTGCTTTGTCAGAGAATATTCTATTTTGGCTGTAAGTAAAGAAAATCATATTTCTTCAAATTTTGATCATCTTATGTTTGTGTTCTAAAGAAGAACATTGTTTGTTAGTGTAAAAACCAAAAAACAAAAAAGAAAACTATTTTAAAACATTAACTTTTTAAATTAGAAAAACCTGAATAAAATATTAAAAGAATAAATATTCTCCATTCACAATATTAAAAATGTGTATTTTTTTTTGTTTGTTTTTTTTTTTTCATTCACAGTATTCAAAATGTGTATTTTTTTTTTTAAACATAAACTATAAAGTCTAACAAGAGTGAATAATATTTTCAGTTATTTAGTTTTCTTTAATGTTTAAATTTCAAGAGAATTTATTTGAAATCATTTATCACTTTTAACTGCTGATTAAGATTGAGAGAAATGATTGATTTCGACAAATATCTTTTATCAAATAATTTGTCTATGCAACAACTGTATCCAAACAAAATACAACCATGTAATTTTATATGAAGTGAGATTTTACAATTATAAGATCCAATTAAGCATGACATTCTGTGAAGTCAGTTTTCTTTGCATATTGTTGATTTTATAGTGAAGAATGTGAGACACACCTTATCTTTATATAGTTAGGATTATTTTCTATTATATAGGCCACTATGCAGCCTATATAGATGGCAATATTAGTGTAAAATTGGTGTTATTCTAAACTTGTCAAAGTAGTTAATTATTAGTAAGAAGATGAATACAAAAATGGCACTTTTTCATAGATATTTACCATTCATAGTCAAGATACCCTTTCCAAATTGTCTATTTATTATGAGATATCCTTGGATCCTATAATAGGTGTAAGGAGGTTAGTTCCATCTCCTAATAGTTCAAAACACTCCAAAACAGTGTAGCACTGTCTACAAACCAACACACATTATGTGTAGTTTCAGTCGCAAAGGAGACTAAGACAAAGAAAAGGAAATAATTCCAACTCGCCTGTTCTTGGTAGCAACAACATTTATTTCTTCATTGGTATAGCCGTGACGTCACCCACACGATCTCATCTTTCTTGTAATTGTTCTCTTTCGCCTTTTTTATAGTCCTTTTTTTGTCCACTGCTGACATCACTTTGCATGCATTTACATCCACGCTATGTTACAACAATATGATATGAAAAAATGAAAATGACTGAAATTAATTTTCTGGGGTTAAAGATTTCTTGAAATGATTAAAATTTTAATACATTGGGAGAAATTGTTTAATTTTATGAGATTTCTGTGTAGAGCAGAGGTGATCATGTTATCTGACATATATATTAAAAGCATATTATAGGAAAAGTTTAAGATCTGAAAATACCATATTGATCGTCTAGTAGTTGGGCCTGGAACATTCTCACAAACCTTATTTGATAGTGCTTTTTTACCAAATGGTGTGTGTGTGTATCTGTGTGGGAGTGCATTGAAATTAGACAGTGAACTGGCTGCTCTTAATTTAAAATTCTGGTACAGTAAAAATACCAGAAAAAATATTTTTAAATTTGACCTTCATCTCAGAATTTTATCATATTTTTGTGTAGATACTATATGGAGGCATATGAATACTGTGAAATGATAAAATATTTCATGAAAAATAATTATACAGAAAATAAAATTAATCTATGATGATTTTGTGAATTATTGCTGGTAACTTAGATTTTTTTGTTAATTCCAACTTACTGAATCTCATTATTTCGAGTTCCTTTAAAAATTAAACCATTATTTTTAAACTGTTTTTCATTGTAATTTTTTTTTTATTTTTACATTTATTTAATAAATATGTTTGCACTTTTTCCATAAAATGTTTAAAGTGCCTAAGTAAGGATTTTTGACAGCTGAGAGTAAGCAGAGAAATCTATAGTCAATAGTGTATGTTAATCTGTGTGAGTGATCTCCCCTGAAAAACTCTCCCTACTAGTGAGGTGGTTTCCGGTCGGAAGTGGGAAAGCGGCTATTGTTGTATATACTTGGTAGTTAGTGAGGTGTCGAATAAAATATTCTCTCCGTATCCGTTGTCGAAGTCCGTCATTATATGTGTATATATCTCTTCATACATATTAACATACCTGTATTTACTACTAACACTGGTAGCAGAGCAAAACATAACTATGGCTTCAAAACACATTTCACCGCCCGTCTTAGTTAAAGACAAATACAGCACGTGGAAAAAAGAAATGCAAATCTGGGAAATGGGCACGTCGCTTGACAAAACAAAACTCGCTCCCATAGTATTTCTTTCTCTGGAAGAAAAACCCAGAGAAGCTGTATTGGAATTAGATGTTGCGACTCTTAATTCTGAGGATGGAATGGCCAAATTATATGAAAAATTGGACACCCTTTTTTTGGAAGATATAAACCAGTCGGCTTTTCTGGCCTACGAGACTTTCGAAGGATACCAGAGACAACCCGATACATCAGTGGAAGACTTCCTTATTAACTTCGGCCGACACGTTGCCAAGTTGAAAGATTTCAATATTATCCTGCCTGAACTGGTACTTGCATTCAGGGCATTAAAGAGTGCCTCCCTCACTCCTGAAAATGAAAGACTAGTCAAGGCGACAGTCGGCAAACTGACACTCTCTTCCATGTCGACCCAGTTAAAGAAGATTATGCACAGACAGCCGTTTGATGCTTCATCTATGAATTCAACACCCGTTGTGGTTAAGAAGGAAGATATTATTGCCTACACTGAAAATAAAAACGAACCTAGCAAGGTGTATTATGGTCGCTCTACGCACCATAGTGATTCGCATTTTAGTAGTCGTCGAGGAAAAACACATCGCAGCAGAAAACGACATAACAACAACAACAACAACAAAGCACGCTCCACTGACAAAAACAAAATGAACCCGCGTGGACCTGCAGGCAACACTACGGTGTGTTTTAAATGTGGCTGCAAATTCCACTGGGCATACAACTGCCCTTATGTCAACGATACCCCGGACAAACATGAAGACGGTGAACATGAAAGTTATGTGTCCCTGGCTAATATTGTGCTGATGAGTCAGCAAAAATGGGAGACAGACAATTCAGTCATCCCAGTAGTAAGAAATTATGTGATTTATTTAGTCACGTAGGAATAAGAGATTCAGAATTTATTAAAATTTTACAAACACTTCCAAATTCTTGTGACGTGTGTATTCGCTATAAAAAAAATTAACCTAGACGTATTGTTGGATTCCCATTAGGATCTTATTATGTTGCTATGGATATTAAAGAGATTTATGGTAACAAAGTATTGCACCTGATTGACCATGCTACCAGATACAGTGTCGACGTTAAGATTCCTAGTAAAGAAAGATCAGACATCATCAGTGCTATATTTAAACACTGGATAGCGTATTTTGGGACTCCTGGATCTATCTTAACCGATAATGGTAGGGAATTTGATAATGAATCATTTCGTGACATGGCACAGAATTTGAATATCGTTGTGTGTACCACCGCTGCTGAAAGCCCATGGAGTAATGGTTTAAATGAACGACACAATGGAATATTGGGAGAGATGGTAAAAAAGACTTTAGAGGACACAAATTGCAGTTTTGAGGTAACACTAGCATGGGCTATAAGTGCAAAGAACACACTTCATAGTGCTCATGGATTCAGCCCCAATCAGCTGGTTTTTGGTAAGAACCCCAATCTGCCCTCCTTTTTGAATGATAAACTCCCTGCATTAGAAGGTGTCTCCACCAGTGAGATTGTTGCTCAATGCCATGCATGCAGCTAGAAAAAAATTTATGATGTGTGAGTCTTCGGAAAAATTAAGTTAGGACGAGTACAACACAATCCTACAAAAATGGTGATGTTGTTTTCTATAAGAGAAATTTCTGTGATAGATGGTTTGGTCCAGGAACTGTCATAGGGTGGGAGCACAAGCAGGTACTTGTTAAACATGGAGGTACATACGTAAGAGTGCACCCATGTTGTCTCGTGTCTCACCCAGTAACATATCAAAGTTCTTCTGAAAATGAGGCTATAACTGAATCCACCACTTCACAAAATGAGCCTGAAGAATCTTCAAACTTATCAATATCTGACGAGAACGATGTTACTGAAGAACCAGAAACCCTGAATGATCATGTTGCACAACATCAGACTGTGAGAGAGACACATGTACTACCAAAAGAAAACCCAATTTGCAAAACAATCACCCTAATCCCAAACCAGGAAAATTCATTAAGTGCAAACTTGCCAATGATGATGATTCGGAATGACGAACATTGAAGGTCATAAGTAGAGCAGGCAAAGCTACAGGCAAAAATAAGCATTTAATGAATGTGGCTATGGAACAAGGTGAACCCTTTTGGCTCGACTTTAATCATGGAGTATTGGATTGGAAAGAAAATGAAGTTGAACCAATAAGGATGAAGTTACATCTGGTGATGAGGAAAACATTTCCTCTTCTAATCACGACTTGGAAATGGCAAGAGAAAACGAACTCCAAAGCTGGGTTGAAAATAAAGTATACACCCAAGTGCCTGACCAGGGCCAACCCAAAATATCCACAAGATGGTTTTTTGTTTTCTATAAGAGAAATAAAAATGTCAATGGCAAACAGGTCTATAAAGCTAGGCTTGTGGCGAGAGGCTTTCAGGAAAGGGATGCTGGCAACATAAGAAATGATTCTCCAACCTGCTCTAAAGAAAGTTTATGCATAGCTTTGGCTATAATGTCATCTAACCATTGGGTGTGTAAGTCAATGGACATAAAAACAGCCTTTTTACAAAGTAAAGAGTTAGACCGACTGATCTATTTGCATCCTTCTAAAGAAGCCAATGTACCTCCAGGATATGTTTGGAAACTCTCCAAATGTGTTTATGGATTGACTGATGCATCAAGGTCCTGGTACCTGACACTCATAGAAGAATTATTGAAATCAGGAGCAGTGGTTTCAAAATAGGATCAAGCCATATTCACATGGAAATTTGGAAACAAGCTGCATGGTATTATGGCTACTCATGTTGATGATTTTTGCTTTGCAGGCTCAGAAATTTTTCAGAGCAAAGTTATAGACCAGATTCGTCACTTGTTTAAGATCAAATCTGAGGAAGTTGCTGAGTATATAGGATTAAGTATAAAGAAAAACGGGAATGCTGTTAAACTTGGACAGGACGAATATGTCAAAAAGCTAAAGTGTATCCCACTAGAAGCAGGCAGAAATTTGAAAGATGCAATATCATCAACAGAGGTTACTGAAACCAGGCAATTGATCGGTCAACTTAATTGGTTAGCCACCCAAACCAGACCTGATCTTAGTTATGATGTTAGTGAGTTAAGTTCAATGCTAAAACAAAAAGATGTAGAATGCTTAAAACTGGCTAACAGGGTGGTAAAAAAAAACAAAAAAGGAGAAATGTCATATAGATATTCCAGACTTAGGGAACCTTGAACACCTAAAAATTGTTGCATACAGTGATGCTTCTTTTGGCAATTTAACAGATGGAGATTCACAGGGAGGCTATATACTTTTTTAGTTGGAAGCAATGACAAGTATATGCCCATTGGCTGGCAGTCTAAACGTATTAGAAGAGTTGTCAAAAGTACTTTAGCTGCTAAAACTTTAGCCATGGTTGACATGGCAGAAGCCTGCACTTTTTATTGAAAACTTTTGTTAGAAGTATTACAACTGAAAGATAAACCAATAACATTAAGATCTTCTGTAAAACAGACAATTCCTGCCTCTATGATTCTGTATATTCCTCAACACAAATTTTGGATAAGAGACTTCGCATAGAGATGGCTATTTTAAGAGAAATGACTGACAGAAAAGAAATTGAAGAGATCTCTTTGATACCAACTGATATACAAATTGCTGACTCCTTGACAAAGAAAGGAGTGCCATCATTCAAGATTCTTGGGTTCATATCCGAAAAACTCTCTCTGCTAGTGAGGCGATTTCCGGTTGGAAGTGGGGAAGCGGCCATTGTTGTATATACTTGGTAGTTAGTGAGGTGTCTAATAAAATATTCTCTCCATGTCTGTTGTCGAAGTCCGTCATTTATATGTTTGTATATTTCTCAATACGTATTAACATTCCTGTATTCACTACTAACAGTGTAGATTGAGTTAAGAGGAGTCAGCATGAATTGAGGAGTTAGTGTAAAGAAGTTCAAACATTTTTTTATAATAGACAACATACTTTTTCAAAATGTTAGACAAGGCATTTTGAAAAGTACTTATGTTGAAAAAGATTTTAAGACTGAAGCCTGAAAATTAGATTATTAGTATTTGACTCATGTAAATAAATTTAAAAATTACAATTAATTATCTCTTAAAATCACTAATAAAATTCTCTGAAATGTATCTAGAATGTGATTTAAATACTATTCTTAAAACACTTAATCAATAGGCATTCTATATTTTATTTGACATTCATTTTTAAAGGCTTACTTTAATAAATAACTGCTTTCTGTTATTTGTAAATGGAAGGTTCACATTTTTTATATAATTTGTAAAACAGCAAAAGTTAAAAATCAAACATCTTCATCCTTTTAAAACAAGAAAATGCAGACGGCATTGACTAACAGAATCTTATTTATGTTAAAATTAAGAAAATTGTGCATTTCTAAATTATACTAAATTAGAGATATATTAAAAGGTGATCAGAAAACAAGGGGGTTTATTTTTTTGTAGTATCTATGTACATGCTCGTTTATATATAAGGGAATAAATACTGACACAAATTGGGATCAGTTCAAATTCAATTAAATCTGTATCGTTTACTTACATAGTGTTAGCCATTATCTGCTATTTTAAATTTTGTTAGTCTCCAATCAATCATATCCATATTATATTGTGAACTAGGATGTCATTTTTCACAGTAAAAGAGTTTCCTGAACTATTCACCAAATTGTCATTTATTTTGTGTATAATTGTTTTTCATTATATCATAATATAAATATTCCTTTATTATTACACTTGCAAGGCTACCTGGCATTGCCCAGGGTCCATAAACAACAAAATAGTAGATATCGAAAAGTTGGTAACATCATTCTTTTAAAATTTATCTCTACTTCTTTCTATCCCTCATTCGCTACTCACCCTCCTCTGTTGTCCCATCTGTCTCCCTCAACGCTGAGTGTCTTGTTTAATATAAAACAAAAAATATTGAGGCTTTGCTTTTGGGCAATATGACATTTACACATAAACACTCTATCTAGAATATTTAGAACTTCTGGATTAACATACAACTTACCAAATAAATGATGCATTATTAATTTTATTGATTTTTGGAAACACTATATTTCTTAAGTTTCTTATCAACACTATAAACAAACACATTGAAGGGCAATGTGGCACAAAACAACAAACTATTTATTTATCCAAAAATCGCCTTATCATTGCTGCACATTTTGTACCGGGCAATTTATCCAAAAATGCTGCACATTTTGTTCCGGGCAAAGCAGAGTGAATGCTTAAATACATTCAGTTCAAAATCTGCACAAGTACCCAAAAATTATTTAAAAGAGTTTTTTTCTCAAATAATATAGATTCTAATAGAAACTAATTTGTACAAAAATATTTTTTAAAAATACATTAATTAAATCAAAAATAAAAAATCTAACATTAACAAAATAACATTTGAAAAGAAAAAAATACTGATTAATTTGCATAGAAATTTTATTTATCTTGTAATCAAGCAAACAATTTGAAAAACTCTTTTTCAAAAGAATGGTCCAAATAATAATAATATCTCAAACAACAAAAGAAAGCATATCAAAAACTAAAAACAAAAACGTTCACACATTATGAATAGTCAGATCTCGCACTCTAAAAGCACCTTCACAGAGAAGAAACATTGTAAAAACTATCTGAAGCGAGAGAAAAAAGTTTAACCAGAGATAACCTTATAATAACTGAAAGGTCGTTAAACAACAAATAAAGAAACCTTTTTTATGTCGCACATTGACCACACCTCAAACCATTCTCATATTATTTCTATTTATGCGATGCATGTCCTCACTGGCCAGGTTTCACTTCCATACATCATCACACCGCATACATATGCTTGATAGACTCTTTATTTGGGTTGACAGTGACAATGATCTGCTGGTAAGTAACAACAGAATAATATTCTCTATTGGACTGAAAAGGCAAAGCAGAAGGAATTTCTTTGTCGGGTTATAACATCACAGACTTTATTCTCATTAAAGTAAAAGTTATAAGCCAAAAAATAAAAAGCAATATTCGGTTTTGTTTCTTGTTCGATTTTTTTTTGTTTTCTTTTAAGATTTCAGTGCCTTTGTCTTCAACTTTTTATTTATTTTTTTTTTTTGTAGAGCGTTAATTCAACTAATGGAGGAAGCTGAATTATTTGTCAAGTTTCCATGGAAAAGAGAGACTTTGTGCAGTAGTTCTTTTGGTTTAAATCAAAATGTCAGGCCTGGCGAATATGTCTTGCAAACATTATTCCTTGAGTTCTGCTCTTTGGTTGAACAAAAAATTGAACAAGTCTTGACAGAACCTTTGGTATGTTCTATGTTCTTTAATTTATTAGATTCCTCAAGATTTAACATCTAAAATTAATGTGTTAAATTTACTTGTATAGTAACTCAAGAACCTGTCTTTCATGAGTGTGAAATAGAAGTAATATTTTTAAATTATTTAATTGGAATTTATTATTGAGATGAGTATTATTTTTTTTTTTTTAATTTATTGCAGACTATTATCCTCATCTTTTCTAATTGTTGTTTTACGACATTTCGGCCAACTATTCCTCTGGCCTTCGTCAGGTGGTAACCACGACTCGTTTGGGACTCCGAATCTCCTAACTGCATCTGAAGGGGCCCATGGTGCAGTGGATAGAGACATTGAATCTCTACAGTTCCAGGTGAGAATTGTCTGAAGATAGCGGTTTCAATCCTACCCAAAGCCGGCCAGAGGCTTATTTGACCAAAACATGGTGAGACGACGACAACAACTACAGAAGGCAGTAATTGCTGTGGATGCAGTCAGGAAATTCGGAGTTCCTATCCTGTTGCGGTTACCACCTGACGAAGGCCAGAGGAATAGTTGGCCGAAACGTTAAAACAACAACTAAAAAAGATGAGGATAATAGTTTGCAATAAATAAAAAATTAATATTTTTAGGAATTACATCCCTTACATTTGTTGATATGGTTTTACTTAACTTAAACTTAATGAAACAAATTGGGCTTCTTCATATTGATGTTGTTTATGATGATGTTTATTTGTGTGGATTCAAGTAAAATGTTTATATTTTATTGATGTAGAAAAAAAAACGAACGTTCTCTCTGCAGCATTCAAATAAAAAGTGTTTTATATATGCAGAAGCATCTAAACAGAATTTCATATTTATTATTAACCCAATCAAACATATCTCCATATAAATAAGAAGTTGTGTATTTCGTGAGGAACTTAAAAATCAAACTAGTGTGATTCTCATATCCACATTCTCACATCAGAACACTACCATCTCCATATCTCATCAACCTAGGTGACTGTCTTGAAAAAGACAAGTATCCTTTATTGTCCTCTTTTCTTTTGAATTCATGAAATGTGTACAATATGATTTCACACATAGTTAATTCATGACATTTTAACAATATGATTTCACACATAGTTAATTCATGACATTTTAACAATATGATTTCACACATAGTTAATTCATGACATTTTAACAATATGATTTCACACATAGTTAATTCATGACATTTTAACAATATGATTTCACACATAGTTAATTCATGACATTTTAACAATATGATTTCACACATAGTTAATTCATGACATTTTAACAATATGATTTCACACATAGTTAATTCATGACATTTTAACAATATGATTTCACACATAGTTAATTCATGACATTTTAACAATATGATTTCACACATAGTTAATTCATGACATTTTAACAATATGATTTCACACATAGTTAATTCATGACATTTTAACAATATGATTTCACACATAGTTAATTCATGACATTTTAACAATATGATTTCACACATAGTTAATTCATGACATTTTAACAATATGATTTCACACATAGTTAATTCATGACATTTTAACAATATGATTTCACACATAGTTAATTCATGACATTTTAACAATATGATTTCACACATAGTTAATTCATGACATTTTAACAATATGATTTCACACATAGTTAATTCATGACATTTTAACAATATGATTTCACACATAGTTAATTCATGACATTTTAACAATATGATTTCACACATAGTTAATTCATGACATTTTAACAATATGATTTCACACATAGTTAATTCATGACATTTTAACAATATGATTTCACACATAGTTAATTCATGACATTTTAACAATATGATTTCACACATAGTTAATTCATGACATTTTAACAATATGATTTCACACATAGTTAATTCATGACATTTTAACAATATGATTTCACACATAGTTAATTCATGACATTTTAACAATATGATTTCACACATAGTTAATTCATGACATTTTAACAATATGATTTCACACATAGTTAATTCATGACATTTTAACAATATGATTTCACACATAGTTAATTCATGACATTTTAACAATATGATTTCACACATAGTTAATTCATGACATTTTAACAATATGATTTCACACATAGTTAATTCATGACATTTTAACAATATGATTTCACACATAGTTAATTCATGACATTTTAACAATATGATTTCACATGTAGTTAATTCATGAAATGTGTACAATACAATTTCAGGCATAGTTAATTCATGAAATGTGTACAATATGATTTCACACATAGTTAATTTATGAAATGTGTACAATATGATTTCACATTTACTACACTTTGATTTCACCATAAAACATATTCTTACTTTTTTACAAATCTCTATTGGTTAATTATGTCTGAATTCATATAAAACCTACGTTTCTGCTTTTCATATTCCATGTTTCTTGTGTGTTTTTTTAATTCACAATTAAATTTATTAACAACAAAAATAACGAAATGCAACAATTCATGTAAATGAACAGTTAGAAGATTTGTATATCTATATACAATCTGAATATTTATTCAAAGCTACTTTCTACCGGGATATGATAGGCATCATCACTTGTCTGCTAAGCTGTTCCATGCAAGATGGACATAGAATGTTGCTTTTCTTTTAATGAGACAAAAGTGACTATCATACATCTTTTGTTAGTTTCCATGGAGACCACAACTTGGTGTTGAGATGAAAAACTCTTTAAAAAAATTCTCAAAAGAGAATAATTTTTCATGTGTTGTTTTATTTAGCTGTTTAATAGATTTCTAAAATCTAATCAACTTGAATTGCGGTTATGTATAACTTTTTAAACGTGTATGTGTGTGTGGGGGGATGATTGAATTGAATAAAACCAATGAGTCTTGTTGACGGTATTCACTCTCCTACTAATTATCATTCTAATTTGTCTATCTTTTTATAATGTGTTTATTATCTTTATGTAAACAAGTTTGATTAAACAAAATCGATAACTTTTGCTGATGTCTTATTTCATTGTTCAATTAAATAAAGAGAATCAATTTCTTCATTTTGTTCAATCAAACTTGGTTGAAAGAGAAACCACTATATTCATTTTATGATCACAATCTATTTTTCAGGACCGCTTTCTTTCAAAGTCTTTACAGCGAAATGAAGATTCTCAATTTGATCAGGTATTATTTTTACATTTCAGTCCGTAAAAAAAGATTGTGTAGAGAAATGTTTTTTTCTGTAAATTAAATATTAGTACATTCAAACAATAATTTTCTTTTGTATTGAACATAAAGTGAATATTAAATGGATAATATCATTGATATTTCTATCTTTTGATATTTTTTAATTATAGATATAAAATACTACTAATATTTCATTGTTTATCTGAAATAATCAATGAAATTTATAGGAAACTTAGTTAACAAAATTACTGGCATTTGTTTGAAATGTTGAAATTACTGATAATTATTGAATTTATAGGACACTATTCATCTCTTCTATTAAAATGTTTTGATCTGCTTATTATATTTACTTGAGTGAGATCTGTTTTTATTTTGTATTGAAACCAGTGTTTATTTGGTAATCATCATTGTTGTCATCGTCATTATCATCATCATCAAGAACTCTTACCCATTTTTTCAACAGTGCTATATTATCAAAGTCTCCTTTTCTACTCCTATATAAAACCATATACCATGTCACAGACCCTAACGTTTGTGCTGTGGTTTTCTTTTTGTTTTCATTTTCTGTTCTGGCTATGTCAGCAATCGAGAGCAGGTGGACTGGTTTACAAATTGTATTCAAAGCAAAACTCAAAAAATGCAAACTCAAATGCACACATTGTATTTGACTTGTTGCTAACACGCATATGTGTGTGTGCGTTGTTGAGTTCTCACCACTAGCATCTACATTAGGGTTAAGTTCACGTACATCAGCTAAGATCTAACTTAGATAATTTGTATGTTGAGACCATCATTGTCATCCATCACCTCCTCTCATCGTCTACTCAACTCAATCTAACTTTCTGTTTAACTTTCATTGACAACTCTGACTCAAACAATTTAGACTGATTTCTTAAATCTATTCATCTGTTCTCTTTAATCTACTCATCTCCTAGATGTCTGATCTTTCTCTCAGTTACTCCCAGCTGATCAGTGAAATTGACTACATCTACCTGTTTTCTCAACTACTTTCTCCATCTTTCTCAGGGTGCTATCCAGTCTGTGCTACTCCACTGTCATTGGCTTATCTTACTTTCTAATCACTTTTCCTTTTTTATAAGTCATTTTCCAAGTCAACATTCTTAGCTGCATGTGAAAAGAGAGTCCATCCCTATACTGTTCAGATTTAATCTTCCTCTGAGATCATCACATTTAAACTTGTTATTGAGACTCACAGTACACATCCATCATATCATTTTCATATAATTTCTTTCTATACAGAACATGTTCCCAATCCTCACTGGTCAGGTTTCACTTCTATATATGATCACACTATGTACATAATGCCAGATAGACTCTTCCTTTGATGTACAGTGGTAATACTCAGCTGGTTGATAAGGGCAGTTACATCCAGTCTTGCAATCACACTTGCACCTGATCAACCCTGTGCTCCAAAGTCACAAAATTTCTTGACAAAATTAATGGCTCTGAAATTCTGATTTGTCAAAGTTATGATTATTTCAATGCTTGTTTCACCTGCAGTGTTTAACATTTTTGCATTAATGCCCGAGGCTCTTTCAGCCTTACCTTTTTCATCCTACTTGCAGCTCTACCTGGATGTGTTAATGATTCTGCAACTTCTAGATTTTTATGATTCCATGACAACTCAGTATTAAAAAATTTCTCATAGTGACATTTCCAATCATCCCTTTTGTCATGTTCATTTGTTGCTAATATCCTCTGTTGCAATTCTCTCCTACAATGTTTATATTTATCCTTAACTATCCCGAATACTTTTTCATTTGGATTTGTCCCTTTATAGTATATCTGGAAACGACTTTCTTAATTTAATGTCCAGTCAAGTGTACCCCCTCTTTGCATATCAGAAGTTAAAAGAATACTCAATATGTGCATTGAGAGATATGATAAATAATGGTACTAGTGCATCCTTTGAACCAGACGTAACTCAGCGTTCACTCGGCTTTCCATAGAACATGACATCAACAGCTTGAGTTTAGCTGCTGTCTGACATAACATGGCGATCAGCCAATCACAACGCTACATGCTTAGTTTCAACTTGACGCACATGCATGCAAGTGCTATGTCCGAGCAGAAGATAAGAAATTGGATAAATATTGGATAAGGAAAAAAAAAAATCAACACACACACGCACGCACGCACACACACACACAAAAAAAAGCCCACCATTTCTTACATGCAAGCCAGTCAGGGAGAGAAGAGCAAACCATGAATTTGACTATCTTGGGCCAACAACAGCTACAGACACTGGATGCCGTAATTGACTTTTGTCAATAGCAGGAACTACTGGCAAAAACAATACAATGTGCAACATGCGGCCACAAGTGTAGCCCAGCAAAAAGAGAGAGCATTACTGACGTCTATGGCTGGAGATGTGCAAATGTGAAGTGTCAACGCTGGACAGTAATCCAGACTGGGATCTTCTTTGTTAAATCTCGGCAGTAAAAAAAAAAAATCTTAACCCACTCAATTTTGTTTTAATTTTTTTATCCAAAAATGCTTTAAAAAATATGTGAAAAAAAAAAAAGACCCTAAATATAACTTGAAAACCCTTAAAAAGCAAGTAGAACTTTAAAAAAATAGAAAGTTTCTTCCAAGTTTCCTTCATAAACAACAAAAAAAAAATGCTTGAAAACAAAAAAAAAGTTCTTTTCCAATTTTTCTTCTTAAAGAAAACAATCACATTTTTAAACAAACAAAAATCGTTTTAAAAAAATAACTTGTTCCTTTGAACCTTTTCTTGAAAACATTTGCTTAAAATTATTTGACAAAAAAAAGCACTTATAACCTTTTCTTCATACAGTTAATAAAAATTAAAAAATATGCTAGTTTTTTTAGGGGGGGGGATGTTTCTACATTTAACATTTTGCTATTTTCTTTTAGATAAGATTGCTATGATTTTATTGGTGATGCTTAGCATAATCCGGCCATTGACGTCATGCTCCGTGGAAAGCTGAGCGAACGCGGAGTTACGTCTAGTACCAAAATATTAAAAAATGTCAGTTTAACTCCATTGTGGAGATTAGGAATAGTTGGAGAGTTAATATCCAAATTTGTACTGTGAATAAAGGCAGTGTTTGTGCTTCGCAGAAAGAAACACAACAAAACAAACATTGGTGAAATAGAAGAGTTACATTGCATGCACCATCTGGGAGTGAATAGAATATTATGTTTGGTACAGAAATTAATCCACTTATAAAATAGGAGGAAGTTCAGAAGGTAGTAAGGAATTGCATATCATATTAACCATTCTCATCAAGAAGCATTTGTACAACTCTGTGAGTTTATCTGACAATTTCAAATACAAAATGAGCAGTAATTATAATAATAAAACTCCTAGAAATTAATATTATCTCATACAATAAAACATGGTAGCCATGAATATAAACTGTGTCAATCGCTTTATTACAGATTAGTAAAATATCAATATTTCACTAAATATATGTCACAACAAAATGAAAATTATATCACCAAACGACTGCTTTAAGGTTAGTTATTTCCAAAAATTTTATTCAGATTCATACAATATTCACAAAGTTATATTATTTTATTCTTTATTGTGGAATTTCCACTGTCCATCACTTTATTGCAGGTCTCTTAAAATGTTGTTTTAGGGAAAATTACAATGCCTTATCATGCAAACTTTATTTTTTATTATATTTTTCTGTCAAAGAATAATGAGAAAAAGCACATGCTAGGTGCTAAGCCTCAAATAAATTAATTATTTATCAACATATCCACCATTTTTTAAATAACTTAAAACAACCTTTTGTCCCCTGGAGAAGTCAATTGTTTGATCTCAAAAAGGAGTTATGGCTCTAGCAATATCAACTATGTTCTCCGCAAGGCATCCTTTGACATAAATTGCTTTCCTCCTTCATAAACTCCTCTTTTTAATATTGACCAGAGATATTCAATGGGGTTAAGGTCTGGAGAACACGGTGGTCAGGTCATGAGAGTTTCTCCAAAGAAGCCCATAGATTCAAGGAAAGCTGCAGTCGTCCTAGCAGAATGGAATGGTGCATTGTCATGCATAAAAATCATCTGAAAGCAAGGTGACAATAGTAGGTCATCTAGCCATCGCAACAAATGTTTATCCAAAAAGGTTGTGTACGCATTGCTGGTAAGTTTTACATCCTCTGGAACTCAGATTAGTCCAACCAACTAATTGCTAATGATTCCAGCCCAAAGCATGATGACTCCATCTCCTCATTGGCGATGAACTTTCTATGGGGTTGGAGTTCTGTTTGATTTCCAAACTTTGGCCCATCCATCCAGACCGTCAAGAGTAGTACGGGTTTCATCTAAATAGGAGAAATTGGAAATCCATTTTCATGTAATTTTGTGCCCAAGCCTTTCGTTTTTCCCTATATTGTTTGCTCAATGGAGGCCTTGGAATAGTTTTGATGTTCCTTGCCATCTCCTTCAACACATTACATCGGGCCTGTCTTGATCTTGGAGTGATTCCAGCTCTTGCAAAAATGGAAGCACTGCTGCTGTTTTGGTTTTGGTTGACTTCTCTACAAATTTTCCAAATATCACGATGTGGAAGGTTTCTCCTGGTGCCCTTATCCTTTCTGGATTTGTTGTTGGAGTTATTCACGAATGAAGCCAAAGTCTTGGATCCCTTTCCAGCTCGATAGCTAAATCTATGATGAACAGTCCTTCTGTGAGTCCAACAACAATCCTTTCCTTTTCGATAACTGTTAATCGCCCCTTTTTTGGCATTTTAAAAGACCTACAATAAAGCAATGGACAGTATAAATAATAAAATAATAATTAATAAATAAAATGTCATAACTTTGTGAATATCGCATGAATTTGAAATAAATTTTGGGAAATAACTAACCTTGAAACAGTCATTCGATAATACAATTTTCACTTTTTGTGACATATATTTAGTGAAATATTGATATTTTACTAATCTGCAATAAAGCGATTGACACAGTTTACATCAAATGGATTAAGTCAGTTTCATTAAAATGACAATTCTTTGACAGTGGCACAGAAGAATAAGTAATGTTATTTAAATTAGGAACACAAATGAATCATTATTTTTTACTTTTATTAATGAACCAAAATTACTTTTTATATGAGGAAGACAAATTCTTGAAAAGTATGTTTTATTTTCTATTTAATAAAACATGTTTTTTATCACCAGATTCTATCAGCACTTGGATGTGTTGCAGAGCAATCACTTCCCTCTCTATTGCGAACGTTCTTCAAATGGTATGGGAGACAGTTCATCTCAGATGATGGCATCACTTTTGACAAAGGGCGTGCTTCCAAAAATAAAGGGTAAATATTTTACTTTTGGATTTTTATTCCACACAATAAATTTTAATATTAGTTTGCATTGTTTTTCTTCATTTCTATTTAACTATCTAAATGAAAACATGAGTAATAATAAACTCTCATCTCCACCAAATAATTATTCCTAAAGTCAGTTGATATTTTCAATTCTTTTACAAAAGACCAAAGATTAAAATATTACTATGAAATAACCTTTCAACAAGTTGGAACTTACAGATTTATAAATTTTTTTATTTCAATTTTAATTTGTTACAAATGAAAAATTGGTGTCTTTGAGTCTATGGAGTATTTTATGCCTATGCTTACTATTTCCATAAGTTTAACAGGTTAAAAAGTTTGTTTCTATAATCTTCAAAGTATTAATAACCATTCAAAAGTAATTTTAACGTCTTTAAACTGCCAATTACGGAATCTAATGTAATAAAAAAAGACTTTAAAATAGTTTAAATCATAAAAAACGAAAGCAAATACATCGGAAAGTGACTGATATTGTATTTGGTTACAGGGACAGTGATAAATTCACTTTTAAAATTAAAGGAAACTGAAATAGAACTTAACGGTTAAATAGCTTTAATTTCTTTGTTTTTCCTTAACCAACCAGTTAACTATGAAATGTCTTACTTTGTATTTTAGTTTCAACATCCACCGGCAAATTATTAAAAAAATATTTGTGTATTTTATTATTTTAAATATAAAAAGAAAGTAAAACACTTAAGCAGAATGATTTGACATTTTTTTAAAAATTATTTCCAGTTTTATTTATTTATCTTTGTTTTATTTATGTTAAGAGTGTAGAAAAATAAAATGTATAAATCTATTTAAAAATAAATAAAATGAAAAAAATGACGATCCATAAATTGCTGACTTTAAAAAAAAAAAAAAAATTATGGCTTTGTTTTTATTTATTTATGCATGTGTAGAATTTGTTAAATCAGAACTCGTAAACTGGATAGACAGTCTTAATGCCCAAGCAAGACCATTTGAGTTGTATAATATAATAGAGTAATGATTTAGAATTTTTGGTAGAATTTCACTGAAATTAATCTAATTAGTGTCAAAAAATGACTTTTAGTTAACATTAAACTATAGTTAACAATAATGAGGGAAATGTTAAGTATTGATAATGGGCGAATCGTAATAAAAATATCTATATCATTCTCTTGAATTAAGTAAATGAGGTAATTTTGGTTATATTGTTCTTCCTTGACACAATATAATTATACCTTGGGCCACCTGATTTCTGGTTGCAAAGTCCTACTTGGAGACGGTTATTATACAGATCGCCATAACGGAGTTTGCAAATACCTTCACTGGAAGATATGTAAGAAACTCAACATTCAGTGTAGTAAAAACTCCTGGGAACATATACCCGAACGAACAGTTGGGAATGACAACTACACTATTCACTATGACTACATAATCCCTACTGCTACATATCTTGAAAACGCAGCTGTTAAACCAGATATAGTGATTTGGGACAGAGCAAATAAAAAAGCGACCGTAATAGAGGTCAGTGTACCCAATGATACAGGGCTTAACAGAGTTGAGAGGGAAAAGATAACAAAGTATCAAGGACTTATGTATGATATGAAACGAAACGAAATTGGAAATTAAAAGACGTTTCAATTATACCAGTCATCATAGGAGCAACTGGGCTTATGAAAAAGAACTTTAAAAAGTACATAGCAAGCATACCCGGTGAACCAAGTGCAAGTGAAATACAAACGATTGCACTGAAAGGGACGGAGAATCCTGAAAAGATCTCTTGGTTGGACTCACTAAAATAGGGGTAAATGTCAGACATCTGGTTGGATGTCCCATCCCCTAGAAGAAAAAGTTTAAGAAAAATGAAAAAAAAAAAAGAGAGACAATTATTAAAAAATGAATGAAAACAAATTCCAAGCTGGAACATTTAAATTCTAATGCTCAATTGGTATTAGTTTCTTGGATTTTGAGCAAAATGTAAAAGAAACATTATCGTTCAATATTCACACCTACATTTGCATTTATTCATTGTGGACCATTATGGTTTTATATTACTGAAGTTTTGAGATGAGGATTGGTTAATCATATTATTTAGATTCATTGGACTATTGTTCTCATCTTGAGTGTCATTTTCACAATGATTTGGTCAATGTAATCTTCGACCTTCTTTCAGATGTATCCTGTCGAACTCTGAAAATTTGGACGGAATTTTGAATGGAACCCTTTATTTACTTCACAGAGATAGCATTCTCTCATTCCATCAGCCATGACTGGATAAAGGTCCTAAGTAATTCGCAATTGGATTTTTCGGTTACCCACACTGTCTTCAACCTTCCGGAGAATATCGCTTTTACAATTGATTTTTCCAAATACTCCAACCACTGTGCCACGGGTTCTTGCAGACAGTTCTAGTACGAATTTTGGAGCCTTAAACCTTTTTTATTTCTAGTTGTAAATATCACTATTTATTGCTAATTATTATTTCTAGTTGTAAATATCACTATTTATTGCTAATTATTATTTCTAGTTGTAAATATCACTATTTATTGCTAATTATTATTTCTAGTTGTAAATATCACTATTTATTGCTAATTATTATTTCTAGTTGTAAATATCACTATTTATTGCTAATTATTATTCCGCATATTACTATATATATATATATATATATATATATATATTTTATATATTATTGGTAGTATTATTTAAACAAAACCAAAATGTGTCAACCAAAGAGTGCTCAATGTTAAGACAGAGCAATATAAATATGTCGGATGTGATAACTAATGGCTACACATATGCAAACATGTTTCAGTGACCACCCTGCCGGGGAAAATCACCTCATCAGGCCAAGAATATCCACAAGAGTTATTATTATTATCATTATTATTATTCTTATTCTTCTTCCTATTATTGCCATTGTTATTATTATTATTATTACTACTACTATTATTACTATGATTATTATCATTATCACTATTATTATTATTATTATTATTACTATTATTATTATCATTGTTATTATCACTATTATTATTGTTATTATCACTAATGTATATATATATATATATATATATATATATATATATATATATATATATATGTACATATATATATCTTGTGAATATTCTTGGCCTGATGAGGTGATTTTCCCTGGCAGGGTGGTCACTGAAACATGTTTGCATATGTGTAGCCATTAGTTATCACATCGAACATATTTTTATATATATATATATATATATATTAATACACACATCTCCGGTCTCAATAAAGATTTGGGACCGCTAAATGAGTACTCTTTTCATAAAAAATAGAAACCTACCAAAGACATTTCCCCACAGGGCACAGGGCAGAGTGAGTATTCACGGTGGAAGAATGGCTTAGCATCCCCCACTAGAAGGTAGTTATTATTTACGTAAGGTCTTCTACTTCATTTTATTTTATTTTTTCAGATTCCACACATTTTAATTTCCGACATATATTTAAGTCGATTTTCTGAGCATGCATACGTGCGCACACAAATGCACAAGTGTAGACACAAGTGCGCCTCCTATTCCCCCTCACAAAACCTATATACTATAGTACCCCTCTAATAAGATATACAGGATTGAGTTTATTATTATTATTATTATTATTACTATAATAGTTATTAATATCTTTATTATTATCATTATTATTAGTACTGTTGTTATTATCATTACTACTATCATTACTATGATTATTATCATTATTGTTATCACTATTATTATTATCATTATTCCTATTATTGCCATTGTTATTATTATTATTACTACTACTATCATTACTATGATTATTATCACTATCATTATCACTATTATTATTATTATTCCTATTATCGCTATTATTATTATCATCGTTATTATGACTATTATTATTATCACTATTATTATTGTTATTATCACTAATGTATATATATATATGTACATATATATATGTATGTATGTATTATTATTACTATTATTGCGATTGTTGTTGTTGTTACTATTATTCAACTCCTTGTTTAAGCATTGCAATACATCTTTCAGTTTAATTTCCAACATTAAACGTTATTAACCTCTGATTTCTCTAACTGGCATATCGAGCTTCCAGTTTTTGTGATGGCTTCTAATTTAAAAAACAATGCTTTCACCCTATACTTGGCACTTACTTTATGTATGTATGTATGTATGCATGTATGCATGGGTGTGGGAGAAAAAAGAAAAAGAGCAATCCGAATATTTAATAAATTTTAATATGTTTGAACAATAGTAGAAAAAATTAAATAAATGATCAGAAGAATATTCTCCGTTTATTTAGTTATTACACTTCATTCTGTTTATTTTTTCCAACATTATATGTTTGTATATATCAATTAACGAAATCTACAGTAGCGTTTTTAAAAAAATAAATAAACATGTGTGTGTGTGTGTGTGTGTGTGAGTGTGTGCATACGTGCAGACAATCCAGACAACCTAGACCCAAAATAAATCTATAAGTCCAAGTTCTTGGAAAAGACATTCTACTTCGCACCCACTTAGCTTATCACCTAAATCTGCTCATCAATCTCCAGCTGTATATGTAAACATGTCCATAAACGTGGGTGCGCGTATCCTGTGTATCTATGGATACGTGAAGAAGCATATATGGTAGTGCGCAAGTGTATATACATGTATGTTCCCATATGCGAGTATGTTCGTGCAATGCGTGGGTGTCCAATTCAAAGTTTTATGAAAGCCTTAGTTTTGAACAGAGGCCACACAAGTTGCTGACCATTCCAAGTCGAAAATGCTGGAAGGGTCATATTCAAATAGATCTTTACCTTAATGGCTCTACCCGTGCCCCTCCTCCCGCTGCTAACTCTGCTCACTCACTCATGTTTTCCATCATTCACACTGAGGAAGATCGAAGGATCGGTCGAAAATTATGTGCTTTTGAAGCGAACATTCTTGTTTTTTTTTTCAATAGACTTTTTGTATTCCTACACGTCAACACACAGGAAATAAATACAGGAGAGATATAAACATTTATATTTTTTTGTATTGATTTTTTTATTCATACATATTTATATATATATATATATATATATATATATATATATATATATATATTTGTAGTCATCGACATACAGTCCTGTTTCGTTGTATCACAACTCATCAGTGCCGCTAGACTAGCATCTCTCCCAAGCCAAGGATTGAACCTAGAACCATCGTGTTGACAGTTGGCAGTTCTCCCACTCGACCATAGAATTGACGCCCGTAAATAACTCGTCGGAATCTCTATTTAAATAGACACCCGTCACCACTTTTATAGTGCTCAAATCGCCTGTTTTTAAACAAACCAACAACGAGCTCCGCATTTTCAGCCAATTAAGTAGCGGGTGAGATTATTTACAACAGTGCTCTACCCAAAGAGGGGGGCTTAAAATATATTTGTAGTCATTGACATACAGTCTAGTTTCATTGTATCACAACTCTTCAGTGCGCGCTAGACTAGCATCTCTCCCAAGCCAAGGATTGAACCTAGAACCGTCATGTTGACAGTCAGCAGTTCTCCCACTCGACCATAGAATTGATGCCCATAAATAACTCGTCGGAATCTCTATTTAAATAGATACCCGCCACCACTTTTATAGTACTCAAATCGCCTGTTCGTAAACAAACCGACAACAAGCTTCGCATTTTCAGTCAATTAAGTAGCGGGTGAGATTATTTACAACAATGCTCTACCCAAAGAGGGGGGCTTAAAATATATTTGTATATATATACTAGCAAAAGTACCCGTCGTTGACTGGGTTCAAAAACAACCTACAGAAAATGGACTCTGATTTATGAAAGTTTGATAGGTTATGAAAAGGAAGGGTTGTAAAGAGATATCTTCGAATTTGGGGGTATCAAAACCAAAGCAAAATATGATGAAAGTAAAAATAAAATAGATAAACCCCATAATTGATTATACCATACCTGTTCACACTGAAACACTTATCACAATATTCTGTGGATCTATATTAAAAAACCTTCTTAAACTTTGTGACATATTTCCATTCTATGGAGGTCAGGCGCGAACGAACACCCCATAATTTTATTATACCATATTTCTTCAAACTGAAACATAATTATCAAAGTATACTTGCACAGATAGATATGAAAAGTCTTTATTAAAGTTTGTGCCTATTTCCATTCTATGGAGGCCAGGCGTGAACGCAGACCCCACAATTTTATAATACCATCCCTATTTAAGTTAAAACATAATTATCAAAATATTATTATGTACATCTATATATAAAACCCTTGTAAACGTTTTTGTTTTAATTTTAAAATTTTTTATTTCCATACTTTGTGGACCAGGCGCATATACAGACCCCACAATTTTAATGAATCATCATTATGTCAGATCAAACATACCCATTCCTGTGTCTCGATACATCTTCTATCATTATGTGATCAGTTTTCTATAATAGTCAACCATATAGGAGCCTATTAGTGACCAGACACATACACAGACGTTCAGCTTTATATTATATATATATATATATATATATATATATATATATATATTAAATTGTAATTCAATGAATTTCAAAAACCTCTCATTGAAATGAAATGAAGTGGTTGAGTTTCATATCAAAGAATTTTTATTATTCTAAGCAAGACAAAGAATGTTTTAAAAAATTAATCTCCTTAACCTATAGGGTTTCGATGTCTACCATCTCATCAGAGGAGAGAAAATATTAGCAAATAGTTATAAAGGTATGCACCCTATTTGCTAAAGTCAGTGAGACATGGAAAGTCAAAGTGAAATAATACATTTATAGAAGTCCTCTAGCAGGAGGATTTGTAGAAAAAGGATATGAATGTTTTTGTTGATCCAACTTGCTTGGTAAAATCCATATTATACGTTCTTTACATCTGTTTGGTAATAATTTCCAAGCTATATACTGGGTAATCCGCATAGCTGTGTATATATCCGAATCGGGCAAGTGCTTGTTTAAATTTGTTTTGGGTTCAGCGATAATAAATTCAAAGTCTGGTGGAAACCTTTTCATTAGAGGTTTATATTATTTTTAGTGGGGGAAGTGTTAGGGAGAGCAGGTAGTGGTAAGTGGTAGGAAGTGGGGTGAGACATATGTGCATATTCATCCTAATATACACATGAACACACATATATACAAACACACAAGCATTTATTAATTATTGTCAATGCTTATTCTCAATTTTAATAAAATAAATATCATTTCCAAAACGATCGTATACTCAATTTGATTTTTTTTTCCTTTTGAAACTGATTCATAATTTACAATTATCAATCTTTATACGCCATATATATATATATATATATATATATGGCGTATAAACTGATTCATAATTTACAATTATCAATCTTTATACGCCATATATATATATATATATATATATATATATATATATATATATGGCGTATAAAGATTGATAATTGTAACTTATGAATCAGTTTCAAAAGGAAAAAAAAATCAAATTGAGTATACGATCGTTTTGGAAATTATATTTATTTTATTAAAATTGAGAATAAGCATTGACAATAATTAATAAATGCTTGTGTTTTCGAATATAATCTCATCAGTACAAAAAGGGGGAGGGAGAAGTTTAAGACACCAAAATAAACTAGCTTTTTTGTAGTAAGTAAGGTGGATAGTCCTTATTGAGTTTTAATAGAAAATTTGTTCTAAAAAACGTCAGTGCATATGTTGTATTTTTGCCCACAGAGTGTTGAAATGATTATTTATAGTTTATTTTAAATTTAAAACGCTGGGTTAACTCAGCATTTTGAATTTAAAATAAACTGTAAATAATCATTTCAACAATTAAATACACTGTAAATAAGTATTTCAACAATTAAATACACTGTAAATAATTATTTCAATCATTAAATAAAGTGTAAATAATTATTTCAATCATTAAACAAAGTGTAAATAATTATTTCAATCATTAAACAAAGTGTAAATAATTATTTCAACCATTAAATAAAGTGTAAATAATTATTTCAATCATTAAATAAAGTGTAAATAATTATTTCAATCATTAAACAAAGTGTAAATAATTATTTCAACAATTAAATAAAGTGTAAATAATTATTTCAACCATTAAATAAAGTGTAAATAATTATTTCAATCATTAAATAAAGTGTAAATAATTATTTCAATCATTAAATAAAGTGTAAATAATTATTTCAATCATTAAATAAAGTGTAAATAATTATTTCAATCATTAAATAAAGTGTAAACAATTATTTCAATCATTAAATAAAGTGTAAACAATTATTTTAATTATTAAATAAACTGTAAATAATTATTTCAACCATTAAATAAAGTGTAAATAATTATTTTAATCATTAAATAAAGTGTAAATAATTATTTCAACCATTAAATAAAGTGTAAATAATTATTTCAATCATTAAATAAAGTGTAAATAATTATTTCAACCATTAAATAAAGTGTAAATAATTATTTCAACCATTAAATAAAGTGTAAATAATTATTTCAATCATTAAATAAAGTGTAAATAATTATTTCAACCATTAAATAAAGTGTAAATAATTATTTCAATCATTAAATAAAGTGTAAATAATTATTTCAATCATTAAATAAAGTGTAAATAATTATTTCAATCATTAAATAAAGTGTAAATAATTATTTCAATCATTAAATAAAGTGTAAATAATTATTTCAATCATTAAATAAAGTGTAAATAATCATTTCAATCATTAAATAAAGTGTAAATAACCATTTACATCATTAAATAAAGTGTAAATAATTATTTCCATCATTAAATAAAGTGTAAATAATAATTTCAACCATTAAATAAACTGTAAATAATTATTTTAACCATTAAATAAAGTGTAAATAATTATTTCAATCATAAAATAAACTGTAAATAATCATTTCAATCTTTTTTTTTTTTACACAGTGATCACCACTTATCAAGGCCCGGAAGCCACTCAGGGATAAGGGTTATTGCAAGTACATTACGTTAGTGAGGAAATTTGATGAAGTGTTTAATTAGGGGGGCGGTTCATTAGGAATTTGTTAACATTAGACTTGAAGACATCCAAGTTGTAGTCCGGAGGGAAGCAGGCAGACGGAACAGAGTTCCACAGGCGTGCAGTTCTAAGAAAGAAGCTTTGTTCATGAAATCCGCGTTGTGTAAATAATCATTTCAATCATTAAATAAAGTGTAAATAATCATTTCAATCATTAAATAAAGTGTAAATAATCATTTCAATCATTAAATAAAGTGTAAATAATCATTTCAATCATTAAATAAAGTGTAAATAATTATTTCAATCATTAAATAAAGTGTAAATAATTATTTCAATCATTAAATAAAGTGTAAATAATTATTTCAACCATTAAATAAACTGTAAATAATCATTTCAATCATTAAATAAAGTGTAAATAACCATTTCAATCATTAAATGAAGTGTAAATAATTATTTCAATCATTAAATAAAGTGTAAATAATTATTTCAATCATTAAATAAAGTGTAAACAATTATTTCAATCATTAAATAAAGTGTAAACAATTATTTTAATTATTAAATAAACTGTAAATAATTATTTCAACCATTAAATAAAGTGTAAATAATTATTTCAATCATTAAATAAAGTGTAAATAATTATTTCAACCATTAAATAAAGTGTAAATAATTATTTCAATCATTAAATAAAGTGTAAATAATTATTTCAATCATTAAATAAAGTGTAAATAATTATTTCAACCATTAAATAAAGTGTAAATAATTATTTCAATCATTAAATAAAGTGTAAATAATTATTTCAACCATTAAATAAAGTGTAAATAATTATTTCAATCATTAAATAAAGTGTAAATAATTATTTCAATCATTAAATAAAGTGTAAATAATTATTTCAACCATTAAATAAAGTGTAAATAATTATTTCAATCATTAAATAAAGTGTAAATAATTATTTCAATCATTAAATAAAGTGTAAATAATTATTTCAACCATTAAATAAACTGTAAATAACCATTTACATCATTAAATAAAGTGTAAATAATTATTTCAATCATTAAATAAAGTGTAAATAATTATTTCAATCATTAAATAAAGTGTAAATAATTATTTCAATCATTAAATAAAGTGTAAATAATTATTTCAATCATTAAATAAAGTGTAAACAATTATTTTAATTATTAAATAAACTGTAAATAATTATTTCAACCATTAAATAAAGTGTAAATAATTATTTCAATCATTAAATAAAGTGTAAATAATTATTTCAACCATTAAATAAAGTGTAAATAATTATTTCAATCATTAAATAAAGTGTAAATATATATTTCAATCATTAAATAAAGTGTAAATAATTATTTCAACCATTAAATAAAGTGTAAATAATTATTTCAATCATTAAATAAAGTGTAAATAATTATTTCAATCATTAAATAAAGTGTAAATAATTATTTCAATCATAAAATAAACTGTAAATAATCATTTCAATCTTTTTTTTTTTTACACAGTGATCACCACTTATCAAGGCCCGAAAGCCACTCAGGGATAAGGGTTATTGCAAGTACATTACGTTAGTGAGGAAATTTGATGAAGTGTTTAATTAGGGGGGCGGTTCATTAGGAATTTGTTAACATTAGACTTGAAGACATCCAAGTTGTAGTCCGGAGGGAAGCAGGCAGACGGAACAGAGTTCCACAGGCGTGCAGTTCTAAGAAAGAAGCTTTGTTCATGAAATCCGCGTTGTGTAAATAATCATTTCAATCATTAAATAAAGTGTAAATAATCATTTCAATCATTAAATAAAGTGTAAATAATCATTTCAATCATTAAATAAAGTGTAAATAATCATTTCAATCATTAAATAAAGTGTAAATAATTATTTCAATCATTAAATAAAGTGTAAATAATTATTTCAATCATTAAATAAAGTGTAAATAATTATTTCAACCATTAAATAAACTGTAAATAATCATTTCAATCATTAAATAAAGTGTAAATAACCATTTCAATCATTAAATAAAGTGTAAATAATTATTTCAATCATTAAATAAAGTGTAAATAATTATTTCAATCATTAAATAAAGTGTAAACAATTATTTCAATCATTAAATAAAGTGTAAACAATTATTTTAATTATTAAATAAACTGTAAATAATTATTTCAACCATTAAATAAAGTGTAAATAATTATTTCAATCATTAAATAAAGTGTAAATAATTATTTCAACCATTAAATAAAGTGTAAATAATTATTTCAATCATTAAATAAAGTGTAAATAATTATTTCAATCATTAAATAAAGTGTAAATAATTATTTCAACCATTAAATAAAGTGTAAATAATTATTTCAATCATTAAATAAAGTGTAAATAATTATTTCAACCATTAAATAAAGTGTAAATAATTATTTCAATCATTAAATAAAGTGTAAATAATTATTTCAATCATTAAATAAAGTGTAAATAATTATTTCAACCATTAAATAAAGTGTAAATAATTATTTCAATCATTAAATAAAGTGTAAATAATTATTTCAATCATTAAATAAAGTGTAAATAATTATTTCAACCATTAAATAAACTGTAAATAATCATTTCAATCATTAAATAAAGTGTAAATAACCATTTACATCATTAAATAAAGTGTAAATAATTATTTCAATCATTAAATAAAGTGTAAATAATTATTTCAATCATTAAATAAAGTGTAAATAATTATTTCAATCATTAAATAAAGTGTAAATAATTATTTCAATCATTAAATAAAGTGTAAACAATTATTTTAATTATTAAATAAAGTGTAAATAATTATTTCAACCATTAAATAAAGTGTAAATAATTATTTCAATCATTAAATAAAGTGTAAATAATTATTTCAATCATTAAATAAAGTGTAAATAATTATTTCAATCATAAAATAAACTGTAAATAATCATTTCAATCTTTTTTTTTTACACAGTGATCACCACTTATCAAGGCCCGGAAGCCACTCAGGGATAAGGGTTATTGCAAGTACATTACGTTAGTGAGGAAATTTGATGAAGTGTTTAATTAGGGGGGCGGTTCATTAGGAATTTGTTAACATTAGACTTGAAGACATCCAAGTTGTAGTCCGGAGGGAAGCAGGCAGACGGAACAGAGTTCCACAGGCGTGCAGTTCTAAGAAAGAAGCTTTGTTCATGAAATCCGCGTTGTGTAAATAATCATTTCAATCATTAAATAAAGTGTAAATAATCATTTCAATCATTAAATAAAGTGTAAATAATCATTTCAATCATTAAATAAAGTGTAAATAATCATTTCAATCATTAAATAAAGTGTAAATAATTATTTCAATCATTAAATAAAGTGTAAATAATTATTTCAATCATTAAATAAAGTGTAAATAATTATTTCAACCATTAAATAAACTGTAAATAATCATTTCAATCATTAAATAAAGTGTAAATAACCATTTCAATCATTAAATAAAGTGTAAATAATTATTTCAATCATTAAATAAAGTGTAAATAATTATTTCAATCATTAAATAAAGTGTAAATAATTATTTCAATCATTAAATAAAGTGTAAATAATTATTTCAATCATTAAATAAAGTGTAAACAATTTTTTCAATCATTAAATAAAGTGTAAACAATTATTTTAATTATTAAATAAACTGTAAATAATTATTTCAACCATTAAATAAAGTGTAAATAATTATTTCAATCATTAAATAAAGTGTAAATAATTATTTCAACCATTAAATAAAGTGTAAATAATTATTTCAATCATTAAATAAAGTGTAAATAATTATTTCAATCATTAAATAAAGTGTAAATAATTATTTCAACAATTAAATAAAGTGTAAATAATTATTTCAATCATTAAATAAAGTGTAAATAATTATTTCAACCATTAAATAAAGTGTAAATAATTATTTCAATCATTAAATAAAGTGTAAATAATTATTTCAATCATTAAATAAAGTGTAAATAATTATTTCAACCATTAAATAAAGTGTAAATAATTATTTCAATCATTAAATAAAGTGTAAATAATTATTTCAATCATTAAATAAAGTGTAAATAATTATTTCAATCATTAAATAAAGTGTAAATAATTATTTCAACCATTAAATAAACTGTAAATAATCATTTCAATCATTAAATAAAGTGTAAATAACCATTTCAATCATTAAATAAAGTGTAAATAATTATTTCAATCATTAAATAAAGTGTAAATAATTATTTCAATCATTAAATAAAGTGTAAATAATTATTTCAATCATTAAATAAAGTGTAAATAATTATTTCAATCATTAAATAAAGTGTAAACAATTATTTCAATCATTAAATAAAGTGTAAACAATTATTTTAATTATTAAATAAAGTGTAAATAATTATTTCAACCATTAAATAAAGTGTAAATAATTATTTCAATCATTAAATAAAGTGTAAATAATTATTTCAACCATTAAATAAAGTGTAAATAATTATTTCAATCATTAAATAAAGTGTAAATAATTAATTCAATCATTAAATAAAGTGTAAATAATTATTTCAACCATTAAATAAAGTGTAAATAATTATTTTAATCATTAAATAAAGTGTAAATAATTATTTCAATCATTAAATAAAGTGTAAATAATTATTTCAATCATTAAATAAAGTGTAAATAATTATTTCAATCATTAAATAAAGTGTAAATTATTATTTCAATCATTAAATAAAGTGTAAATTATTATTTCAATCATTAAATAAAGTGTAAATAATTATTTCAATCATTAAATAAAGTGTAAATAATTATTTCAATCATTAAATAAACTGTAAATAATTATTTCAACCATTAAATAAAGTGTAAATAATTATTTCAATCATTAAATAAAGTGTAAATAATTATTTCAACCATTAAATAAAGTGTAAATAATTATTTCAATCATTAAATAAACTGTAAATAATTATTTCAACCATTAAATAAAGTGTAAATAATTATTTCAATCATTAAATAAACTGTAAATAATTATTTCAACCGAATAAGAAATATTCACCTTACGTACTTGCATTTTCTCAATTTTAATAAAATGAATATCATTTCCAAAACGATTGTACACTCAATTTGATTTTGTTTATTTTTCCTTTTGATAATTAAAATTATCAATCTTTATACTCAATATTAATATAGCTCTAAGATAAATATACTTATTGAACTTAAAGTGTAAACAATTATTTTAATTATTAAATAAACTGTAAATAATTATTTCAACCATTAAATAAAGTGTAAATAATTATTTCAATCATTAAATAAAGTGTAAATAATTATTTCAACAATTAAATAAAGTGTAAATAATTATTTCAATCATTAAATAAAGTGTAAATAATTATTTCAACCATTAAATAAAGTGTAAATAATTATTTCAATCATTAAATAAAGTGTAAATAATTATTTCAACCATTAAATAAACTGTAAATAATCATTTCAATCATTAAATAAAGTGTAAATAACCATTTCAATCATTAAATAAAGTGTAAATAATTATTTCAATCATTAAATAAAGTGTAAATAATTATTTCAATCATTAAATAAAGTGTAAATAATTATTTCAATCATTAAATAAAGTGTAAATAATTATTTCAATCATTAAATAAAGTGTAAACAATTATTTCAATCATTAAATAAAGTGTAAACAATTATTTTAATTATTAAATAAAGTGTAAATAATTATTTCAACCATTAAATAAAGTGTAAATAATTATTTCAATCATTAAATAAAGTGTAAATAATTATTTCAACCATTAAATAAAGTGTAAATAATTATTTCAATCATTAAATAAAGTGTAAATAATTAATTCAATCATTAAATAAAGTGTAAATAATTATTTCAACCATTAAATAAAGTGTAAATAATTATTTCAATCATTAAATAAAGTGTAAATAATTATTTCAATCATTAAATAAAGTGTAAATAATTATTTCAATCATTAAATAAAGTGTAAATTATTATTTCAACCATTAAATAAAGTGTAAATTATTATTTCAATCATTAAATAAACTGTAAATAATTATTTCAACCATTAAATAAAGTGTAAATAATTATTTCAATCATTAAATAAACTGTAAATAATTATTTCAACCGAATAAGAAATATTCACCTTACGTACTTGCATTTTCTCAATTTTAATAAAATGAATATCATTTCCAAAACGATTGTACACTCAATTTGATTTTGTTTATTTTTCCTTTTGATAATTAAAATTATCAATCTTTATACTCAATATTAATATAGCTCTAAGATAAATATACTTATTGAACTTATATATCCACATTACTATGAGCAGTTTTTTTTAAGTATAAATACATTAAAATAAACTTTGCTCTTTAGACTCTAGGTCTAATTTCCCCCCCCTCTCTCATATATATATATATATATATGCACTAGCTGTACCCTGCCACGCGTTGCTGTGGCTCAAATTGGCGCAATGGAAAAAGTTCCAAAATAAGAAAAAGCATGTTTCTTATAGGTTTAATTTTCCATTTTGCATGGGTACACAGTTTTTGTTGTTCCATTTTCTTAGCTGATGTAGAGAAATTGTCCATGTGAAAAAACAGTCAGTGTGTAACTGTAAGCCACCCAATTGTAAAGATTGTTCCCTGTGCTTTTTTGATGGTTATTGCAAACGACAATAAAATTGGAAAGTGCAATTACACTTTAGTGTAATGATGTATCCGGTGGAATCATAGGAATGCATGGAATGAAGATATATTCATCTGTGAAAGGTCCTGTTAAGATTGTTGTTTCTATGATGTTGTTTGTTAATTTTTTTTTTTACTGCAAGCCATGTGCCTTTGCAAAGCTTGGATTGGTTTATATTTCACAACATGATAATTAGTACGCCAAATTTCAGTTGCAATACATGCGATGGCATCCCTGACAAATATAGCTGTTAGATTATTAACCACTTTATCTGCTTTCACAACAGTCTTGATGGATTTGTATTTGACTACCTCACTAGGAATTTTACATTGAATAATAGCGTAGACGTCTTTGTATTGACCTGCAAGAATAGCTCGTTTATTCAGTCAAGTGGAATTCTTATAATTTGAATATCTGCAAAAACCTTTTAAACTAACTCTTCTTTTGATGTAATAAAATTACAGAAATTACAGAAGTTAAAAGTCAAAGAATTTTGCCCTTAATTCAGATCAGCTGGCACTTTTCTGTACTCAATTTCTCACAAGTGATGCAAAAATTTATGTGCGGATCGAACAGTCTGCACATGGACATGCATATTTTGAGTTAAGTTTAATGTCTTCCCATGGCACAAAAAAAGTAGAGTATTTGAGGCAAGCACTTATTTCATCTGCTGGTGTTGATTGAAGAATAACAGGTAACATGTGTTTGAAATCTCCTACAAGCAATATTACTGCATTCCCAAATGGTCTGACATTGACATGCAAATCTTGCAAGAATCGACCAAGAGCCTCAAGTGATTTTTTTGCGTACCATTGTGCATTCATCCGAAACAATAAGTTTGCATTTCTGCAATATTTTTCCCCATATTGGATGTTTTGGAGATGTCGAACATGAGATTTTTGAAAAATTGAATGTTTCAAAGTAGAATAAATAATTCTTCTACTTGGCAGCAAGGTCGCAGGTATTCCTCATGCAGCAAGGGCTAAGGCTATGTCATTTTGTTACCAAATGGCTTCCAAAATCAATTTAATTAGAAAGGTTTTACCAGTTACTTCTGGTGCTGTTCAAGGTAGCAGTAATTTCCAAATAACTATTCTCACAGTCAGTAAATTAGGTGACTAAATAGGATTTATCCATATTTTAACAATGCCTTATTCACTGTAATTAATTTAGGAGACTAAAATAGGATGAGGGATTAGAGATGGACAGATAGAGAGGAAGATATATAGATAGAAAAGAGAAAGTGAGAGGAAAATAGAGAAAGAGAAGGAGATAGAGAGATAAAGGGATTGATAGATAGACAGAGAGAGGGGAAGAGTTAGAAACAGAGAGGGTGAGACAGAGGAAAGGAGAGAGAGATAGAGGGAGTTAGAGAAAGGGGCTCAAAGAAAGATGGAGAGGGTGATATAGAGAGGGAAAAGGAGAGATGGATAGAGAGATATTAAGAGAGGGGGAGAGAAACAAAAGGTGAACTACACTTCACCGTTTTTTTCCTCGTTCAGTAGAGAAGAAATCTTTCGAGACTGAGTCAATTTTAATTTTTTATTACTATCCAGAGTACCCCTTTTTTTTTTTCAGGAGCTAGATTTTCCACACATTAGAAACCGACCGGGTTATCTGTACTTTCACCTAACAAATTAATAAAAGAAAAATATATTGTAAAATTTGAATTTAGTGTGAAAATACTATTTTAAAAAGTAGCACGATAACATAAGTGCATAAGTGTCACTTTAGGTACTCCTTTGGCGTTGAGTTCCATGGTGACCAGCATAATTATTTAATGGTCGCTCCCTTAGCCCCCCCCCCTCCCTGTAGTCAAGGCTTATGCATGCGCACGTAACATTTTTTTATTTACTACTGACGTTGGCTTAGTAACTAAACGATTTATTGATAATTTCGTAACCCTTAACCCGGAAGATTTAAATTGGTTCATTATTGTTGTAATGAAAAAAAAAAGTTTCATTCAACACAAAACCAAAAACACATATTAATGATAAATGATTCTATTCATTGAAATTTACTAATTTTTAAATAAAAAAAAAGTAAAAAAAAAAGTTAATAAAAAAATAGTTGCTTATGTGCGCATGTAAAAATGTTTGTAAAAGTGAGAAAATATTTTAATCATTTAAAAAAACTTGGTATTTTTTTTTTTTTTTTAGATTAGGTCCACCTTATAATAACCCCCAACCTCCTCATCTTAAGAACAGCTTTTGGAATAAACACCATTTTTGGAAGATGGGGGGGGGTGAAAAAATATTTGCAAAATTTAACTGATATTTGTTGTCAGCATACCCACCCGAAAATACTATTTAAAAAAGAAAAAAAAGGAGGGGTTCAGTGCCCGTTGCAGAGAAGTAGATTTATTTATCAATAAAAGTCGTCATTTAAAAAAGAAAATTGTGGAGGTGGATCTAAATGTAAATATTTACTCAAAAAATTATCCACTCATGTAAATTAAAAATGTCTGTAAAAGTGAGGAATTATCAATACATGGTTTAGTTATTTTTTTTTTTTTAATATTCATGAAAAGGGTTAAGCCAACGTAAGTAAATACATGAATTACAAATGTTTGTAAAAGTGAGAAATTATTAATAAATGTTTAGTAACTTTTTTTCTTTTAATATTCATAAAGAGTAAAACTTTTTTTCCAATATTCATGAAAAGAGTTGAGCCAACGTAAATAAATGAATGTTTGTAAAAGTGACAAATTCAGGTTTAGTTACTTTTTTTATTCATGAAAAGAGTTAAGCCAACCGTAAATAAATAATGTTTATGAAAGTGCGAAAGGCAACGTAAGTAAATAAATGATAAATGTTACGTGCGCATGCGTTAGCCTTGACTAGGGGGGGGGGGGCTAAGGGGCGACCATTAAATAATTCTGCTGGTTGCCATTGAACTCAACACCCAAAGAGAACCCCACTTTATTTTAAATATTTATTTTCCAAAGGACTGTTTGAATAAATCAACAATGAATTATATGATGCCATTTTTTTTCACGCACTTGCTATCCAAATCTAGGGGAGACATCATTATATGGCCGAACGCTTGCTTCCGGAAAGGGAAAGAATAAATTTACCAAAATTAACATTTGTTACTTCCGAAAACATTAAATTAAACTAAAATTATCATTTATTACTTCCAGAAACTTGGTAAACCAATATTACTGGAGAAAATGAATCTTGACAATTCAAAAGAATGTTTAAAATTATTTATTTGTTTGAAAAAAACAAAAAAATTAAGAACTATGAAAAAAAGTAAATAAAGAAAGTGAAAAAGAACATATATCCATAATTGTTTAATTGGAAATGTTTCGATTTAATTAATGAGAACGGGAAAGTTTTTCATGGAACATTTTTTTTTTTTAATTAAAAATAGAAAATTGAAATGATATATTGATAATAGCTTAAACCTGGCTAGTGCCATTTGAAAACCAAAACATTTATTTTTTTTTTTTTGTTTGTTTATTTTTTTGTTTGTGTGTGTATTTTTTTTTTTTCAAACAAATACATAATTTTATACATTTTTTTTAATTAAAGCAACTTTGAAAGGCCAACAACAAATTAATTTAAATGATTGTTTTGTTTTTTTTTAACAGAGAAGTTGGTTGTTTTTTTTATTTTTTTTTACTGGGAATCGAAATATAATTGTAAAAATATTGATTGAAAAGTTTGCGTAAAAAAATATAATTTTAAGAACTATGAAAAAAAGTAAATAAAGAAAGTGAAAAAGAACATATATCCATAATTGTTTAATTGGAAATGTTTCGATTTAATTAATGAGAACGGGAAAGTTTTTCATGGAACATTTTTTTTTTTTAATTAAAATTATTTATTTGTTCAAAAAAAAAAAAAAAACTATTTTATAAAAGTCCGATGTTGCTTTCATTTCAAATTTTTTTAATTTGAAATGAAAGCAACATCGGACTTTTATAAAATAGTTTTTTTTTTTTTTTTGAACAAATAAATAATTTTAAACATTCTTTTGAATTGTCAAGATTTTTTGTCAAATAAATAAATTTCAAGCAATTTTTGCAGGAAATAAAAAATAGCAACTTTGTTAATTTTACGACTCGCCCCAGCATATTATAAACATCCTAACCTCTCCATGTTAAAACGGCTTTCGGAATGAACACCCTCAACCTCCCCATGTTAAGAATGGCTTTCGAGGTTTGTGGAAGGGTGTGTTTAATTTGAAAACCGTTTTTAACATGGGGAGGTTAGAGTGTTTATAATACGCTGAGGCATGTCGTAAAAATGAAACCGTTTAGAAAAAGTTAAAACAAACTTTTTTATATAAACAATGCCGTGAAAGAAACTAAACAATTAAAACGTAATGTTCGATGAGTGAAAAGATAATTTAAGATATTTAAAATTAAAAAATTGGTAAGATACATAAATGAATTTAAATTAAAAAAATATGGGATTTTTTTTTTGTGCTAATGCAGAGAGTGATCTGCACTATTTTTTAAATCGTATTTCCACGTTTAATTAAAGTTTTATATGTTTTTTTATTCAATTGTAAGGTTAAAGTACAGAATATGTACAAAACACCCTCCCTTCCCCATGCTAAGAATGGCTTTTTAAATAATAACGTTATTATTTCAGCATGGATCACTCTCTGCATGAGTACCTTTTTTTTTTACTTGTAATTCGAGAGTAGTTGAAATGGAAGTTACCAGAAATAAAACCAGGCAGTCTCGCAGAAACAACTTACGAAAAATATTTATATTTTAATTAATATTTTTATAATTCGCCATGTTAAATTATTTTAATAATATGCAAACATTTATTGACTTTACAGATAGATTTTCTGAAAATTTTAATTAAATTGGTAATGTAGAAATATGGTTTTATCGATGTTGAACGAATCAAGAATTACATTTTTATATATATAGATGTGTTATAAACAAAACTGAGCATATGGAAAGCAAGAAATTGAAAAACGAATGGGGTTAAGTTCAAATGTTTATTTAAAGTTTAAAACGATCGTGAAAAGAAACTGTTGGCGTGTCAGGATAGTTTTTGCGACGGTGGCTGATGGAACGAAGTTCACAGTATGGCTCACATTAGCTTTGGCAATGACAGTGGCTACTGGTTGTTGATGGAACAAAGTTCACAGTACGGCTCACAATAGTTTGGGCGATGGCGGTGGCTACTGGTTGTTGCAAAGTTCACAGTACGGCTCACATTAGTTTTGGTGGTGGCTACTGGTTGCTGACTGAGTGAAGTTCACAGCGCGGCTCACATTGGCCTAACTGCCATTTGTTGAGGAGGTTGACGCTTTTATATTTACGACGAGGATGTAGTTGTGGGCAACAAGAGTTTTAATCATAGGCTTGAGTTTTGCTTTTTAAATGTGTTTGTTTTTTATGCTTTAATGTGTTGTAGAGAATCATCTGTTTGGTGTATGTATGCATGTGTTATATCGATTTAAAGCTAATAAAATTGTGAATGTAATCTAGTTGGTGTTGTATTGTTGCAGTGTTTCGTAAAATAGATATTCATGTTTATATGCTGCAGGAGTTGCGTTTACTGCGATGTTTGTATTTTGTATTATGGTTTTTCTTTTGATGTGCGGCCTTCTCTGGCGGTGTTTTTTGTTGAAGTGATGTGCGAGCTATTCTATTAATGTGTGTACATGAAAAAATGGGATTTGAAGTTGTTGTGTGTGTTCATTTGCATTGTATCAACAAACGGCTTTGTCATTATTGTCGCGGCTCCTGCTCGTTTCTGGTTTATTCATGTAAATATGGAGGCATATGCGATATAACAATGCCCCCCCACCAGATTTCGATCATATTTACATGATAAAGTCTCTGAACCGCGCGGGGAGTTGTCCCCTCGTTGTCCTTGTTGGAATTTGCCTGGGTTGATCCGTTTGTGAGGTTGGCGCCAAATTCTACTCAATGTTGTATGTGGTACTGTGTGGAGGGTGGGTGGTGTCCACTGATATTGCAACATGGGGGTGGAAAAGTTTTGATAGAAATACCGAATATGTGCACGGTGTATCCAGGCTGTGGTGCCATTCTCGTCTTGCACTTGATACATCATGTTGTTTGTTTTGGTAATCGTAAAGTTTCCATTGTAGGTGGGATGATTGGGCTGTGGTTGATTGCGGCCGGTGAAGTAGTACCTTGTCCCCCTACTTCGAGCAAGTTCTTGTAAGAGGGCTAGTTTTTGTTGCTCTCGATTTTGTGGTCGGCTTCATCATTAGCCAGGGCGACATGTTGGTGAACCTGTCTTAGTAGTGCATTAACTTGCATGCTGTATGCTCCTGGATCATCACTCCTGATTTCCTTTGTGTGTTGTCGGGAGGCCGATGTTGGGGTGGTGGCCTGAGATTGTGTAATGTGGGGAGACACCTGTGGCTTTTTTGGTTGTGGTGTTCATGGACGAAACGATGGCTTGAAGGATGTCCGTCCATTCAGTTTCTGTCCTCACATAACATGTAGAGGGTGTTCTTCATTGTTCGGTGCTGTTTTTTTATGTTCCCTGAGCTTTGTGGGTGCCATGGGCAGTGGAGCTCCTGATTGATGGAAATCTGCTTGCAGAATTGTCGGTAGATTTCTCCCATGAAGTGTGTGCCACGGTCAGAGGAAACTATGCATGGTATCTGTCTGTGTCGCAGGAAGAATAGGTATAATCTATGGGCAACATCGATAGCGTGGTCTCTTGCGCATGGTATGGCTGTGAAATATCGGCTGAAGCTGTCCAATATTGTGAGTATATAGCGCTTTCCCCTTGAGTTGGGCATTGTGACAAAGTCTATGAAGACAAGGTCAAATGGTCTTTTACCGCATTTGCAGTGGCCCATGAGCCAGCGAGTGCATCTGCCATAGTTTCCCTTGCATTTTGCACATGTCATGCAAAAGTTTGCATAGGCTTGAATGTCACTATTTTTGGACTCCCATTAATAACTGGAAAGGAGTTCCTGCATCCGAGTTATTCCCGAGTGGTTGTTGGCATCGTGTGCTTGGTAGAGATACCTGGCTTGAAGTTTGTACGGTCTGAACAGCCTTGGAGAATGTTTTTGGTCCCTTATTAAGACGGCGGTTCCTGGTTTGAGGAAGAATTGATGAAATTTCCTTTTGAACAGCTTGGCCCGATTATCATTGGGGTCGATTTGTGGGATGCTTGGGTGGGAAGATTGAAGAGTATGTATGATCTTGGCTAGGGTCTCGTCCTTTTGTTGCTCGGTGCAATGTCCAGGTGGTTGCAAATTTTTTCAGCAGGGATGGTGGCGTTGGCGTGGTAGGCGAAGAATGCATCACTGATACATCTCTGTGTGGGCGTCCTGCGGTGTGTGTGTTTTGGGGACGATTTGTAGGCTGTTGATGTCACCAATGCACCATGACAGGATATAAATGCGTAGGTTGGAGTCATTTAGCGTGAACGTTTTTTCTGCCGGGTTGGGGTTGCTCAGAGCCTTGGTCTTTTTCTGTCCGCAAACTCTGCTGAGCATATTAGCCCATATATTGGACTCACCCTCCATGTACTCTAGGACAAATTTATAACACAATATCTCCTCCTGCCATATTCGTATTTTTGCATTGTTGAATTCTCGTTGATCCAGGTATGTGAGTGATCTGTGGTCTGTGAAAACGATGAAGGGGCAGTTGCGTAGGAAATAGTCAAATTCAGTATCGCCCACTTCACGGTGTACGCTTTATGTTCCGTTGTGGACCAATTCTGTTCCTTGGGGCTCAATGTATGAGATGCGACTGCGATGATGTTCTTCTTCCCATTGTCGTTCACTTGCATTAGAATTGCACCACACGCAACTTTGCTGGCATCTGTAGTCAGATGTGAATGGCTTGGAGAAGTCGGGAAATGAGATGACTGGTGGAGAGGACAACCGGTCCTTGATTTTTCTAAAGGCTCTGTCAGCATTTTCTGTTCAGTGGAATGGCCTTTTGGCCTTGTTGAGTTCGTGTATGGGGGCCATGAACTTCGAGAACATGCTCGACTTGATTTGTTTGTGTAGGCATGTCTTGAGGAATTGTCTGATCCATACGAGATGGCCAATGACACTTTGGAGTTCTTTTCTTGTAGTTGGGGGCTTCATTTCTCTAATGGCCTGAACGTATCCGGGGTGAGCTTTGAACCCCTCACTGGTTATCATACGACTAAGAAATTTGGTCTTGGGTGTGAGGAATGAACATTTCTCTGGGTTCAGCTTCAGTCCAAATTTTCGGAGGACGGCAAACAGCAGTTCGAGCGCGAGGATGTAGTCGTCGAATGTCCTGGCGTGTACCAAGTTGTCATCAATATAGGACGAGATGTCGCATGACGAGACTATACCTGAGGCTAATGGTACACAATGAGAAAAGATTTGTCCAGCTGAGGTAAGGCCAAATGCCAGGCATGTGTATTGGTAGCAGTGGTCTTTCCATGTGAACGCTATTTTGTGCCTGTCCTGCTGCATAGGTCAAGGGAGGCAAAGTATCTGTTGCCGATTTTGTTAAATAGGTGATCGATCCTGGGTATTGGGTAGGGGTCCAGGTTGACTAGCACCTTGTTTAGTGTCCTCTTGAATTTAGCTACAATGCAAATTGATCCATTTTTCTTGTGTACAGCAAATACTGGTCTGTTGAAGCCCTTAGGGGTCGCTGCAGGTTTCTATGATTGATATCGGAGTCAACCTCCGCTTCCAATTGACTGCTGTTTTTGACTGCATGACTGGCCGTTGGTCGGTATTCGGACAGGTCGGATGAATGTGCCCTTGTCATTCTTTTTGTTCTGGATCAGTAGGTTAGCAGTGGCATCTAATTCATCATGGTTGGGATGGTCTGGTAGCGAAAGACCTGTGTTGACTTTTGTTAGCTTTTCCTCTAGGGTGTGGGGTTCAGGATGTGGCCCGATGGTTGACTGAGCCTGCATGATCCCAAGGTGGGTGTTGTAGGCAGGGTTGTGGATTGGTAACGGTGTTTGTATAATGGTGGCTGTTTGTGTTGGACCACCTGGGCGGGTGTGTGACTGAATTCCACCGTTGCATTTTTGTTGTTAATTACATATGAGCTAAGCGTATCATAGCCTAGCACGTTCTGGCCAATTAGGATTGGTGCCGTCTGGGCTGTTACTAGCGTGTTTACGCCTCTGAATGTAGAAGAGTTCTGGTCAACAATTGCTATGTTGCAGGTGAGTTCTCCAAGGACAGTGATATTGCCGCTGATACCTTCTATTTGGGTGTTTGAATGGGTTCTTGGCCCCGTCTGGTATCTGGGATATTGGTATGATGCAGGTTGAGCATTCAGAGTCCAACATCGCGACGTTGGAAAAACTTGTGTCACCGACGGTGAAGATGGAGTGGACTATAGGGGAGCAATGGGTGTATCCTTGGAGGTTGTATATGTGATGACTGCTATTGGGTTGGGTCGGCCAAGGCATCACATCTCAACCGAAGCAAAAATCCCGGTCCTCTTCTTCCGGTATGCTGTCATTTGTTGTTATGACAAGGGCTTGTGCTTGTAGGCGGGGCGAGTGTTGATATCTGCAGTTGCGTCTTAAGCAGGGGAGCCCTTTGAGGTATCTCTGGCACACGAGGAAACTTTTTGGTTGTTGACGAGCCTCTCGATGCTGTTGCTGGTGTAGGTCGATCTGTTTGCTAGTGCTCGTACAGTTCGGGTGAGGGTTTCTGTTGAGTTGGGTGTTTTCATTCGTTGGGTTTCTCTGACTCGAGTGGTGTTTTTGAGAGAGAAACGCGGTGACTTGGAGAGCAGCAGAGTTGGATTTTACACCACGATCTGAACCTCAGATGCTATGCCCGTTGTGTTGTAGCTGCTGTCCATGGTTTTGACAAGGTGGGAGTAAATGTTAGAGTCCCATGCTTTGATCTTTTCGCTCATATAAGCATTGCGCCTATGATCGAAATAAGCCTGTCGACGGATAGCTTGGAATTCTTGTCTTTCTAAAATTTTCTCTTGATGTGCACGGCTGCTTCTCTGTCAGTCTTTCATCTTCTCGCCATTCTAGGTCCAAGGCTCGGCTTACGTGCTGAAAAGTGGTCATCTGGTTGCCGTGGGTTGCCAGGAGATACTCCTTTAGGAGGGTGAAGGTGGCTTTATCTTGCTCAGGGTCGAGCATCTGTTGGAATACACCTTGGTCCAATAAGTCTTTCGTGGATTAACGAATTCGTCTTCCAAGCTGGGGTAAGATGGTAATTCTGGTGCGACATGAATCATATTTTGTTTAGTAATAAACTGACTCACGTTGTTTCCCGAGCGGAAGGTTTTTTGTTGTCTCATGGCATCTCAAATTATTTGTTGACGCATGAGTAGTCTGTAATCGCCGTTAACCTAAACAGTTGTGGTTGTTGTCGCAGCTGATTTCAAGGCAGTTATCATGGCATCTATGTCGAGTCGAATTTCTCGAAGCGCGTTTTCAGAAGGCTGTATGGGTCCAGTCATTAAGTTGAAAAAAAGCTGTTTTTGTTCCTTAATTAGCGTGAACAGTTCGGATCGTGTAAAAGCAGTGTAGTTGTCCATGTTTCTCTTGCTAAACACTCTGACACCAATTTGTTATATACAAAACTGAGCATATGGAAAGCAAGAAATTGACAAAAGTTCCAACATTTATTTAAAGTTTTAAACGATCGTGAAACGAAACTGTTAGCGTGTCAGGATAGTTTTGGCAATGCCGGCTACTGGCTGATGACGGTACGAAGTTCACAGTATGGCTCACATTAGCTGTGGCGATGGTGGTGGCTACTGGTTGCTGATTGAGCGAAGTTCACAGTATGGCTCACATTAGCTGTGGCGATGGCGGTGCCTACTGGTTGCTGACTGAGCGAAGTTCACAGCCCGGCTCACATTGGCCTAACTGCCGTTTGTCGAGCAGGTTGACGCTTTTATATTCACGACGCAGACGTAGTTGTGGGCAACAAGAGTTTTAATCATAGGCTTGAGTTTTGCTTTTTAAATGTGTTTTTTGTGCTTTAATGTGTTGTAGGGAATCATCTGTTTGTTGTATGCATGTGTTATATCGATTTAAAGCTAATAAAATTGTGAATGTAATCTAGTTGGTGTTGTATTGTTGAAGTGTTGTGCAGGCTATTCTATTGATGTGTGTACATGAAAAAATGGGATTTGAAGTTGTCGTGTGTATTTAGTGAGTTCATTTGCATTGTATTGACAAACGACTTTGTCTTAGTGTCACCATTATTGTCACTGCTCCTGCTTATTGTTTATTCATGTAAATATGGAGGGATATGCGATAAAACATAAGTAAACAAGAAAGGAAAATGAAGGTATAAAAACTATATATTATGCATGTAGATTTATTCATTTATTTAACAGGGTACACATTTATTTAGGGGTGTTGAGTAAGTGGGGACTCTTTATTCCATGGCATTTCGAAGCCTTATGCTTCTCATCAGTAGAGTGAAGAACGTACTAGGTAACATGATAGGGATGCGATATCATTAGGAGAGAAGTAGATTATTAAGGCTGTTTGATGGGGCTACAAGTAGTTGCTGTGATATAGGAGGAGTGTAGTTTGCATTATATAATGGCTTTATGTATATAGCATATTTGTCACAGTAGGTTTAATGCATGTGGACAGCATATGTGCTTAAATGCATCTAAGACCAAGCTCCTATCATTACATCATAAACGCTCTGATCCCCATCTGGAATCGATTGAAATGAATGGCTCTCGTCTAGGGGAGGCCCCATGATTTGATAAGCTTCTGGGTTTGACCTTTACTCCTGATATGAAATAAACACCTGACTAGCTGAAACCACTATCAATAATTTTCCCCACTTTTTATCCATGCCTAAATCAAAACGTAGATTCCATGAACAAAGCTTGCCTGTCCCCCCCCCCCGAATTCAACTTGGATGTCTTCAAGTCCAACACAAACAAATTCCTGATGAACCGCCCCCTTAAGTAATAACACCTTATCAAATCCCCAATACTAACTATTACTACGATACTATCCCACTGATTAGTGTACACACAATAACCCTTATCCCCGAATGGCTCCTGGGCCTTGATAAGTAGTGACCCCCTGTAAAAAAAAAAAAAATTCAGGGGAGATATGAGGTAGTTTGGTTGAAAGAAGTTGCTCAGTTAAATCTATGTATATATGTGTTGTAGGTGTGGAGGGGATTTGCATTAAATAGGGGGGGTATGCTATGTTTGTCTATTTTTAGATGGGATGTCTTAGATAATAACAGTGCTTAAACAAAATGTAGGTTATTATGAATGGTAATGGGAGGATGAATGTGAGTGGTTGAATTCTAGGGAGTGCATAGTACTAGGGTGTTAATAGTGTAAGCTAATCATAAACCGAAAGGGAGTATGGGAGGTGGCAATGCAAAAGGGGTATGAGGTAGATGGGTGTAGACATATAAGAATTATGGCGTAATGATAGATAATATTATATAATAATAATAGTTATTAGGAATGCATACTGTTATGGACTGGTATAAAGCTGAGTTGGGGTGGATGTCCCCTAGTAAGAATCTTATGACTCTAGGTCAGCGCTTCACCCTACGTTGTCTATAACACAATATTAAAAATATAAAAATAAAATAATGACAAATAAAGTGTCGTCCACAATTTGTGACCTATTTGACACATTGTCTGAGGTTCTCATTAACACATTTTGTTCCGAACAATTCAAACTCAAAGCAAGAATGACACAACGCTAAAATCTTAAAACACAAATTTTATTCAGCATCCTCAAATTTAATATCACACCGCAATAGGTTGGGGTGAGGTCGGATGATAAAAAAAACATCATAAAAGAAAGAAAAGAAAACAAGGTGACAAAAAAAAAATAATATAAGAGAAAATGTATATACCATTTCCATTATGGTATGACAGTTCGGCCAAGGACAAGGAGCGGGGATATCGGGATTGGGAAATCATAATAGTCACTTAACTTTTTCCAATTGAACTTTCGTGTTTCATAATGTCTCCGCAAAGTTCATAGATGGGGACACCCATCGACATGACGATATTTTTGTTCATTGCAACCCTCTTCTTATTCATCTTTAATATCTTTGCCATGAACTTTCCATGATGTCCGTTCTCGACCGAAAGAATTCAACTCCTGTTTATTTCAGGGAAATCTGTTTACACTGCGCTTTGGGCATTCCTGAACATCACCGGCTCATAGCGAATTTTTGGTATTTTTTTTTTATTTATTATTCGCTCAAGCATAAACAAAACGACCGGTCCATTTGACAACGTTTACTGCTCTCCCCAGTCTCTTTTTCTTTTCTGTCTTTTTTTTTCTTGCCTCTCAAATTTATTTATACGAACGCTATCGTTTTTCACCGTTAAAAAAAACTGCTTTATTTATTCATCCGCGTCGATTTCACTTTTTCTTTCCCTTTTCATCAGCTTCGCTGATAGTGGGCTCTCTCGCGCATTACATTTTCAGAGGGAGTGAGGGAGGGGTGTGTGTGTACGCCTCGAATGCTAATGCGTTTTTTTGTTTGTTAATATTTATTTATTTATTTATTGAATTTAAATTCACGCTCGCCGAAGACAAGGGGGGGGGTGCATCCTTTCATATTTATATTTGAATTTAAATTCACCGTTCGCCGTAGGCGTTCTCTAAAAGATAAAAAAAAAACTATTTCTTATTCCATTATGATTATTTCCTAATTTATCAACCGATATCAACCAGCCTCTCTACCAATATAACAATACTTATTTAATATAGCAGAATGAAAAATAAAGTTGAAAACACATTTTAAACCGTTAACTTCACACCCCCACCCCTTGCCTTAAAGAAAGTTCCCTCCCACTAGATGTGTTCCTGCTTATTGAACTTTCATTTTATTTTATATCTTTTTATATATTTTTAATTCTTTCATTTATTTTCACTTCTTCCCTTCTGTAACTTGACTCCTCACACCCCTATATCTCTGCCTTGTTTATACCCATTTTTATCATAGTTTAATTTTTATTTTTTCCATCCACATTTTCCTATATTTTATTTTTCACTCTTCTATATTAGATAAGTACGCATCCCTAATAACTATTATATTATCTATTGTTACTTTCCTGCCCACCAGCGATTCTGTATGTTACAGAGCTCTTTCTGACATCTGGCCTTTAGCTGACAGAAATTGGTTTTGAGTTGTTGTAATGATGAGTGTGCTTTGTACTCAATCTTTGCTTTCTGTTTGTCTTCGATTAAATCTGTTTTGGTGACATTTTCTAATATATTCAAATGTTTCTATGCCAGTCTTCCTTATAGTTTCATGGAGTGAAAACCGTTCATCAATTGATTGGATTTGGCAATGTGCTTTGCACTGTTTCTGCATATGTTCTAGCCACGATTGGTCTTTCAATTTTTGTGTGTTAAGTTTCTTTGCCATAGGGTGTTGTATTACAAAGATGTCTTCGAACTGACATATTAAGCTTTGTTATTAATAAGCGATGGTCAGTCCAACAATCGTTTGCTTCTGGCATGGATCGTGTAATTAGGACATCTTTGTGGTCTCTCAAGTGGGCTATGAAGTAGTCTAATGTGTGCCAGAGCTTAGACCAGCGGTGCCTCCAGGTGGTGTTTTATCTTGTAGGGAAAGGAGTATAGCAGTAATATAGAGATATTTTTGTTTCTAGAGCACCTCTTTTTTTATATATAAATCTCTTTTTCATTATTCCTCTCCCTTTCTCTTTTTCTCTCTCTCCTTTCCCCTCTTCCCTTTTCTCTCTCTCTCTCTCTCTCTCTCTCTCTCTCTCTCAATTAGTTGATTGCTAGGTCAGGGAACAGATTCAATTCTAGTTCCTATTTTATGTTGACACAGGTGCAAAAACGTTGGAATATTTTTTGTAACAAATTTTTTTACTTATATGTGACACATCACTTTGCTCAATATCTTTTGAATCTTGTGAATCTTTTGAATCTTGTGAATCTTTTGAATCTTGTGAATCTTTTGAATCTTGTGAGTCTTTTGAATCTTGTGAGTCTTTTGAATCTTGTGAATCTTTAGAATCTTGTGAATACTAACAAAACGTTGGCAAGCTTCCTTACTTTTATCATCCAATTGCAACTGTCTGTCACTAATATCTAAAAAATCTTTTGTAAATTTAGTTGATGTAAGGATGCTGAACAGTTCAGCTCATATATTGTTTTTGCAAAAGGACAAATGCGGCCAAAGAAATGATGATGATAATACATACTTTCAATGCATCTGCTTTTAGGCACAATAGGAAAAATTTCAACCAGATTTAAAAAAAAAAAATGTTCTATTTGAAAACTCAAATATACAGAATCAATAACTTTTTTGCAGGGAAAAAGATTTCCTCAACGAAAGAAGAGAGGTAAGTAATTTTTTTTATATCTGAAATCTTAGAATATGTAAGCATTTATTATATGTTCATATTTTTATATCTTCAGTTCTGATCTTGAATAATAAATAAGAATATTAAACTTTAGCAGGTCATCATCTTTGTTTTCTTTTCTGCTTTCTGTACTTGAACATCATGAATTCAAGATTCATAATTTTGTTCATTTACTCCAGAATGACTTATGAAAAGTAAGACTGATTTCTTAGTTTCAACAATAAATTTTGTCGTGTCATTAGCTTGTCAAAGTATTAATCATCTATATAGAATTAATGCTACAAACTACAAATTTCTCTAGGATGAGGATAAATTGTCTTCATTTTCTTATCAATCATCAAGTAGCTTTAAGTATTGATAATTATTTTTGTCAAATTTTCTTTTCTAGTGTCCGGTTCATCATTAATTATAATTAATTGGCACAGACATTTTTACGCAAATTATATTGCTTTTTTTAAAAATTCTAATTTGCCTTAGATACAAGATTATATATACAGAGTTATTAAAAGAAAAACTGCATATCAACACTTGTGCTTACCTAGATTGTAATATCTATGATTTGCTGAACATTTATTTTGAGCGAGTTTTTAAAAAAACTAATAAACAAATGTGGGAAACAAATAAATGAAATGGCAGAAAGCTGAACTGACCTTCAGCCAACGTTCATTTCTGCACCTGCTAGCAAGTCAACCTTTTGATTAAAATCGCTAAATTTGAACGCTTTTCACTTTCTATGAAGCATAGCAGTAAGATGTCACGTTTTCTTTTACTTTCTTTTCTGCCTTCGGGTTCGTAACTGTCACTTTTTTTTTCTTTTATACCTCCAAACACTCTGGCAACGCCAAGTACCCCCACTAGTATATAATAAAAACAAAATGCTTTTCCACTTAAATTATAGTCTGAATCTGAGAATTCACTGTCACTTTGTATTTACTTGAACACTGACTTCTGCTTTTAACACATCGGCTCAAATATTGAACTCTGCATACTCCAGTATGAATTTGTAACAAGATATTTCTTAGTGTCAACACTGGATTTTTGCATTGTTAAGAACTTGTTGCTCTAGATATGTTAGTGATCTATGGTCTGTGAAAACAACAAATGGATAACTTTGTAAAATTAGTCAAACTTCAGAATATCTTATTTTATCACAAAAGCTTTGCATTCTGTTGTAGACCAATGTTTCTCCATGGAATTAAAAGTGTGTGATGCAATAGGTATTATTCTTCCTCTTTCTATTTACTCATGAATTTAAAATTGTCCAACATACTACGTTGATGGCATCAGTTGTTAAAGTGAACGATTTCTCACAATCAAAAAATTGAAATGATTGGAGGAGATGATAGCCATTTTTGATCTTTGTAAGTCTATTGTTGATCTGTTCTCTCCAAATTGATTGTGTTTTTTTGTTGTTTTTTTTTTAATGTAACTACGTTTCAAGGAATTGGTGTATCCAAACCAATCTATTAATGAGACTTTGCAGTCTGGTGGTTTCATTTCTAAAATATTTCCTTGTCAATAAATCTCTGGGAACGTCCAGCTATGCCACTCACACATAAGATAATTCATATTCTTCACCAAATAGGGATATACATTTGTTGTTCATGCTTTGATCTTTTTTACTCATTAGCATTGCCCCATGAATAAGAAAAATGCACCCAACAACATAGTCTTTTCTGAATTTTTTTTTTTTTTTGTGTTTTTGAAAAATCAGTCATTTTCTCACCCATTATTATTATTATTATTATTATACTAGCTGTACCCTGCCACGCGTTGCAGTGGCTCAATTTGGTGTAATGGAAAAATTTAATAAAAAGAGAAAATGCATATTTCTTATATTCTTAGTACAGCAATCCACTCCAAAAAGTGAAAAAGAAGGCGAAAATGAAAAAAAAAATGGTACACTTGCAGAATTTGATCTGGATCCTCAGCAGTTTCTGTCAATCATTCATGGCTTGGACTCGACCAACAATCAGTGGATGAAGCCGAACGTAGCAAAAATGTTGAAACGCTAAATGTTTTTTTGTTGTTGTTGTTGTTTTCTGTATAAAAAAATGTGAGTTAGTAATTAATATTTGGGTGATGGGGGGGGGGGGGGGGGTTACTATACACAGATTCAAAAAAGTTGTCCAAAAACAAATAAATGAAAGCAAAGGTAAGGTAAGTTACGTTTCTACCTAACTGGATAATTGTTTAGTGTTTTTATGTAATGTAAAATGTTTAATCGGCTCGAAAAACAGAAATCGTTGCGGACTCTGTTAAATACGTTAAGTTTGGGAAAGTAAGTTGAAAGCTAAAAACTATACAAAACAGTGTCTGAAACCCACCGAATATATGTTACCATGACATAGGCTGGCATAATCGGTGGGTTTCTGACAGTATTTTGTATAGTTTTTTAGTTTTAACTCACTTTCTCTAACTTAAAGTAATCAACAGTGTCCGCCACCATTTGTAGCTTTCAAATACACCGATAAACACTGTTTTTCAAGCCGACTAAGTGTTACATTAAATGAAAAGGGTTTATATTACTAAACACAGATACAAAGAAGTTGTCATAAAATAAATATATAACAAATAAATATTATCAAAGGCGAGAAAAGTAAATGTTCTACCTAACTGGATAAGATTTTAATGTTTTTATGTAATGTATAATCGGTTCAAAAACATTCAATGTTTATCGGTATATCTGAAAAATACAAATGGCGGCAGGCTGTATCGAAGACGTTAAGTTTGTTTTTTTGTTTTTTTTTAATCATTTTTTTTTTAATTAAAGTTTGGGGAAATTTTGGGAAAAAGAGTTTAAACTAAAAAACTATACAAAATACTGTTAGGAACTCGCTCAATATATGTTACCATGACGTAGGCTGGCATATAATCGGTGGTTTTAAACTTTTGCTCGATACAGGTGACGATTTTTAAGAGTCCCTTTTAGTGATTACCTGCTATAATCTGCTCCAAAAAATCCGGTATTATTTTACTTTAAGGCTCGTTTCACGTTTGTATGTAACGAAATATTTTATTGTAGATTTCGGTGTGCTAAAAACGAATCTGCAAACCGTTTCCGTAGCAAAAAGAAAGTTTTCATGATATTCATGAAATTACTTTTTCGAAAAGTGGGTGATCACTTTTCAATGTAAATTTAACTTAGAATAAGCACCCACTTTCTGGCCACCTGAGAGAGGGGCATTTTTCTGTGTGTTTCTTGGCTAAAAAGTTTTTTGTTTGATTTCTTTTGCATGGTAATAACCCCTAAACTCTGGGACTATCTTCCATTTCACAGCCGTAGCCTTCGTTTACGCTATGAGCATAAACGAAAGCTGTTTAGCCAATAAACATGGGAAAAAATCCTCCCTCTCTCAGGTGGCTAGAAAGTGGGTGCTTATTTTAAGTTAAATTTACATGGAAAAGTGTTTGCCCACTTTTCGAAAAAGTAATTTCTTCATATCATAAAAACTATTTTTTTGCGACGGAAACGGTTTACGGATTCGTTTTTAGCACACAAAAATCTACAAAAAAATGTTTGAATGTGAGATGCACGGCCCTTAATGGAAAATTTTATCAAAAATCCGGGGGAAAATAGTTTTCAATAAAAACAGCAAATGAATTCGATAGAAAAAAAAGGGATGCTATTTTTTTTTTTCTGTGTGTTTCTTCGCTAAAAAGTTTTTTGTTTGATTTCTTTTGCATGGTAATAACCCCTGAACTCTGGGACTATTTTCCATTTCACAGACAGTAGCCTTTGTTTATGCTACGCGTGAGCATAAACAAAAACTGTTAAATATGCATTCGCGTACCAAACTGCCTTGCCAAATATCTTTAAACCAATAAACACGAAAACAAATGCCCCTTCCTCAGGTGGCCAGAAAGTGGGTGCTCATTTTAAGTTAAATTTACATGGAAAAGTGATCACCAACTTTTCGAAAAAAATTTCTTCATATCATGAAAACTATTTTGGTACTCCTTGGGCGTTGAGTTCCATGGCGACCCACAGAATTATTTAATGGTCGTTCTTTTAGTTCCTCCCCCCCTAGTCAAGGCATGCGCACGTAACATTTTTTATTTATTTACTTACGTGGCGGAGTTATACAACCATCACCTCCATGCGAATCTCTATACTGATAGGTTTTTTGAAATTTTTTCACTGGATTATTATTGGTTGAACACTAACCAGATTATGAAAAAAAATCGAAAAAAAAAAAATCATTTCAACATTTGAAAGGGGTACTCACTTTTTAGTTACCATGTTCTGGTAAATCAGTCACCCATTTTTTTTTTTCTAAATACGGAAGTGTCTTCGGGAGATATAAAATGGTCGCATGTTGACGAAGCAATGTATTGGGTGGCATACGGGATGGAAAATTATTGGAAAATTTTTAGATTAGGTCCACCTCCTCAATTTTCTTTTAAATGACGACTTGTAATAGTTTTCGACTATGCTGAATACGAAAATTGCATTGAAATTTTGCAGAAATAAGTAGTTATCAAGATATAAAAAGTTGTATTAGGCATTGTAATCTTTGGTGGCCATCTTTTTTATGCGCATGCATTTGTTTATGGCATGTGTGCGCGTAAAAAGATGGCCGCCAAAGAATACCATGCATAATACAACTTTTTATTCAGCATACTCACAAACCTATAAATGTCGTCATTTAAAGGAAAATTGTGGAGGTGGACCTAATCTAAAAAAATACCAAATTATTAAACATTTCTCCAGCATGAAATTTGTAATACTTTAAAAAAATTGAAAAAAAAAAACAAAAAAAACCTCACCTTTCATAAAAACAGATAAATTATTGTAAAGAAACACCAACAAACTCACCTTTCATAAAAACAAATTATTTAAAAAAAAAACAAACAAAAAAAACACCCACAAACTGACTTTTAACTAAATAAGTAAAAAAAAAAAAAATTCCAAAAACTTGAAACTTTATTTTCATAAAAACAATAAAAAAAGTCATGTTCAATCTATTTTTTTTCTTTGAGAAACAAATATATTTCTGACTTACAAATGCAGTAGAGACTCATATTATTTTTACTTTCTATGGTTTTGATATACCGCGTTTTTATTGGTTACATTATTTATCAGAACGTTGTAACTAAAAAGTGAGCACCACTTTCAAATGTCGAAATAATGATTTCTTTTTTTAATTTTTTTTTAATAATCTGTTTAATTAGTGTCCAATCAATAATAATCCAGTGAAAAAAAATTCCAAAAACCTATAAGTATATGTTGTGTCTTTGGGCCGGGCGTTTTTTGCGAGAGGGACACAGTCGGTCGTCACCGGGGAGAGGCCTGAGTATCGTGTGAATAACTTTTCTGTGCAAGCCTTTTTCTTGAATATTATTTTTTTATTTATTTATCGCCTTGTCAGCCCGTCTATTTCGGGTAAACATTGTGCTTTAAGCGACAAATAAATATTTATATAGATTTATTTTCATACGGACACTTCCCTCCCCACTTTTCGTGATCTGCGAGATCTCGTGGGGATTTCCGGTTTGAAGGGCTAAGTGAGCCCTTTTTTAATGTGACTTCAGACGCATCGCACGCGTTTTTCCTCGCTCCGATCAATCGCCCCCCCCATACAGCACGAGGTACGTTGGACTCCGTCATTCCTTTTAAAGAACATTACACTTTTGCCCTATTTGCCGGACAATATTTTTAGTCACTCATTTTATTTATTTGTTTATTTTATTTTACGTGTTTTTCTTTATTTCCATTTCTTTTTTTGTTTTGGTCCATGCTGAACCAAGTTGTAATTTCTTTAGTCTATTTAAAGTTGTTCCTTTGCTTGCACAGATTTGTTTCACGTGGTTAAGCGTTGTTTAACCAAGCTATTTTTTAAATACGAAATCTTTCACTGTGTTGTTAGGTGAAAGCACGGAATAGTTACGATATTCTCTTTTCTCCACGTCGTAAATAACTTCCAAAATAATGCCGTCGTTATCTCGGCACGGTTCAATGGCGTATAGTGCCTTATATGTATATATGTTTATTTACTACTTTATTTTTGTTTATCTAAATTTTAATTCCCTTATTTTTTTTTGTTTTGTTTCAGATTTTTTTTACCTAGTTAATAAAACATATTCAGCGTAATACGTTGTTATGTCGATTTAATTTGAGTTGAAACTGCCTGCCTGACGCACGATTTCTTCAGTCTGACGGCCGATGTATCAACGCTGATGCTGAAGCAAAATTTCTAAGAATGAATGCCGAGGAGCAGAACAGTAAAAAAAATCTCTGGTTCCTGTATTGAGTGGGTTATCGGACACGGAGCAGCAGAATTCTCAACCACGTGGCTACATGAGTGTAGCAACAGACCTTCTACATTATACGGATTATAAACTCTCTCCACGTTGCCGACCTTGGACAATATGTCTGCCTCTCCTTCCTACCACACGCGGTCGGAAGTTTCGCACTCAACCAAGTCGTCCACTTCAACACGTGCTAATACCAAGGCTCATCTTGCCCTCATCGACAGTGAGGCAGACCTGGAAGAGGAGCTCGAAATGCTGCGCATTAGGGCGAAAGAAGTGGCAATAAAAACTAAACTAAAAAAAATAAAGGCCCGGAAAGACGCGGCTCTCACAGCCACCGGCTCCAACAGAGACAAGGATTCGGTTGTCTCCTCTCGCAGCCACAAAACCGGCTCGAGGCTCGACCCAACCCCCCTAGACGCCGTGCAGCGCACCGCCGACTATATCATCAGCCAGAACTCCCTGAAGCAGTCGGAGAAACCAGTTCCCTCTCCTCTCGGGCAACACTATCAGCCTCCTCCCTCTAATCAAACTTCGGACCTGTTACTATACATGGCTCGTCGGGAAGTACTCTCCTCAAATCTAAGGAAATTCTCAGACCAACCGAAAGACTACAAGGCCTGGAAGTACTCCTTCCTTAATGCCATCTCAGGACTGAAAATCTCCCCACGGGAGGAGATAGACATGTTGGTCAAGTGGCTCGGTAGACACTCCTCGGACCAAGCCGACAGACTCAGGACAGCACACTTTAACCAACCAGAACGAGGACTATCGGAGATATGGAGGAGGCTGGATAGGTACTACGGAGCTGTCGAAGTCATCGAAAGCTCCATTTTCAAAAGACTTGAAGCATTCCCTAAAATCACGAGAGACTACACAAAGCTCGGAGATTTAAGTGATCTGCTCGCCGAGGTTGAAGCTCTCAAGGAAGGCGGAGATTTACCCGGCCTTTCTGCTTTAGACTCTGCCCATGGCATCTGGCCAATAGTTGACAAGCTTCCGCCCTCTATAGGAGACAAGTGGGCATCGTATGGTGCGAAATACAAACGACAGCACCAAGTGTCGTTTCCCCCATTCTCCGCCTTTACCGCGTTCATAAGACAGCAAGCGGAAGACCGAACGGATCCTAGCTTCTACCGGACGAGAGACGTCCAACCCTTTCAAAGGCCAGAGAAAGTGAACCAAGTCTCGGTTCATAGGATCGAAGTAAACACAAAGGACTGCAACCGCCTTTGCCCCATCCACCAGACACCTCATCCTCTTCGAAACTGCTGGGCCTTTAGGAAGAAACCCTTGGCCGAAAGAAAAGACATCCTCAGACGAAATGGGATCTGTTTCAGATGTTGTTCCACCACAAAGCATGCGGCTAAGGAATGCGACGCCATCGTTGAGTGCTCAGAGTGTGGCAGTGACAACCACGCAACTGCCATCCATCCACATTCGACACCTCAACGAACCGACACCAAACCCTTGCCGTTGCACGGCGGGGAGAGGGAAAATGTATCGACAAACTGTTCACAGATCTGCGGAGACGCACTGAACGGGCGGTCCTGCTCAAAGATCTGCCTCGTGAACATATGTCTAAGGGGTCAAGAGAAATCACTCAAAGCGTATGCTGTGATTGACGAGCACAGCAACAAATCCCTGGCTCGCTCCGAACTCTTCGACTATTTCAATGACCAAAGCCCCACTTCAACCTACACCCTAAGGACCTGCGCCGGAACCACGGAAGCATCAGGCAGGAGAGCCCTAGGTTACAGTGTGAAATCGCTCGACGGAAAGGCCACCTACACCCTGCCAACTCTGATCGAGTGTAACGACATTCCGGACAACCGATCAGAGATACCAACACATGAAGTGTTTCGAAATCTCCCTCACTTAGCGGCCATCGCAAACAAGGTACCTGCACTGGATCCGGAGGCACCCATCTTACTACTCCTGGGGCGAGATGTGATTGAGGCTCACAAGGTGCGAAAGACTATTAACGGCCCACCTGGTGTTCCCCACGCACAAAAACTGGACCTGGGATGGATTGTGGTAGGCGATATCTGCCCCGGTAGAACGAGAAACAGAAAGGTGAGCGTTTTCTTCACTAACACTCTCTGTAGAAGCTCCCCTTCTACCTTTGAACCATGCCCTAACTTAATCCACGTTAAGGAAACATACGGTCCTCTAGCTGTGGTACAACAGCCCGGACATCAAAGGTTGGGTCACTCAGTATTCCAACTCACGAAGGAAGATGAAACTCTAGCACCCTCTGTCGAGGATCTCAGATTCCTAGAGATCATGGACCAAGATTTAAAAAGGGACACCGACAACAGTTGGGTAGCCCCACTACCTTTCAAACCCTTCAGACAACGGCTCCCAAACAACAGAAACCAGGCTATCAACAGGCTTCTGTCCCTTTCTCGACAGTTCGACAAAAAACCGCAGTTGAGAAACGATTTTATTCTCTTTATGGATAAGTTGCTAAAAAATAAGCATGCTGTGGTTGCCCCTCCCCTAGCCACTGAAGAGGAAAGATGGTATCTTCCCATGTTTGGAATATACCACCCCAAGAAGCCCGGAAAGATCAGAGTGGTGTTTGACTCCAGCGTGCAGTACAATGGGGTATCGCTCAACGATACTTTATTGACTGGGCCTGATCTTATCAATCCACTAGTAGGCGTCCTGATGCGTTTTCGAAAAGACTTAGTCGCGGTTATGGCGGACATAGAGCAAATGTTCTACTGTTTCCGGGTGAAGGAAGAGCACAGGAACTTCCTGCGATTCCTTTGGTTCAAAGACAACGACACTACCAAAGCTGTCGCAGAATACCAGATGAACGTCCATGTGTTCGGAAACAGGCCTTCACCAGCAGTGGCGACATACTGTCTTCGGCAGTCAGTGCAACAAGGACACCCTGACTCCGACCAGGCTGTTAGAGAATTCGTGGAACGAGACTTTTATGTAGACGATGGCTTAAAGTCCGTTCCCACCGTCGAAGACGCAATTTCCCTACTGAAGAAAACTAAATCTGTCTTAGCTGAATCTAACCTAAGACTGCACAAAATTGCGTCCAACAAGAGTGCCGTCATGGCAGCATTCCTTCCTGAAGACCATGCCACTGAAAGCAAGGACCTTGACCTGGAGGACGAAGCAGCACCAATGCAGCGCAGCCTCGGGCTTAATTGGGATTCAAAAGGCGACCACTTCTTTTTCACGGTGGATGACCCCAATAAACCCTATACGCGGAGAGGCGTTCTGTCGACCATCAACAGCCTCTACGACCCACTTGGATTTGTGGCCCCAGTCACGGTTCAAGGCAAGTTTATTTTGAGGACCCTGACCATGGACAACAACAACGATTGGGATGCTCCACTACCACCACAAAGGCATCAGGTATGGACTGCGTGGAGAGACTCCCTGAAGGACTTGCACAACCTACGGATACCCAGGTCTTATGCCACTATGTCCCCTTCGACCGCGATAGGTAGAGAGCTTTGCATTTTTTCAGACGCTTCCACCAAGGCCATTGCAGCTGTTGCTTATTTAAGGCTGACCTTTAGAAATGGAAGCTGTGAAACTGCCTTCGTCATGGGAAAAACCAAGTTAGCCCCCCAGCCCGAAGCTTCCATACCAAGATTAGAACTATGCGCAGCCGTGCTAGCTGTGGAACTAGCGGACCTTGTACACCAGGAGCTGGACATGGAAGTTGACACCACCTTCTACACGGATAGCAAAGTGGTCCTTGGCTACATCCACAATGAGGTGAGACGCTTTTACGTCTATGTTGCCAATCGGGTCCAGAGGATACGCCGCACGTCCAAACCCCAACAGTGGCACTATGTGCCCACCGACCAAAACCCAGCAGACTGTGGAACTAGGTCGGTTCCTGCTATCCGACTTCACGATGCACCATGGCTAAATGGGCCAGCATTTTTATCTCGAACCTCGACGCCTGATGATGGTAACCAGACTTATCACCTAATCGACCCCGATCAAGACACTGAGATCCGTCAAGTGGTGTCGACATTCACCACCCACACCCCTTCTTCTTGTCTGAACTCTGACCGCTTTGAGAGGTTTTCATCGTGGATTGCCGTTACGCGAGCTGTAGCCCATTTAATACATATTGCACGAACATTCAACAAGAGAAATACGATCAACAAAGCCTGCAACGGATGGCATTGCTGCAGAACACTTACAGTGGAGGTGCTTAACCAAGCAAAAAACATTGTGGTCAAAGCAGCACAAAGATACGATTATGCCACAGAGATTAACTGTCTCGAGGAGTCGAAAAAACTGCTCTCGGACAGCACAATCAAGACTCTAGATCCATTCATAGATGAACAGGGTCTCCTCCGAGTTGGAGGGCGCACGCGAAGAGCAGGACTTTCCCAGGAAGAGATGCATCCCATCATCATCTCCGGAAAACATCACGTGGCTACACTGCTAGTGCGACATCACCATCAGAGTATCCATCACCAGGGACGTCATTTGACAGAAGGTGCGGTTCGGGCAGCTGGCTTCTGGATCGTCGGTGGCAAGAGATGCGTCAGTAGAGTAATTCATTTCTGTGTCAGATGCAAGCGGCTCCGGGGATCTGTGCAAGTTCAGAAACTATCCAACCTACCAGAGGATCGCATGGATTTCAGTCCTCCCTTCACCAACGTGGGCATGGATGTGTTTGGACCTTGGCCAGTTACCTCTAGACGAACCAGGGGAGGTTTGGCTCACTCCAAACGATGGGCCACCATTTTCACATGCATGACCACCAGGGCAGTTCATATAGAGGTATTGGAGTCTCTCGACACCTCGAGCTTCATTAATGCTCTGCGCAGATTCCTCGCCATCAGAGGTCCAGTCAGACTTCTCCGCTCGGATCAAGGCACCAATTTCGTGGGAGCTAAAAAAGAATTGAGAATAACATCCAATCTAGATTACGACGCAGTTAAAAACCATCTAGCAAGTTCAGGCTGCACTTGGCTGTTTAACCCTGCTCATGCACCCCATATGGGTGGAGCATGGGAAAGGATGATTGGTATAACAAAAAGAATCCTCGACGCTATGCTGGCGCAACACAACAGCACTCGGCTGACCAATGAGGTGCTCACCACCTTTCTGGCAGAAGCAGCAGCCATTATCAACTCTAGACCGCTTGTGCCGGTTTCTACCGACCCAGAGGACCCAGCACTGCTAACCCCAGCAACTCTACTCACACAGAAAGTTGGATCGCTCTCAGCACCACCTGGCGAATTTAATTCTAAAGATGCCTCTAGGAGGCAGTGGAGACACGTTCAACACCTAGCCCAAACCTTCTGGAAGAGATGGAAAACCCAGTATCTCCCTCTGCTACAGACCCGCCGGAAATGGAGGGAAAGCACCCCGAATCTGTTCCCTGGAAATGTGGTGCTTCTCAAAGACAAAGAATGTAAGAGGAATGAGTGGCCACTAGGGTTGGTAACTAAGGTCATTCCCAGCAAAGACGGAAAGGTTCGCCAGGTGGAGCTAAAGGTCCGAAAGGGTGGCTGTATCAGACATTTTGTTAGGCCCATCACAGAGACTATCCTTTTAGTGCCTGCTTCAGAACCCGTCGCATAACATGTTCCCTTACACTTGAGATACAATTTCATAAATGACATTGGACGGGGAGTGTTGTGTCTTTGGGCCGGGCGTTTTTTGCGAGAGGGACACAGTCGGTCGTCACCGGGGAGAGGCCTGAGTATCGTGTGAATAACTTTTCTGTGCAAGCCTTTTTCTTGAATATTATTTTTTTATTTATTTATCGCCTTGTCAGCCCGTCTATTTCGGGTAAACATTGTGCTTTAAGCGACAAATAAATATTTATATAGATTTATTTTCATACGGACACTTCCCTCCCCACTTTTCGTGATCTGCGAGATCTCGTGGGGATTTCCGGTTTGAAGGGCTAAGTGAGCCCTTTTTTAATGTGACTTCAGACGCATCGCACGCGTTTTTCCTCGCTCCGATCAATCGCCCCCCCCCATACAGCACGAGGTACGTTGGACTCCGTCATTCCTTTTAAAGAACATTACACTTTTGCCCTATTTGCCGGACAATATTTTTAGTCACTCATTTTATTTATTTGTTTATTTTATTTTACGTGTTTTTCTTTATTTCCATTTCTTTTTTTGTTTTGGTCCATGCTGAACCAAGTTGTAATTTCTTTAGTCTATTTAAAGTTGTTCCTTTGCTTGCACAGATTTGTTTCACGTGGTTAAGCGTTGTTTAACCAAGCTATTTTTTAAATACGAAATCTTTCACTGTGTTGTTAGGTGAAAGCACGGAATAGTTACGATATTCTCTTTTCTCCACGTCGTAAATAACTTCCAAAATAATGCCGTCGTTATCTCGGCACGGTTCAATGGCGTATAGTGCCTTATATGTATATATGTTTATTTACTACTTTATTTTTGTTTATCTAAATTTTAATTCCCTTATTTTTTTTTGTTTTGTTTCAGATTTTTTTTACCTAGTTAATAAAACATATTCAGCGTAATACGTTGTTATGTCGATTTAATTTGAGTTGAAACTGCCTGCCTGACGCACGATTTCTTCAGTCTGACGGCCGATGTATCAACGCTGATGCTGAAGCAAAATTTCTAAGAATGAATGCCGAGGAGCAGAACAGTATAGAAATTACGCATGGGAGTGATGGTTGTATAACTATGCCACTTACGTTGCCTTTCGCACTTTTACAAACATTATTTACGTTGATTCTTTTCATAAATAATTTTAAAAAAAGTAACTAAACCATTTATTGATAATTTGTCATGTGTACAAACATTTATTTATTTATTTACGTAGGCTTAACTCTTTTCATGAATAAGAAAAATTTTAGTCTTTAAGAATAATAAAAGGAAAAAGTTACTAAACATTTATAAAAGGAAAAAATAATATCTCACATACTTACTTCTTTTCATGAAGGCCAGAGGAATAGTTGGCGAAAAGTCGTGAAACAGCAACTAATAAAGATGAGAATAATAGTCCGCAATAAATAAAAATGGTTCTAATGCAGAGTGATCCGCGCTATTTTTTAAATCGTATTTCCACGTTTAATTAAAGTTTTACAATATGTTTTTTTTATTCAATTGTAAGGTTAATTAATCTGGTACAGAATAGGTACAAAACACCCTCCCCCTCCATGTTAAGAATGGCTTTTTAAATAATAATGTTATTATTTCAGCACGGATCACTCTCTGCATGAGTATCATAAAAATTAATACAAATAATACTTATCTCAATAAGTGAAAGGCTCATTTCTACCGGAAATAAAATGGTGAACAATCTCGCAGTTACAAAAAATATTTTTATTTTATTTAATATTTTTATAATTCACAATGTTAAATTATTTTAATAACATGCAAACATTCCTTGACTTAATAAATTTAGCTTTGATTGATGGCTAGATAGAAAGTTCTCATTGGATGTGAATGATATATGCTTTATTTTAATTTGTAATGAAATGATGGACGACAAAGGATTTTATGTTTTTCACAGCAAACAACTTTGAGTCTAATCATTAACTTATAATTGCCATTGTTATTAATCTCAGCAGTAATAATCCTTTTTGACATAGTTTACGAGGTAGTTAACAAATATTTACTGTTTTTCTTTACCTTGAATGATAGTTTTATCTCTCATCTTGAATTAAAATGCAGTAAATTTCTACTGTTTGATAAGCTTGAACAATTTCCTCCATATGAGACCCAAGTAATCTATTGTACTTTGTCTGGGTCAAATTCCTGATAATTTTTGATAAGCGTATGGTGGTGAAGAAATCTACTTGGAGTCTGGTATAAAGTTCAATTGATTTTATTGAATTAATTAGAATGATCATATAAGAAACATTTCAGAATACAAAATGTGAAAGACTGAAAGAAAAAAAAAATGATCGGAATCAAAAGATTTTAGTATACAAATAGAGGATACACTTAAGATTCGAAGATCCTTTATCACCATGATTTAATGTTATGTGACGATTTTTTCATTCAATAAAATCTGAATCAAGGCAATGCAAGAATATTAATTACCGAGAAAGTTTAAACTATTAGAAAAAATGTGTTGGAAATAATAAAAAAAGAGTCTCTTATTTAGAAAATAACAAAATATAAATCAGCATAGCTGCATAATAAACATCTGTATGTACAGGATTCATGCTTAAACTAATCATTATGAATTTTGGAATACAGCTGCTAAGTGCAAGAAGTCCAAATATGGCTATATCTAATTTAATATAGTTTTATACTAAGGAAGTAAAAACTCATTGTAAGGATCCAAATTGATTTTTTGTGAAATTTGAACAATATGTATTCAACATCAATTAAAAAATCTTCCTCAAAATTTTAGTTTCTTTATAATATTTTTATGGAGAAAAATGTGAGCACAACCTCCCATCTTAAAATCCAAATATTTGAGATTTGCATTGAATTTGATCCTAGAAGCTAGATTTTCTGAATTTCATTTTTTTTGTTGTTGTTTAATTTTCAAAATTAGAATAAAAATTCATGACAAAATTCAATATCATAGTGTTCTAATCTTCATAAAGGGACGCAAAATTGGTAGAAAAATGTCCTGTTCAGGGAATTAATAAAACCCAACCTAGGGCGAGTATTCTTATGTAAAAATCATGCATAAAATTTGACAAGGCTTCGTGGCTCAGTGGTAAAATACCAGACTGCAGATTGTGTAGTCATGAGTTTAAACCTTAAAAAAAAATTTAGTCAGGCTGACGATGACTGATAGATAGAAGCATGAAAAATATGCAAATATTTAAAAAAAAAAAAAAGAATAAAAATTTTAAAAAGTAAAAGGTCAGCTGCATTGATATGCAAAACAAAAGGGCAGATAACTAACTCATTGCTAAAAGAGTGAAATTAAATACAAAAAGAAATGTTTCAAACCTGTTAATATCGTTAAAACCATACATATATACAGGGTGACCCCAAAAAACAGGCCGCAACTCTAATTAGGCCCTGTTTCTTAGTGTTTTGTCCAAACGAAATTTAACACAGTGTATTCTTTGTCCCAGCTCCCACTGGGGTCTTGGTGTACTCTGTAGTAGACTGGTGGTATAGAAGGAAATGTGTGTTCATCTCACGTTCGGGTGTCACCAATTTTTAGTGGACTGGTGTATAGAAGGAAATGCGTGTTCATCTCACGTCACCAATTTGTTGCGGACTGGTGGATATATTATATATATCCCCCAGTCATACAAAATAGGAAAAATGAATTGAATTGAGAAAGGAACGAACAACGCGTTAAATTGAAATAAACAAACTAGAATTTATTTAATGAAGAAACAAATGAAAGAAAAGGGTACAGCACATGTTTAGTTTGGCGTGCGTCTCTTGCTGTTAACTGGTGAGAAGGAAAGTCTATTATTGTAGAGAGAGAGAGAGTGAGAAAGTCAATCCAGTTTGGCGCGCGTCTCTCACTGTTAGCTGGTGAGAGGGAAAGTCTATTGTTGTATAGAGAGAGAGAGAGAGAAAGTCAATCCTGGCCATGGAGATAGAAAGTGTGTAAGGTGTACGTACTGTCTGTTGGCTCTTGCCCCACACATAGTAGCAGGTGACGCGCGCCCCATAAGGGAGCTGTTGGTCTGTCGACCGCTCAACTCAGGAGCTGAATCGAAAAAAGGAAGGAAACAGCTCAGGTCTCTTGCTTTTGTAGTTGTTTCCGGTGGTCTTTTGCGCATGTGTGGATTTCCTTTAAAGGGAAGTGACGTTGTCCATGTGTGCGTACATGTGTGCGTACATGTGTGTATGTTAGCATGTGTGTGTATGCACGTGAATGTGAGTGTGTGAACGTGAATATATGTACGTGTGCACATATGTTTGTGCATTGTGTATGACAAGAAAAGTGGCTTAAGATGTGAATGCGTGTTTTGTGTGAGACTAGAAAGGGCTCGCACGACTCACGGTCGTTGATTCTGCCCTGACCTGTAAAATAAGGGCAATCGGTGAATAAATAATGGAGATATCACGTTTTTTTGGGGTCACCCTGTATATGTGTGTGTGTGTGTGTGTGTGCGTATTTATAAATATATGTAGCATTACAAGCATATGCTGTATTTTTGTGGACATCGGCAATATTACATACCTTCAACAAGTGATGTCGTTTTTATTTGTCAGTCAATTTTTAAAAGAATCATATTGATAAGAAGAGAATAAAATAAGCATTCCAATCATGTTAATTTATTTTTCTTTTATGCTCCAAGTTAAAAATGAAAAAAACGTAAAAAATGACGACAACAAAAAGGGAAACAGTTTTTTCAATGTTTATATTTTATATGTTTGGATGCACATGTGCGGGGTTAAATTTGATTGGATATGGGTGAAATTTTACAGGCTATATAAACAAAGAAGTCCATCTCTACTGGACTTTGATTTATATTTTTTACGACCACAGGAAACAAAGTTGCGACCGAGCAAAGTTGACAAAGAATATTTCAAAATTGATATGATAAATCGGCATATATCATTCATTTTCATATAGATAATAGTTTCAGAATTATTTTCATGTATAATATGTAAATATTTGATAATTATTAATTGTGTGGAAATTTCTTTAAAATGTTATCTTTTATAGAAATTCAAATCTGCTTACAGAAAAACGGCTCGCTAAGCGCTTATGCACTGAGCTGACTAAAGCATTCTCTTAAAAATAGAAAACTGTGTTTCTGCTTTCGTCTTACTAGACTAGTCATTTTTTATTATGAGTTTGTCAATTTAAAAAATTATTTTTGAGTTTTTCAAATTTGATTTCCAAATAATACTATTTTGTTATTTTTAACACTTTCAGTACACATGTACTGAAAGCGTTAAAAAAACAACAAAATGTACTAAGTACATGCGTTTAACTTCTTACTAGTAGAATTGGTTAACTGGTAACTTCTTACTGGTAGAATTGTGTTTTTTAGTGGTAAAAAACAAAAAACAAATATATAACAAATAAAAGGTACTTGTGCACTTATGCTACTATGCTGAAATAATAACGTTATTATTTAGAAACCCATTCTTAACATGGGGAAGGAAGGGTGTTTTTTGTTAACTATTCTTTACTTTCACCTAACAGTTAAATAAAAAAGATATTGTGAAACTTGAATTTATTTTTAACTCATTGTCAAGACCATTTTTTCAAATCTGTAAAACAAACCCGTTTTTTTTAAACTGAGGATAGCTAAATAATAATAATAATAATAATTAGGCAGTTCAATAAAGAATTTCCTTGTGATGCATTTTGTAAATTTTTACCTTGTTTCCACCTTAACGTTTTTCTTTAAAATGACTACCTTTAAAGGTTTTCGGGTATGCTGAAAACGAATCTCGCATTTAAATTTTCCGCAAATAAGTAGCTTTCCGAATATTAAGCAATGTCATTTCTTACATTATTGCTGGTGACCATCTTGGTATGCGCGTTTGTGCACAGTTTCTTGGGGTTGCATTTGCATGCTTGTGTGTACCAAGATGGTCACCAGTGATAATATAAGAAATGACGTTGCTTAATATCCGGAAAACTACTTATTTGCAGAAAATTTAAATGCGATATTCGTTTTCACATACTCTAAAACCTATAGAAGTAATCATTTTAAATGTTAAGGTGGAAACAAGGCAAAAAAATGACTGTTTTGTTTCTTTGTTTACATAATTGAATTTTCAGTAAATACTGTTTGATTACAATATCATGTTTGTTGATATTTGGGTTTGACGATGAATGCCCTGGAAAAGTCACTTCTAATTAATGTTTAGTTTTAAAATATGCAAATGAAGAAATAATTTGTGTCGATTTTTAATGGTACCTCTTCTTTTATCATAAATTGATAGCTTTAATAAGAAAAAATTAAATAAAATGGTGAGGTACATCTGGGTTTGAACAAGAGATTATTCGATCTGTAGTCGAATGCTCTACTACTATATCTGCAGATGACAATAAATCTGTTTTTTAAGTAGAAATGATTTGCTAAGATTTTATTATTTGCTGGTGTAACGTAAAATAGTCCCCTGTAAAATTCTTCTTAGAGAAAAGAGTATTTTTAAAATTTTTCGATTTTGATACTTATTGGATGAATTTCGATACAAAACATATCCAAGAACACTGCCAGACATATAAATTACCTTCGTGTGGAATTTGCAAAAGATAGGCTCAACCGTTTAGGAACCTATGAGGGAGAAACTCACACACACAAAGTGACTTTTATATGAGAGTGTAAATATATATAAGTGTAGATATATATAAGCCTGATGAATCCTAGCGTGGATGAAATGCGGGATATTCTGTGTAGCTTAATTGCCATATATATTTTATAACTTACTACTTATTACTTACTATAAATATATATATATGTGTGTATGTATGTATGTATTATACCATAGGAGTAGTGAGCAAGCTAAAATATTAAGTCATTTTAAATCTCCCCCACCAAAATGAGCATAGGAAGGACTGTTTTATCATTTCACTTTTTGGATGACAGTGTGTGAGAACGTCCCCTCCCAAACAAACATGAGGAGGAGCCATTTTGTAAATTCTTTTTTTAGACAACAGTGTGTGAGAAGGACATTTCATTTTTGGTTGGACAATGTATGTGGGAGGAAGCAAAAGACACATCGCTGCATGCAAGGGACTTCTTATGACCATTTTTCTTTTAGTCAGCAGAGTCATTGGGCTGGAGGCTGCGGTCACAAATAGTATTGTTTGACCCTGTTTTGGTGTACCAGCTAACCACTCCCATGTTTGTACACATGGACACTCCTGGAAATACATCACGACTATGTCTGCTAAAAATAACAACAGCTTTTCTCAAACAACAAAGAAAGAACACAAAACTCAATTTTTTACAACGAAACAAAATAACAGACTTTACTTTTAGACAAAGATTTAATTCAATACTAGCAATAAACGCCACACACATTTTTGCTGGTACGAAATCCTGTCTAAAATGAATTACAGCACTATGTTTTTTTGGCACTAGTCGACTGTAGCATGAACAGCTCTTCATCAAGCAAGCGACTTTCACGACAAATCCCTAGGAGCACTCCCATTCTGACTTAACTCGTCAAGTCGGCATGCCCAACTGTCGCGAGAACCAGGGGCAGCCGAATGTGATGTGCACTCTAATCTCTACTGCTTCCTGCCTCCTGAGACTCCCCCTCTGCAGCTGCTGGTGACTGCAGCTTACTCCTTTTATTCACTCCTGCAGCTTTCAGTGACTCCAGCTTACTCCTGCAGTGACTCCAGTACTTCCAGCTCAGTCCAGCGGTTCTAAAATTTACTTTCAAATTTTCAAATTTACGCCTCCAGTTTTCTCCTTCAATTCACTCCTGCAGCTTCCAGCAAATCCAACAACTTTTCAACTTACTCCTGCAGCCTTCAGTGCCTCCAGCTCAGTCCTATAGCTTCCAGCAATTGCAGCTAACTCTTGCAGCCTCCAGCTTACTCCCTGCATCCCCCAGTTCACTCCTGCAGCTCTAGCATTTCCAGTCACCAGTTCCTTCAACCTATTGACCTCCAGCTACCTATTCCAGTACCCATTGATATCCAAATACTAGTTCCAGTGCCCATTGACGTTTGACTACTTGTTCCAATGCCCACTGACCTCCAGCTACCTTCTTTAATGGGATTTTTCCAATTTTCGATACTTATTGGAGACATTCAGATACAAATCCTACATAAGAACACTCCCAGACACATCACATACATTTGTGTGAAATTGAAAAACATGGGCCCAGCCATCTTGAAGTCTATAGGTAACTCTCTCTCTCTCTCTCTCTCTCTCTCTCTCACACACACACACACACACACACACACACACACACACACACACACACACACACACACACAAAGTGACTTTTGTATAATAGTAGAAATAATGACTTGAATTAAAGTTTAAAATACAAAAGTCAAGTATCATGGTTCAGTTATGTTCTACATAGAAGCATTTATTTTGAATGCGCCCCTTTCTTATTAAAAAACCTACTATTAATTTTATTTGCCAGGTTTTCTGCTTGTGTGGTGATAAATCTTCTCAAATGCACTTGTGATGCTAGGTTGCATAAAAGTGTTTACTTGAGTCAAAGTCAAATTTCCTTCTTTAATCGGATTTGTTCGATTATTGATTTTCGATTAGAGGCATAAATTTAAGCTACATCAGAACGCTCCCAGACACATTAAGTACATTGGTGTGAAATTTCGAAAAAGATGTCAAAATAGCTAGGGCCACAGTCTATTAACGTCAGATACAAATGTGCCAAAATAGGATATACTCATAGCAACTCTGCTCCAATTTTCCATGACATCAAGCCTACCCGGTTTCCGGTGCACTGGGGCTGGATCTATGGCTTTGCATTCTTTGCAATCTCCAACTACAATTCACACCTCAGCTTCAATTATTTGGGGGTTGATTAACAACGTCCTCTTCACACCAGGATGTTTGCTTAACCGATGGATGGCTTGTACTTGAGAAATGTTATGTCCTGAGGTTATGGTGCACACAAATTCTCTGGGTTCTGTCATCTTTGTCAAAGCGTGATGAGGCAATACCTAATTAACATTTCAGAGGCTGGTTTGATGTGCATTCTTGTCTGCAGACAAGTGTATTGGGGACTTCACTTCCATGTCGCCATAGTAATTTTCCTTGTTCCTCCTTGAACGTAATTCCAATATGCATTTCTGGGGTCTTACTTGCTAGATCAAACTTCGCCAAATGTTCCTTGACATGGGTTGCGTAACACACACTCATTTACAAAAATGCTATTAATATATGCAGACACAGCCACGTTTATGATCTCATCCTGGCTTAGGATGGCATTAACAATGGCTCACATTATTATGGGGTAACATTGAACCCTAATCCTGACTAAGCCGGGTAAGACAATATCATTGTCCTTTGATCTCCATTGGTTAGAATGGCCAAAGAGATTTATTTGTCGACATGTACTTGCAAATAGGTTTAGTGTTTAGTGTTTGCTGTCACTATTCCTTTAATTTTGGCAAGCAAACATCCGCGTTGACCGTACCAATTTGGCTTGGTACCTAAGCAACATCCGTGTTGACCATACCTATTTGGCTCCCAATAATTCATAACAAGCTGAACTGTCTATTTGTTTTCCTACTGAACAGCCATGAGGGGGATTAGACATTTTGAGGGATCGAGTTTGTCCTCTGGATATGGCAGCAGTCAGATGTTGTCAATCCACATTTGCAGTTTCTCATCTGATTCATCTTGAATAAGTGGGTATTAAGCAAGTTTATTTTTCAACGTAAGTGAATGTTGGTCACCAGCCCATTGATGTGGTTCACTTCCGAGTGTTCTGTGCAGTGAAATCAGGCTCAATAATAGTGGTGGTAGCAACATTTCGTTTGCTGAATTGTGGAAATGATACCTCACTGGCACTAGACACAGCTACTCCTCCCAGCCGCTTGATTGCATCCAGCCCAAGCAACAAATCAAATCCAAGTCAGTCTCCATTTTACAGCTAAACTTATATGGTATTGCCAAGCTTTGCACAGATGTTAACTCGCACCACCCCAATTTCACAGCAGTTAAGTGTGCTTCTGTCTGCTGTGAGCACGCGGTCATTTTCCTTGTCCATTGTTACAATGCAACTTGTGGACTAGTGACTGCGTGCATCTGCTATCCACCAGAGTTGTCTGTGGTATCCACCAGAGTTGTCTGTGGTATCCACCAGAGTTGTCTGTGCTCCACCAGAGTTGTCTGTGCTATCCACCAGAGTTGTCTGTGGTATTCCATTGATGCAAACAGTCGCAACCGGCAATGCGCCATTTACAAGAGTTTGAAGGATGAAATTGGGCCGCCTTATTTGTTTGCCGGACAAAATTGAACAATGTGCCACTGACATTGATAACACGTGATATTTGTAGCAGTCACCATGACATACTATTTTCTCTTGTGGATTAATGCACCTTTGCTGACTGATATGGCCACACACTACCAGTCAGCTAGTAGGGTGCATTAATCCTATATATCCCTTAAGGAATTAATAACCTCTGTCAGGAACTAGCTGGCAGCCAGCAAAGGAGCGCAGACCACCAAAGACAGACTTCTCTCCTTTCACTCTCTGTCCACTGAACACCGCCACTGGACAACCTGGGAACACTTCAAGTTTCCGCCTCCCTTCCTAAGGTAGCGAAGGCAGAGTTTAACCATATGCTGCAGCTGAAAATTATTTGCCCCTCATCCAGTCCATGGGCTTCCTCTTTGAATATGGTCCCAAAGTGTTCCGGAGATTGGCGTCTGACTGAGGACTACCGACAACTGAATCACATGACAGTATCTGATCATTACCCAATCCCACACATTCAAGACTTCGCTTTCTCCCTGCATGATTGTTAGACCTTCTCCAAGTTAGATCTTATTAAGGCTTACTATCAGATAGCAAACTTTTCACCCTTGACCTAAGTGGTAAAAAAGAGACAGTGACTATTGAGAGTGTGAAAAGAGCCTTTCTGGACACAAAAACACAAGAGCCACACATTCCCTCAACATACACAGCATCAACATACACCTGAAGTGAACACTCCATCTGAAGACAATTATGTCATCACCACACATAGCGGTCGATAGATACATTGGTCAAAGAGATTGTGCAAGACTGTACATATAAGAAATAACTTTAGTACAATTCCTGCCTTTATTTCCCCAAAAATGAACTTTTTAAACACTTTTCATAAAAACATTTTTGTCCTCCAAAAATAAACATATTCCCCTGAAAAATAACTTTTTCACTGAAAAGTCAGAAAATTTTTTATAAAAAATGTTCTGACGTTTTTGTAAATTAAATAGACCTTCCCATTTGCTATTTTTTTTTACTGTTTCAATTTTTTTCTCTGTCAGTTAAGCAGGCAGTGATGTAACAGTCACTATAATAAACTATTTTCTCTTATGAATTAATGACCCCTTGCTGAGTGATGCAGCCACACACTGACCAATCAGCTACGAGGACGCATTAATCCTATATGTCCCTTAATTACCCTTGACAGGAACTAACCAGCAGCCAGTAGAGAATCTCAGACCACCAAAGAAGACGGACTTCTCTTCTCTCACTTTCTTTCAATTGAATCCCCGTAGGCTGTGACTACTTCACTGAAGACTTCCATTGGACAACCTGGGGACACTTCAAATTTCTGCCTCCTGACACAAGAACATTCAAGAATTTTCTTTTCTTTCTCTCACCTCCAGCACAGTCCTTCTTCTTTCAAAATAAACCCTTTTGCTGTTTTGATCTTTAAAAAAGAGGTGTTAGTTAATCAATCTGTGCTTTTGTGTGACAAATTAATATTTTATTAGAGGTTTTGTGTACTCATGTATAAAACCTACCTAGATATTTTTTCAGGGCTGGACATCAGCACTTCTGACTGTTTCACGATCTAGTAGACAATCGCTTGCCTTATCATTGGCTTCATTACATTTATAATATCACAGTATCTCTTTTGATGTGTATTGTGCCAACCATATAGTTTAAATCAAGTGTAGCTTTTTAAAATATCGTAAACACACACCAGCACATGTGACAGATCCAGGTTCTCAATCTGGGAAGGTACTTATAATATTTCTTCCACATGTTCAGGCAATCCAGCAATAAATGCACACTGCATGTTGATGGGCAGAAATCAGAGGCCCACAGTATTAATGCTGGAGTCCCTCAAGGGTCCATCCTGGGCCCAACTCTCTTCCTGATCTACATCAATGATCTCCCAAAACACATACTTAAATCATTCGTTGACATCTATGCTGATGACACGACCATCTATGGCAACACATCAAAGGCCGTAAATGACAAAGTTCTCTCTAATTCTCTCTCCTCTGATCTTGAGCACGTGGTACAATGGGGGAAGACGTGTCTGGTCACTTTTAATTCATCCAAAACCAAGCTTCTATCTTTACATCATCAACGCTCTGATCTCCATCTGGCATCAATTGTGATGGATGGCTCTCGTCTTGGGGAGGCCCCATGTTTTGACAAGCTTCTGGGTTTGACCTTTACTCCTGATCTGAAATGGAACACGTACATCAAATCTGTTGCCAGGGACGCTGGGAAAATGGTGGGATCCTTCTACCGCTCCAGAAGATATCTCACTACTGATGCAATTCTCTATCTATATAAAAGCCAAGTACGTCCAAGGATGGAGTACTGCTGCCACATCTGTGCAGGAGCTGCAAAAAACAGCCTATCCTTCCTTGACAGAGTACAAAATAGACTTTGTGGTTTAGTGGGGGATGCCCTTTTCTCTTCCCTACAACCTTTTTCCCACATTGCAAGCCTGTCTTTGTTTTATCGTTATTTCCATGGCAGGTGCTCGTCTGAGCTCCAATCCCTCATCCTCCCCTCACCAATCTTTCACGAGAAACACCCGTCTGGCTGAAACTACTGTCAATAATTTTCCCCACTCTTTATCTGTGCCTAAATCCAAACGTAGATTCCATGAGCAGAGCTTCTTTCTTAGAACTCTCTGCCGCTTGCCTGTTTCCCACCTGACTACAACTTTGACGTCTTCAAGTTCAACATAAACAAACTCCTGACAAACCGCCCCCTTAAGTAAGACACTCTATCAAACCCCCTAATACTAATGATTACTACAATACTATCTCATTGATTACTGTACACGCAATCCCTGAGTGGCTTTCTGGATTATCCCTGAGTGGCCTTCAGGCCTTGATAAGTGGTGACCCTCATGTAAAAAAAAAAAAATGTACTAATCTGATATGCTGCCCAACAGGACCGGAAGTTTGCATAAAAGTTTGATAAAAAGATATTGACGCACTCAAGACACTTCATCAGTCATCAAACACTGGTATAAGCTTTGGATCAAAGCTGAAATAGCTTGTAACATCAGGAGGGAAGAGAGACTGCTCTCCTCCCCCCCATAAAATATATATATTGTTATCTCATGCAGCAGTACGACTGTGACAAACGTCAAATCAACTGAAGAACAAACATAAACTGAATGCTTTCGCCTACAAGACTCAACATGAACAATACGGTCAATGTGACCCAAGACGGTACCAAACACTTCTATCAACACAATCTGGCATATGACCCAACATGCTACTAGAGCAACCTCAGCAAATCTAGTGTCGTCTTTTTGTAGCTCTTGGACAAACTTTTTTTTTTTTTTTTTTTTAACACGGTGGTCACCACTTATCAAGGCCCGGAAGCCACTCAGGGATAAGGGTTATTGCAAGTACAGTACGTTAGTGTGGAGATTTAATGAAGTCTTTACTTAAGGGGGCGGTTCATTAGAAATTTGTTTACGTTGGACTTGAAGACATCCAGGTTGTAGTCAGGTGGGAAGCAGGCAAACGGAACAGAGTTCCACAGGCGTGCAGTTCTAAGAAAGAAGCTTTGTTCATGGAATCTACGTTTTGATTTAGGCACAGATAAAGAGTGGGGGAAATTTTTGACAGTGGATTCAGCTAGACAGGTGTTTTTCGTGAAAGATTGGCGAGGGGGGGCACCAGAGATTGGAGTTCAGACGAGCACCTGCCGTGGAAATAACGATAAAACAAGGATAGGCTTGCAACGTCTCTTCTGTGGGAGAGAGGTTGCAGGGTAGAGAAAAGGGCATCCCCCACTAAGCCACGAAGTCTATTTTGTACTCTGTCAAGGCAGGATAGGCTGTTTTTAGCAGCTCCTGGCAGTAGTACTCCATCCTTGGATGTACTTGGCTTTTATATAGATAGAGAATTGCATCAGTAGTGAGATATCTTCTGGAGCGGTAGAAGGATCCCACCATCTTTCCAGCGATCTTGGCAACAGACTTGATGTACGTGTTCCATTTCAGATCAGGAGTAAAGGACAAACCCAGAGGCTTGTCAAAACATGGGGCTTCTCCTAAACGAGAGCCATCCATTTCAATTGATGCCAGATAGGGATCTGAGCATTGATGATGTAAAGATAGGAGTTTGGTTTTAGATGCATTAAAGTTAACCAGCCACGTCGTCCCCCACTGAACTACGCGCTCGAGATCAGAGGAGAGAGAATCAGAGAGAACTTTTGTCATTTACAGCCTTTGATGTGTTGCCGTAGATGGTCGTGTCATCAGCATAGATGTCAACGAATGATTTAAGTATGTGTTTAGGGAGATCATTGATGTAGATCAGGAAGAGAGTTGGGCCCAGGATTGACCCTTGAGGGACTCCAGCATTAATACTGCAGGCCTCTGATTTTTGTCCATCAACAACATCTATGAGCCTATCGGAGAGAAATGATTTAATGATTGAGAAAACATTTCCAGTTATACCGTAGCTGGAAATCTTGTGAAGTAGGCCATTATGCCATACCTTATCGAAGGCCTTTGATATGTCAAGAGCAATTGCCCTAGAAAGGAAGCCTTTGTAAAGAGATTCACTAATCCTGTGAGATATAACCGTTAGCACATCTGCGGTAGATCTTGCAGAACGGAAACCATATTGTGTGTCACTAAGAAGGTTATTTCTGTTGAGGTGGTTGACTATTTCTCTATTTAATATGGATTCCAGCAACTTACTCATAACACACAGGTGACTTATTGGTCTGTACTGAGAGGGAGATGACTTATCACCTGAATTCTTAAATACAGGGCAAACTGATGAGGTCTTCCAGGGAGTCGGAAAGCACTTCTCCTTAAGGCAGCACTTAAATAGTTTCGTAAGTATGGGAGCAAGTTCTGCTTGAAGCTTTTTTAACACTATAATTGGAATGCTGTCAGGTCCAGTTGCTTTACTGGAATCAAGGTTCTTGATTAGCTTGGCAACCTCATGAACTTATTTTTTGCTGTAGGTAGGCCCAACTAAGACATACAAGTCTTGAGCGCTTCCATGTATGCCCATCACATAGCAGATTGTCTGGGATTGAATAAAAATCAAATGTTCAACCTCCCATACTTTCATTGTTATCAAAATCAGTGAAATCACCGATGTTTTAATCAAATCAGAGAAAGCTTCACATGCATTCCCATAGTGACTCAGTCCATAATACATTGTAGATTACATTGCACTGTAGAGAATCTACTGTTGATTTTATAAAATTATTTGTAAATAATGGCTTGAATTAAAGTTTAAAATGTAAAAGTTAAGTATTATGGTTCAATTGTACCATAAACAATAATATTCATTTCAAACATGCCTGTCTTATGAAATGGCAAACTATTGATCTTATATATATATTAGTTATACATATATATATATAAAATAGTTATATACACAGGCGGCAAAAAGAAAGTCCACACAATGGAAAATTGTTATTTAAATGTAAATTTAGGACATTAATGCAACACAAATACAACAGGAACACAATGACCTAGTTAATATTTAGTAGCATAGCCCTTCTGCAATTTGACAGCCTGCAATCTTTTGGGAATTCCTTGAATTAGACTGCAGCAATACTCGAAGGAAAGGGCATCCCACTTTTCTTTAATTTTTGTCCGAAGTTCTTCCAAATTTGAAATTTTATCATTGCGTAACTGTTGCTTGATGTAATGCCATGCATTTTCGATAGGATTGAAGTCTGGAGATTGTGCAGGCCAATCCAAACACGGAATATCATGATCTTCCAGAAACCTCTTCACATTTTCAGGTGTGTGAATGGGAGCATTATCCTGCATGAAGATGAGATTATCATCCAAATTCCGACCAAAGTAGGGTAGAAAATGCTCAGTCAACATATTAATGTTCTTGGTCGAATTAATTTGACCTTGCAAGTGAACTATAGGCCCTGGACCATTGGTACTAATAATGCCCCACACCAAAACTGAACCTCCACCACCTTGCAGTGTTGAAACTGAGCACCTAGGATTAAATTCTTAATCTTTCCTCCGACGGACGTACTGCCTACCATCACTCTCTAGCCTATTGAACTTGCTTTCGTCTCTAAAAAGCACTTTTGACCAATATGAAGAGTCATGATCTTCGTTGCATCTGATGAAGTCCAGACGGTGCTTTCTGTTCTTTACAGAAATCATTAGCTTGCGTCTTGCAACATATCCTCGCAAATTAAATTCCTTTAATCTGTTCTTGACGGTAGAAAGTGAGCACCTTTTAACAAGACTGCACTGTTGTTGGATTTGGGGAGCCGTTTCAAATCTGTTTCTTAGGCTGCGGACCTTGATAGCATTGTCTTCCCTGTTAGAAGTAACTCTAGTACGACCAGATTTAGGGGCATCACGAACACTGCTGGTGTTTTGGTGCTTTTGCACAGTCTTTCGTTCCGTTTGCTCATCACATTTCAATCTGCGGCCGATTTCTCGATTGCCCGGAGCTATTCTTTACCTTTTTTACCCCTTGCCTCTTATCCCCCTCCCTGTGTAAACATCAGCACAGAAGGTACTTTCCTTACCTAAAACCAAACATACGTACAATGAAATATGGAATAAATATATAGGCACTGTTTTTTGATAAAATTAGATTTACATGGTATGTTGCATTAATTCACGAACATAGCCTTTCTAGGTTAATGTAAAAATTCAGAATAATTTGGTTTATAAAAATAAGAATTGTCTCGGTCATAAAGGATTTCTCCACTGACCGAGGGAAGAAAAGGTTAAGTCCAGCATCAGAACAGATACTACACTGCATATGTGGATCTGTATATGTGTGTATATGTGTGCATATGTATGTATATCTGTACATGTGTGTGTATGCATGAATACATGTTTGTGTATGCATATGATTATTTATATGTGCATGTGTATGTATGGGAATGCATATATAATGTATATATGTACGTTACATGCAATTGTATAATATGGATATATGTGCGTGTATGTGGATGTCATATCGAGATGTATGCATATATATCAGTATATGTATGCACACAAATTGTTATGTATTGGTTTGTAGTTAAAATATTACTGTTATTATTATTAATACGCACAGAGTGGTTTTCAGGCCAAGATCATAGTGTAGTATCTGTTCTGATGCTGCATTTAACGTTTTTTGTCCTCAGTCAGTGGAAGAGAAATCCTTTGTGACTCAGACAATTTTAATTTATTATTTTTGTTCCTATTCAAAATTTTTTTGGGAGGAAGCTGGATTTTCTCCACATTAAATAATTTTGCATTTAACTTTTCCCTCGTGAGGAGGTAAGTAAATAGGAACAATAATATTTTTAGCAATATTATTATTATATCACCATTATTATTATTACTTTACTATATTTACTACTAGCAGTTTATGTGATGTTCATCAAAGAAGCAAACGGCCACGCGTTTGTGTGGCTGTAAAAACGATAAATAATCAACACTCACATCGGAAACGTCCTTCTGCCCTGTGGGCTGAATAGAAAGAAAAATCAAAGAGATCCAAGATGGCATCTGTGATCTTTAAAGCCCTCCATCTCACACAGTTCTTGCATGATCATATGACACACCTGCTAATGAGGTATGCTGGACACGATAAAAGCAGGTCACTAGGAGGAGTTGGGAAAAGTGTGCATACTGTGGGCAGTGTTCTGCATCTCATCAGACTTTTCGATACAACCCGTCTAGTGAAATTTGCTTTGTGTCTCATTAGACCTTTTCTTTTTTGTTTTGCTACAAGCTATTTTCGGCCATTTTCTCCAGTCCCATGGTGTTGGGAGATAAAAAGACAATGACTAAATCAAAGTTTGATTTGAAGCTGATCCCCAAATTTGACGGGTCCACATCTGTTGTTGACTGGGTCGAAAGGGTAGAGTTGATGTACAACCTTTACGAAGTAAAGAGAATACACACGGTGATTCCCTTGAAATTGGCTACCAGGAAGACTAACTTGATGGCAATTAAAAATGCACTGTACAAGGCATTGGTCATGGATCCGTATGAGAAATTCACTTCGAGGAGACTCATGCCAGGAGAAACTGTAGATGTTTTTATTTTGCAAAGCTGAAATAACTTGCAATCCTGTTTGGTGGTGGAGTATCACAATGGACATATGCGTTTGTGGCCGGCCGTCCAACCCGTGTAAAGCAACTGCTGAGAGTCTCCATCAGCATTTCAGCACTTGCTTGAACGCACTCGAGCCATCATCAGAGATGAGGAGGACCTAGGGGAACCCGTTGTGATGGCAGGGCAGACAGCTCAGAATAGTACAGGGAAGACTCCTAGCCCCACGACCAATGGGAGATGTTTCCGCTGTGGCTGACGGGGTCATTTTGCGAAAGTTTGCACTGACAGGGGGCAGGTACACACACTCTGTTTTCAATGTGGCAGTATTGAAAACTTAGCCACATCAATCAGCCTGATTTCTTCAAGGTGGACTACGACCATCGACAGAAGGCCTGGACTGCATCATGGAAGTGGACTGAAGGATGGGTGCCAACCTAACTTAAGAATGGTGTTGCAGAGTCAAAAGTGAAACCAGTGCTGGACTATTGTGAACTCAACAATCACATTGAAGCTTACACTGCTTATGCTGATGTATGCGCCAGCAAACTGAGAGAATGACACCAGAAAGGCTCCAATGTGTCAATATTAGATTTGCAAGTGGATGAGACAGTGTGGTTCTGGGGTCAGGTATTGCTTAACACGACTCGGCTTTAGTCTGAATGTGACACCACAAATCATGAAGACTATTGTGAATGTGGTGCTGTCCAAAGAAAAGACAGGTGAGGATGCAACATCAGCCTACATTGGAGATGTGTATGTCAATGAGCATGTACAGTTTGTATTACATGTCAGAGAAAAATGACCTCAGTTTTGCCTGAAGTGCAAGGATCCTGAACGTCTAAAAGATGGAGCACGCGTATTGAGGTTGGATATATGCATCTCATTAGACCTTTTCTTTTTTGTTTTGCTCCAGTTCAGCCCAGCTTTGCTCGGGCCCTATGTACTGTTCATAACTTTATGTGCATAAGTATATATATATTAAAAAGTTTGACTCATGTCCAGGTAACCTACATCTAAAATTTCAAGTGTTTAGACCCAAAATTGTTGGAGGAGTTTGGTAGAGTCTGCAAAAGTAAACTCTTTTAACTTTGACCTCTTGGCAGCCAAATTTTTGCCCCAAAACTGATTAAAAAGCTTGCTGCATGTCTGAATACCCTTTATGTAAAATTTCAAATGTTTAGACCCAAAATTGGCTGAATAGTTTGCTAGAGACCGTAAAGGTCATATCTGTTGAACTTTGATCCTTTTGCAGCCAAATTTTTAGCCAAAAACCGATTAAAAAGCTTGCCCTATGTCTGAATACACTTTATGTAAAATTTCAAATGTTTAGACCCAAAATTGGCTGAATAGTTTGCTAGAGACCGTAAAGGTCATATCTGTTGAACTTTGATCCTTTTGCAGCCAAATTTTTAGCCAAAAACCGATTAAAAAGCTTGCCCTATGTCTGAATACACTTTATGTAAAATTTCAAATGTTTAGACCAAAAATTGGCTGAATAGTTTGCTAGAGACCGTAAAGGTCATATCTGTTGAACTTTGATCCTTTTGCAGCCAAATTTTTAGCCAAAAACCGATTAAAAAGCTTGCCCTATGTCTGAATACACTTTATGTAAAATTTCAAATGTTTAGACCAAAAATTGGCTGAATAGTTTGCTAGAGACCGTAAAGGTCATATCTGTTGAACTTTGATCCTTTTGCAGCCAAATTTTTAGCCAAAAACCGATTAAAAAGCTTGCCCTATGTCTGAATACACTTTATGTAAAATTTCAAATGTTTAGACCAAAAATTGGCTGAGTAATTTGGTACAGACTGCAGAGGTAAAATTTTGTTTAACTTTCACCCCAATTTAATCCCTTAACATTTATTGTTTTGGGCTCAAATCAAATTTAAAAGGTTGATCCATATCCAAGTATTTGTATCTAACATTTCAAGTGTTTAGACTCCAAATTGGCGGAGAAGTTTGGTAGAGTTTTCAAAAGTCAAATCGTTGAACTTTGACCCCCTTGACAGCCAAATTTCTGTCCGAAAATGGATTAAAAAGATTTTCCCAAATCTCAATACTCCTTATGTCAAATTTCGAGTCTGTAGACTGAAAATTGACAAAATAGTTTGGTAGACACACAGACACACAGACAATTTCACTTTTATAGATATATAGATTATTTTTGTTTCAAGTATTACTATTATAATTATGAGAACTATTAGTAATATTATTTTTACTGTTCAACACACTTGTTTGTTTCTAATTATTTATTATACATGTTGAAATCAATTGCGTCTTTCTTTATTCTTTTTTTTTTTTTTTGCCAGTTAAAATGAACGCTAATACGTTGCAGAAATTTTTTTAAATAAAAAAATAAAAAATACAACATTCTTCTTCCACAAATGATAAAAATAATTCAGGTAAACTCTTTCGAATATTGTTACCAGAAATGAATGCTGTCCGAAATACAAATTTCCATTTTTTTTTTCGTCTTTCATTTTTTTTTTTTTTTTTAAATTCCATTTTCACCCCAAACAAGGCACAATGCATCTTTGATGTAGGGGCCTACTATCAGGATATAAGTAGCAGAGATACTATGTAGGGAGTTGAGCAGCAAGATGTCTGCTCACATTACACTTGAACTTCTGCATGTCAGTATAGTTGGGAAAGCAGGAACCCAAAAGGGAATTCCAAAGTCTAGCATTTCTGGAGAAGAAACTATTAGAGTAGAAGGATTTCTTACATCTAGGAATCTGTGTAGGGGTGGGATTTTGCTGCTTGTCGGGTTTGTTGGGGGTATTTACGTCGAAGGGGTAAAACATTTTGTCAATGGGACAGAGGTTGAAGCCTAGATGACAGTTCAGGACCTATCAGGTTGGTCACTCTCTTTTGAACCCTGTCTAGGAGCGAGAGACTAGTAGCAGATGTACCAACCCAAATGTGACAACAATACATGGGCGAATAGTGGCCTTGTAGAGGTATAGGATACTTTCAGGTGTAAGCAACATTTTAGCATGATAGAGAGAGCCCACCTTTTTTCGCAACGGCCCTGGCAATGCTTTCAATGTATCTGTTCCAACTCATGTTCCCTGTGAACGTTAAGCCGAGAAGTTTGAAAGAAGTACTTTCAGGTAATGTATATTTAGCCATAGCTATTGGTGGTTGAGAAGGTTTCATATAATTATTGAAGGAAACAAGCTTAGTCTTGGCACATTGAATGTAACCATCCATTCTTGTCCCCATTGCACTACAGATTGGCGGTCTTCCTTTAGTGTTTTTGCCATTTCCTTAGATATGTGGTCAATTATTTTCCCCTCATCTCATCGCGTGGTGTCATCAGCAAATATGCCCATCTGAGAGACAGTTTTATCAAGGAGGTCATTTATGAATATTAGGAATAATAAAGGTCCAAGGATAAACCTCGGAAGTACACCTGCATTTATATCATATCGTTTGGATGTACGACCATCGAGGGCAACTTGGATATTTCTCTTATCTAAGAAGGATTTAATTATGTTAAGAATTCATTCAATGATACAGTATAATCTGATTTTTCTGAGAAGACCATTGTGCCATACCCTGTCAAAATATCTAGGACTACCACTCTAACCTTCCCTACTTTGTCCAGTATATGTTATATACATTTAGAAATTACAATTAGGATATCTGCTGTAGAATAGGCTTGTCTAAATCCATATTGTTGGTCAGTCAGAAGTTTAGCAATTGTAAGGGGATGGACTAGAGCTTGGTTAATTATGGACTCAAATATTTTGGCGAAAAGCGAGAGAGGCTAATGGGGCGATAATTCAATGGGTCAGTTTTTTTCACCAGAATTCTTGTAAACTGATACCACAGATAGGCTCTGTCTATCGCCGGCTTCCATATTCCTTCTTTGCCTATTAGTCAGGCGCAGAGGCACTATCACAGGTGAATCGGCAAAACACTTAGTGGTAGATCTTGTTTCTTGTCTAGGGCATTGAATGCCGTTCCCCCACTCCCGACACATCCCACCCCTTATAACTGGGCACTTGGGAGTGCTTGAGTACCACGCATGCCTGTGCAATTAGATTGGAGTGATCTTCTTCTGATGGGCTGAGGGTACCGGATTGACAGTTCCTGGCTGCTGTTTCCGACTGGTAGTACAGGAGCCCTTACTCTTTGGTAGCGCTTAGAGCGGCTGCTCCATCAACAGTTGTATAATATTGGGTTGTTTGTAGTGCCATGTCGCACATGGAAAGGGACCCTGCACTCATCCCCGATGGGCTTTCCCGAGGCCACAGTCCTAGTTGAAGAAAGGTCAGCCAATGGTCTGATTGTGTTGCATGTCTGATATCCTGCATGGCTATCTCCCACTCTGCCGTAAGGACTCTGACAGACATATGCACGGACTTGGAGTCTACATTCGTAACACCCTCCCCCTGACGAGAGAAACAAACCTAGAAACGGACGATCAAGCCTTTATGTGTTTTAGACTAAACATACAACACAACATTAGCTACTTTTATTTTCTCTACCGCTCTCCCTCGACCCAGGACTGCACCATAATAAACAAAGTCCCTGACAGTATAGACACAGCACTCTCCCTCGACACTAGCGTCCAAGTCCATGTATTTGGTGACTTTAATGTTCACCACAAAAACTGGCTTGGATTCTCTACTTACACAGAAGCAGAAGGCAGCACAACACATAGTTTTGCTATATCTCACTCCCTATCACAAATAGTTACGTTTTCAACCCGTTTCCCTGACCAGCAAGAACAACAAGCATCACTTCTAGGTCTGTTTTTGACTACAGTTCCCGAGGATTGTACAACAAATACTGACAGCCCACTCGGGAACGCTGACCATGCACTGATAATGGTAGAAATCGCCCTAAATTCTAGACCCAAAACTCAAGAGCCAGTGCTCAAAACAACGAGATATTATAAAAAGTCTGACTGGGAAGCCATCAAAGATCTTATCAGAGATGCCCCATGGGGAAATATTTTTTCTCTTCCTGCTGAACAGTGCGCAAATGAGACCACTGAATGGTTCAAAACCGCAATGGAAGCACATGTTCCCATGCGGAAATTTTATAGCAAACTCCACTCTCCCCAATGGTTTACTTCGACTTGCACAACTGCCATTGCTCAAAGACAACATGCATACCGCAGATTTAACCGACATAAGTCCAGTTCAAACAAACAGAAGTACATAGAAGCTAGAAATAACGTTAAGAAAGAAATAGCGACAGCCAAGAGAGAATTTACTGAAACCACTAAAAAACGCATCGAAGCACAAAAATTGGGAAATCGTGACTTCTGGAAAATCTACAACAGTGTAGTAAATAATGGGCAATCAACAATTCCCCCACTAACCAACAATCACAAGGTTGTTTGCTCAGCAACCGACAAAGCTAATATGCTTGCCAGCCGGTTTGCCTCGAACTCCACACTGGACCCTTCCAACCACCCCCTGCCTGACTTTCCTTTGCAGACAGACGCCACGCTAGACGATCTAAAAATCACCCCTGCTCAGGTACATGCTATCATAAAAAATCTTGACACTTCAAAAGCATATGGACCTGATCTCATCCCAGCTGTGCTATTAAAAAAGTGCTCAGCCAAAGTAGCTCCAGTTCTCTCCAAACTCTACAACAAATGCCTTAATGAATCCTCCTTTCCGGGCTGTTGGAAAACCGCTTCTGTGGTACCAGTATTCAAGAATTCTGGCGAAGGAACTGACCCATTAAATTATCGCCCCATTAGCCTCCTCCCACTTTTCGCCAAAATATTTGAGACCATAATTAACCATGCTCTATTCCGGCAACTTACAGATGCTAAACTTCTGATTGACAAACAATATGGATTTAGACAAGCCCGTTCCACAGCTGACATCCTCACTGTAATCTCTGAACGTATATACCATTCACTGGACAAAGCGGGGGAGGGCAGAGCGGTAGCTCTAGATATATCTAAGGCTTTTGACAGGCTATGGCACAAGGGTCTCCTCAGGAAAATTAAATCGTACGGTATCACTGGTAGAATACTTAGCATAATTAAATCCTTCTTAGATAAGAGAAAAATCCAGGTTGTCCTCGACGGTCGAACATCTAAACAGTGTGATATAAATGCGGGAGTGCCTCAGGGGTCTATTCTTGGACTATTGTTCCTGATATTTATTAATGACCTCCCCAACAAAACTGCCTCTGAGATGGGTATATATGCTGATGACACTACACTCTATAACAGGCATGACAGGAAAACAAATGAACACATATCTAAAGAAATGGCAAAAACATTAGAGGATGACCTCCAATCTGTAGTGGAATGGGGACATAAATGGATGGTCACATTCAATGCTGCCAAGACTAAACTAGTTTCATTCAATAACTACAAGAAACCTTCTCTGCCACCAATAGCAATGGCCAGTGACTCCCTGTCTGAGAGTACATCTTTCAAACTGCTTGGCCTAACGTTTACAGGAAACATGAGCTGGAACAATTATATTGAAAACATTGCCAGGGCCGCTGCAAAAAAGGTAGGCTCTCTCTACCGTGCTAAAAAACTACTGACACCTGAAAGTATCCTGTATCTCTATAAGGCCACCATTCGCGCATGTATGGAGTATTGTTGTCACATCTGGGCTGGTGCGTCTACTACTAGTCTCTCGCTCCTAGACAAGGTTCAAAAGAGAGTCACCAATCTGATAGGCCCTGAACTGGCATCTAAGCTTCAGCCTCTGTCCCATCAACGAAACGTTGCATCCCTCTGCTTGTTCTACAAGTATTTTAATGGTAAATGCTCTGACGAACTACAGACACTTGTGCCCCCACGACGCAGACACCCTTGACAAACCCGACAGGCAACTTAATCCCACCCCCACACAGTAGAGATCCCTAGATGTAAAAGATCTTTCTACTCCAGTAGTTTCTTCCCCAGAGCCGCTAGACTCTGGAATTCCATTCCAGGATCCTGCTTCCCTAACTGTACTGACATGCAGAAGTTCAAGTGCAACGTGAACCGACATCTTGCTGCCCAAATCACTACATAGTGCCCCAGTAGTTGCTGACCCTGATAGTAGCCCCCTACACCAAAGTGGCAATGTGCCTTGTTTGGGGTGAAAATGTAATAAAAAAAAAAAAAGAAAAAAAAAAGCAGTTTTCCAGCAATCAGGAAAGCAAGATTCGTTAATGCATTTGTTGTATAGTTTGTAGAGGACTGGTGAAACCTCGGCAGAGCATTTTTATTAATAGCACAGCTGGGATGAGATCAGGTTTACATGCTTTTGAGGAGTCTAGGTTTTTTATGATATCATTCCCCTAGAGGAGGTAATTTTCAGATCATATAGTATGGCATCTGTCTGCAAAGGGAAGTCAGAGAGAGAGAGTGGTTTGCTGGTTGGAATATGAAAAAATAGTATTTTATTTTTTATATTTCAATCCCCGGTAAAATGAACAACATTTTGAAATTTGGAATATAGACTGTTGTCATATATATATATATATATATGTGTGTCTGTGTGTGTGTGTGAATAGGTATATCTGCATATACAAAGACATCACAGAAAAGAATAGACACTAAGATAAATATTTTTCCTAAGATTAATATATGCTTATTTATGTTTACAGATAATAATCGTGCTGAAATAACTTAGAGTATCTCATTAAAACTGTATCAACAATATTGAAGTTTGCCAAGAATCAAAGGAGCAGTAGAACTATCAAAATTTCTGCAAGGACGAATCATGGGTCAACATGAAGGTGGTCTTAGTCAACGCAAATAGCAAGAAATTTTTTAATACCTTTTTCTAATGCTATTAGAGTAATCATAAAATCCAGAAGAGAGGACAAGGAATGCACAAAACCTCATCCAGGTCGCCCAGGGCCCTCTGAAAGAACTTTGCGTCTTGTGAAAAGAAATGTTGAAGAGGATCCTTGGTGCAAAGCCTATGACATTGCAACACAAGCTAGTGTCAGTTCCAGAACAGCTGTCAGGTATCTTCACAAGTTGGATTATTATGGTAGAGCTGCAAGAAGGAAACCTCTTTTTCGTCCTTCCAATATCAAGCGCAGAAAAAATGGGGCTCATGAGATGGTGGAAAAACCTATGAACTTTTTGACCAAAAAAAAAAAGAAAAAATTTCTTGTCTTTTTCTCTCTTACTTTCCCTCTCTGTCCTGCTCCAACCAAGTCTACCAACCTGCTCCACAAACCCCAAAACCTCAACAATCATGACAAATCTCCAAAAGAGAAACATGAATAAACCTAGAACCCCATCCTCCAACGTAGATCCCTACTACCAGGTCTCCTTTTCCAACATCAGGGGTCTACGTTCCAACCTTCCAGAGGTTGAAACACAATTACAGGAGACAAAACCGAACATATTCTTTCTAAGTGAAACTGGCATAGGGCCAACCACTTCTCTAGATGAATTCATAATTAAAGGATACTCCAACTTAACATCTAAATCTGACCGTCAAGATCACCATGGGCATGGAATATGTGCCTACATCAAAGATAGCTTTCCATGTTTTAGGGATATCTCCAGAGAACACTCTAATTTACCTTATATGTGCTTCCGGGTTTCACTTGCTTACACCACTGCATTTATATTTGCCCTCTATCGCCCCCACAACAGTGGGGTTACTATCTTTAAGAGCATATCTGAGAAAATTGACCACATCCTGTCTGCTCATCCTTCGGCTAACATTCACATTTGTGCTGACTTCAATGTCCATAATGTGGAATAGCTGACCCACTCAAATAAAACCGATGACGAGGGGAGGTTTTGCCATGATTTTGCCATTGCCTATAACCTCACTCAGATTGTTCACGAACCCACCCATGTGCCCGATACACCCGGTTAATATGCAAGCCTTCTAGACCTTTTCCTCACAACTTCCCCTGAGCTGTGTTCATGTTCCGTTCTATCTCCTCTGGGATCCTCTGACCACTCCGTTGTATCAGTTAAGATAAAAATGAAATGTAATAAGTCTTCAGACATACCTCTCCACCATACTGTATATCGATACTCTATGGTTGACTAGGATAGCTTCCATACATTCATATCTGACCTACCTCTGCATTACATGTTTAAAAAGGATGTATCCTCTATAATATCAGACCTGACCGAATGGTTAATTGTAGGCATAGACCGATTCATACTATCCAAAAAATTCTAACAAAAACCTAACAGCCAGCTATGGTTCTCCCCTGAATGTGCTGCTCCAAGGTAGCTGATCAGCGGCTTGGTTCCCACCAGTTTTGGCAAATAACAAATAGGATCCTGAACAGAAGTGTGCGTTCTATCCCAACCATTATCAATGGACCAGAGGTCATCTCGTCAGCGTCAGACAAGGCCAAACTATTTGCAAAGAACTTTGCAGCTAATTCTACCCTATGCGACGAAGCCATCAACTCCCCATATTTCCTCCTATAACACAGAACAAGCTAGGTAACATACAAATATACGTGCATGAGGTCGCCAAGCTAATCAAGAACCTTGATTCCAGTAAAGCAACTGGCCCTGATGGCATCCCAATTGTAGTGTTAAAAAAGCTTCAACCAGAACTTGCTCCCATACTTACGAAACTATTTAAGTGCTGCCTTAAGGAGAAGTGCTTTCCGACTCCCTGGAAGACCTCATCAGTTTGCCCTGTATTTAAGAATTCAGGTGATAAGTCATCTCCCTCTCAGTACAGACCAATAAGTCTCCTGTATGTTATGAGTAAGTTGCTGGAATCCATATTAAATAGAGAAATAGTCAACCACCTCAGCAGTAATAACCTTCTTAGTGACACACAATATGGTTTCCGCTCTGCAAGATCTACCGCAGATGTGCTAACGGTTATATCCCACAGGATTAGTGAATCTCTTTACAAAGGCTTCCTTTCTAGGGCAATTGCTCTTGACATATCAAAGGCCTTCGACAAGGCATGGCATAAGGGTCTACTTCACAAGATTTCCAGCTACGGTATAACTGAAAATGTTTTCTCAATCATTAAATCATTTCTCTCCGATAGACTCATAAGAGTAGTGGTAGATGGACAAAAATTGGAGGCCTGCAATATAAATGCTGGAGTCCCTCAGGTGTCAATCCTGGGCCCAACTCTCTTCCTGATCTACATCAATGACCTCCCTAAACACATACTTAAATCATTCGTTGACATCTATGATGATGACACGACCATCTATGGCAACACATCAATGTGACAAAGTTCTCTCTGATTCTCTCTCCTCTGATCTCGAGCGCGTAGTTCAGTGGGGGAAGATGTGGCTGGTTACCTTTGATGCATCCAAAACCAAACTCCTATCCTTACATCATCAACGCTCTGATCCCCATCTGGCATCAATTGTGATGGATGGCTCTTGTCTGGGAGAGGCCCCGTGTTTTGACAAGCTTCTGGGTTTGACCTTTACTCCTAATCTGAAATGGAACACGTACATCAAGTCTGTTGCCAAGGTCGCTGGAAAGATGGTGGGATCCTTCTACCGCTCCAGAAGATATCTCACTACTGATGCAATTCTCTATCTATATAAAAGCCAAGTACGTCCAAGAATGGAATACTGCTGCCATATCTGGGCAGGAGCTGCTAAAAACAGCCTATCCTGCCTTGACAGAGTACAAAATAGACTTCGTGGCTTAGTGGGGGATGCCCTTTTCTCTACCCTGCAACCTCTCTCCCACAGAAGAGACGTTGCGAGCCTATCCTTGTTTTATCGTTATTTCCATGGCAGGTGCTCGTCTGAACTCCAATCTCTGGTCCCCCCTCGCCAATCTTTCACAAAAAACACCCGTCTAGCTGAATCCACTGTGAAAAATTTCCCCCACTCTATATCTGTGCCTAAATCAAAACGCGGATTCCATGAACAAAGCTTCTTTCTTAGAACTGCACGCCTGTGGAACTCTGTTCCGTCTGCCTGCTTCCTACCGGACTACATCTTGGATGTGTTCAAGTCCAACGTTAACAAATTCCTAATGAACCGCCCCCTTAAGTAAACACTTCATCAAATCTCCACACTAACGTAATGTACTTGCAATAACCCCCTGAGTGGCTTCCGGGCCTTGATAAGTGGTGATCACTGTGTAAAAAAAAACAAAAAAAAAAACATTGTAGCAAGATATGACTATATTTACAGAAAATAAAAATTATAAATTTGATTTCTTTGATTGAGCACTACCAACGACCCTTGTTGGAATTCAATTATTTTAATCTTTTGAATGTTTTTCAACCTAGAAATTATATATATATATATATATATATATATATATATATATATACTAGCAAAAGTACCCATCATTGATTGGGTTAAAAAAAAACTTTAAAAAATGGACTCTGATTTATATAACAAAGTAAATAGTTTATTAATTTTTATTTATTGCGGACTATTATCCTCATCTTTTCTTTGTTGTTTCACAAGGTTTTGGCCAACTATTCCTCTGGCCTTCGTCAGGTGGTAACCGCGACGGGATAGGCACTCTGAATCTCTTGACTGCATCCACTGCAATTACTGCTTTCCGTAGTTGTTGTCGTCTCACCATGTTTTGGCCAAGTAAGCCTCTGGCCGGCTTTGGGTAGGATTCTGACAATTCTCACCTGGAACTGTAGAGATTCAACGTCTCTATCAACTGTGCCATGGGCCCCAAAGGGTGATCAAGGTTGAATTTGTTTATTTATTATTTGATCTTCCATGGTCGGGTCCGTACCAAATGGTATATATTATTTAATTTGAATTCATTGAGATGAGTATTATTTATTAATTTTTATCTGGCCTTCGTCAGGTGGTAACTGCGACGGGATAGGAACTTTGACTCTCCTGACTGCATCCACTGCAATTACTGCTTTCTGTAGTTGTTGTCGACTCACCACGTTGTCGCCAAGTAAGCCTTTGGCTGGCTTGTCTGAAGATAGCGGTTTCAATTCTACCCAAAGCCGGTCAGAGGCTTACTTGGCCAAAACATGGTGAGACAACAACAACTACGAGGATAATAGTTCGCAATAAATAAAATTAATAAAATTAATAAATAAAATTAATAAATAATATGAATAAATAAAATTAATAAAATTAATAAATAAAATTAATAAATAAAATTAATAAAATTAATAAATAAAAGTAATAAAATTAATAAATAAAATTAATAGAATAAATAAAATTAATAAAATTGATAAATAAAATTAATGAATAAAAGTAATAAAATTAATAAATAAAATTAATAGAATAAATAAAATTAATAAAATTGATAAAATAAATAAAATTAATAAATAAAATCAATAAAATTAATAAATAATACTCAATTGAATAATGTAAATACTCTTTAAATTTTTTAAAACTAGAACTTAAAATAAAAAATAAAGTTTCTAATTTTCTAATGTCACAGAAACTACAGTAGACAAATGTTTTAGTTACTTTCGTCTAGCTAGGCTATGTAATAACAGTGACAAATTTGCCGAACAACTATCAATGGCTGTTTGACAGTGTTATTTTGCATCGAATCCATGTGTTCTTTTTTTTACCCGACTTATGTTGTCCTCAATCTTAAAAGACCCCCTACTCGATAATAACTCTATTGTTTATTCATTTAAATGTAGTTGCAGTTTAAAATACATTGAGTGAGCTTCACAAAGATTGGACTCCTGCATGAAACAATACATCCCAGCAAACATTCGTCATGCAAATTATTCACCATCAGATGTTTAGAATAATACACTGACAATATTCGATTCCTTGCATTTCTACCACTTTCTTCAACATATAACTCACACAATGCTTCAAGCGAACTACATTTCATTATTATGTATGTATATATGTATATGGTTTAAGGTTCGAGTATTGGTACAGTAAAGCTACACTGATGATCACCGAAACAGGTGTACATAGAGTAGTGTTTAAAAAAATAAAAAAATAATAATAATATATATACAACCATGAACAAAATTATGGAAAAATGATATTCTGATTTAACTCTCTGCTACGAAAAACGTTACAAAAAAATCCTTTTCACAGAAAAGCAACATTTTTTTCCAACAGAAAAAATAAATAGCTGTTTACTCAACAATCGGATCCAACAAAAACGCGTTACTGGCGACTAGCCATACAAAATACTCTTCACAGAAGAACACTCTCGACACATTTTTTTTTCACAACCTCCACCAAAGTAAACTCGTCAACAAATCAATTTGTCACCAACGTTTAGCAACAAACAACTTAACGACTTCTAATTCCACTGGAATCATTTAAATTTAAAGAAATTATGTTCAATTCTACGAAACAAATTTGAACACAATCACAAACAACAAGCCTTGTGTTGACACAAAAAGAACGGATTTTACAAGTAACTGTCACGAACGGACATATTACAAAATCCTCACTACTTCGAATTTTCTAAATTTATGACACACATAAAAGAATCTTTCTTTTATTTCAATAAACATTTTTGGTTTTCTTCCGAAAACCATTCCAACAAGGGGGTATCTGTAGCAGCCGCTACAAACAAGCAGAGACTACTTCTCACAACTTCAAAATTTGAAATCCATTTCTCTCTGGCTTGTCAATCACGTGATCAAGTATATAAAAGGCGAAATCAAGAACCTTTAACCCTCTTTCCGCCTGGCTTCAGCTGGCAGCAGACATTTGAGGCTTCCATCCCAGGCCAAACATGAGTACAAAGCAAACTTCCGTACCCAAACGAAAATTCTTTGTCATGCTAAAGAACTGTCCTTGTCGATACAACTCACACACCTCATGACAACACGTCAACACGCTGAAGTCTTTGTCCTTTCTTTCTCTTTTAAGCGGCTTCCTTCATCCCGGCGACGACTATAAACACGTGGACTGAGTTGTTCTCTCCTCAACAAGCCGGCAATTAATTCTCTCTTCACACATGTTTCTCTTTCAATGAACTTTCTTACTAATACGTTTCTCTCTTCTACCAAAGCTACTAACGAAAATGACAAATAAAGTTGTTTATTAAATTTTAAAATGAGACTTCCTTTCATTGTCTTCATTATTAACTAAAGCATCCTCCCTAAGTTCAGCAGCAAGCTCTCACAAGCTTTTCTTCCTATCGGCAAGGGATGCTCTTTTCAAAGATCTGTCTTCCCAGGGAAGCTAGATCTTTGAAAAGAGCATCCCTTGTAGAGATTTTATAGCTTTGTTGACATTTATAAAATATATAGCCTTGCCCTTTTCTGTTTTTGAAAGACTTTGTTTTCTTGTACCTTTTAATCATTGTTTGAACTCTCTTTGTTGAAGGTTCCATCTTCTTGGCAACTTCTACCTAAAAATATCCTTCACCAGATAAAGCAACACTTTGTACCTTTTTAATCTCTCAAAGCTGCTTCTTTGGAGTCATTTTCAATTCAATACTATAATCAATCAAATATTATCTCAAAAAAAAGAAACAACTTTTAGTATGACAATAAATCATTTTGAATATTGGAATGGATTTAGTGTGAAAAAATTCTTGAAGGAGATTTTAAAGCAAATAAATACTACAATCTACTGTTACATATTTTGCATTTGCTTTCAACTGTTCGCTGTACTATTCTTAACGTTTAAATGCGTAGGTTTAAACTATTATCGAAGTTTTTTTATAAGTGCTCCATGATTTTGACCATGGCTGTATGTGTATATATATATATAAAAACACTAGTGTTTGAATATATGGTTAAGTGGCAGTTTTAGTCATTTAGAACTGCTTTAAAGCTTCACCGCTCACTCATTTTTTGACCAAATTTCAAGCAATTATTAGTTTATAGATCACCTTCTTAGCTATATTGTGAAAAAAATAATTTTCAATTTTCATCCAGTAAAACAAAAGTTATGATGAATGTTTTGGTGTTCAAAATCGTAAAAATTTGTAAGGAGGTGAGCGACGCTTTTTATGACTGGTTTCCATAGCAACCATGTTGCTTCAGCGACTACTACTGCTACTAATTTTCACTGCTGTCGCGGAAAGAGAAGTAACAAGTGAAATAGAGAGAATGATAGAATGAAATGGAGATAATTGGGGGGATTTTATTGAAAGCAGACGAGTGCCATAACCTGTGACTTCTGGAAAATCTACAACAGTGTAGTAAATAATGAGCAATCAACAATTCCCTCACTATCCAACAATCATGAGGTTATTTGGTCTGCAACTGAGAAAGCTAACATGCTTGCCAGCCGATTTGCCTCCAACTCAACACTAGACCCTGCTAACGACCCCCTCTCTGACTTTCCTTTGCGGACAGATGCCACTCTAGAACCTTTTTCTATTCTAAATCGTACTCATTCACTATATCACCTAAAAATCTTGGAGACTATTCACGTTCGACTTAGAAAACCTTCCTTCTGCAAGCAAAGGCAATGCCTCCTGGGGTTGAACGTGATTAATGTCTAGAGTATTCGACCATAACGCTGTTTTATTTTAATCATTTTCCCACTTTTTTTTTTCTCCCCGTAAATTGAATATAATGCAATTTTAATCACATTTTCATTCTTTGTTTTAATAATTCTCTCGATACAGTGTTGAGAAGCGAGGGTCGAAACCGGTTAGCTGGCTCCCCATTTCTCTTCCTTTCCTCTCCTGTTCCCCTTTTTTCCCCCTTTTTGGAGCGGAGATTAAAGGAATATATATATATATATATATATATATATATATATATATATATCTATCTATATATCTATAAAAACAGAGATGTGTGTGCCACAGACGATTTCTGATTGGTTAATCCAATAATCACATCTCCTAAAAAACTATGGTTCGTAGGCTCTTAACTTTACCATAAAATATTATGGCTTTATTTATTGTCCATCTTGGAAGGGTTTAATTTTTTCCTAACTTGCGATTTACAAATTACAAAAATACGAAACTAACTTACAATCTAACAATCGAACCTCCGACATCACGGCCGCCATTATGAAACTAAACTAAAAAAATAAAAAAAACGCGCGTTCACACGTGGTCTTTACATTTCGGGTTTGGGTACTTGTGCAGTTTTCCATTGACATTAAAAAATGGAAATATTTTTTAAAAAAATATATTGTACATACTCGTCATGGGATAAAGTTTTCCTACAGAAAAAATCACGTAATTTCATCAAGTAGTTATTTTTTTATAGCGAAAAAAGAAAAAAATCAACGCTACAAGCGAAATTAAACAGAAAGTTCAAGTAGGGGGATTTCCCCCTTTTTTTTTTTTATAGCGAGGCAAAATTTCGCGAATTTGGCCTTTTTTAAAAGCAGTTTGGCCTTCAAAATTTCTGTTTGGTCATTTTCTTCACCGATGAAATAAAAAAAGGAAATAAAAACAACGCAATAAAACTTTTAAAAATACGGCACACTTTTGTTGTTCTTGTTTGTTTTTTTTGGTAATTTTCCTTATTTTTTTATTTTTTCAAGATAATACTATTAAATGGACACTATTATGCCAAATTAGCCCCCCCCCCAAAAAAAAAAATGCACAAAAATTCAAGATTTAAGGTTTTGACGAGATAATTTAGCGAATTGTCCGGACTATTGCGAGATAACCATCCATTAGTTTTTCCTGAAATTTTGCCACAAATTGTATTTCATTACATAGATGTGCATAGTAACAACATTTTTTTGCCGAAAATTCCCGTTGCGTCTCCAGATTTCATCGGTGAAGAAAAAGGCCAAAAAGAAATTTTTAAGGCCAAACTGCTTTAAAAAAAAGGCCAAATTCGCGAAATTTGGCCTCGCTATAAAAAAAAGGGAACTCCCTCTACTTGAACTTTCTGTTTGGTTAAGAATCAAGATGGCTGAATTATTAATTACTCGCTTATAAGACTATCATTACACACAAAAAAAATATAGATTTATTTTTGGGTAAAGTTCCCCCGGGTTTTCCTTTCACTTGAGTAAATAATGGTCTTTTGTTATATATATGGCGTACTATTATCCTTATATATATGATGTTTATGTTTATAACAACATCTTAATACGGCGCTGCTGATCCATAGTCGTTTCGACTGACGGATGCCACACACATGTTTATATATATATATATATATATATATATATATATATATATATATATATAAAGTGTCTGTGTGTGTCTGTGTGTCTGTGTGCATTACCCTACACTAAAACTCTGTCAATTTTAAGCCTAGAGATTCGAAATTTGATATACAGGGTACTGAGATTTGGGAAAATCGATGTGATAGGTTTTCGACAGAAATTTGGCGATTAAGTGGTCAATATTCAACGATTTGACCTTTGAGAACTCTACCAAACTCCTCCTACAATTTTGGGTCTAAACAGTAAACACGTGATATTTTAGATATAGATTCCTTGGACATGGATCTAACTTATTAACTTTACTTGATCCCTAAACAATAAATGTTAAGAGGTCATAATAGGGGTCAAAGTTTTAAAAAATTGACCGTTTTTTTTTTTTTTCTCAGCATTAACCTCAAAACACCTGGGCAACGCCGGGCACCGATTGCTAGTGGACAATTATTTATCACCGCTTGCCGTCACGTGACCAGTGTTTCCAATTTAGCAGTTTTCCCACTAGAGCTGGAGATTTCGTTTGCAATCTAGCAGGGAATTCTAGAAAATCTGGAGATATTTCGCACCAACACATCCACAATTTTAGATTAAAAAATAAAGAAAAGCGCTTGAAAATGCTTTAAACCATAAAGTAAACTCATTCATGTAAGTAAAAAAAGTAGCATTTATTGCTTTTGGTAACAATTATTTATTGATTATTTGTTTTGTTTTTCACCTTTTTTTCGGCTAACCATTCTTAAATCTCGCTATAAAATCGATTTTTCCAAGTACATTTTAGGGGGAGGGCATTCCAGTCTTCGTAGTTTAGTTTAAAATACGATCCAAGCAACCCCCCTTAATTTAGAAGTATTTCGTCAAAAATTCTAAAAAGCAAGAAATAACAGCAAAAAAAAAAAAAAAAAAAAAACTTATACCAAACACAGTAGAATTTAATTATCTACAAACCTAAATACTTTTACCATGCTAAAACAAAGTTTTTTTTGTTTTTTTTATTTTTCTAATTTCCAAATATGTTGTTCAAAGTGAATTTTACACACTGAATAAAAAAAATAAATAAACAAATGTCCGCTTATCGCTCAAGGAGTTAGGAAGCTTAATTTCTCAAAAGTTGTAAACAAATGACTAGGTGTATCAGAATTTTTGTATGAATTTTGGCACCCCTAACACGAAACTGTGAATAAAATATTAAAAAACTCGTAATTTCTCTTTTAAAAGTGGGTTGTTTATTTTCTTTATGGATTATACTTCCAAAATAAACTATTGAAGTTGTATAAAAAGTAATAGAAATATTATTTTTTTATTTTTTAAAAACAGTAATAAAATTAATTGAATTTTACGAGTTCAGTATTTTTCAATTTTTAAACTTTTAAAATCTATCAAAATTTTTCTATTGATTCTATTTTTAAGATATTTTCAGAGTCAATGTGAAATTTTATGTTCTTTCCAATAAATCGAATATAATATTTTAGACAAACGTTTTTTTTATTCAAGCCCCCCCCCCAATTTTGAAATGTCTATTAAAAAGTAAATAATTAATTTACTCACTAAAGTTTTATATATCACAAATTGAAGATAAAAGATCAATAAATAATACATTCAAATTTAAAACAAAAATGTAGTGTTTTTTTTTTTAGAAATTCACCTGTAAAGTCCGAAGTTTAAAACCTTTTTTTTTTTTTTTTTTTTAAACACGTTGTTTGTTTTTTTTTTTTTTTTTTTTTTTTTTTTTTTTTTAATGAAACTTTGGTCCTTGCTCCTTTAATTGAAAAAAAAAATTAAGGCTTGAATTACATTTTTCGAGGAGTTATAAGCTTGGAAAACGGCGTGGAATTATTCAATATTTTTCACGAAATTTCTGACACACCTAAATTGCTATGATGTTATGATTTAGATCTCGTTTTGACTTGAGGACGCCGTCATACTGTCTGCCACTGCCACGTGTCACCGTGACGACCACCACTCAAGTTTCCTGATTCCTGACCGCTTTGGGGAGAAATTGACTACGTAGGGATTCACTCTACGATCGCTGCCATGGCACCAAAGTCGAGGCACATGATCATGGTTACCTCCACGAAATTACGGGCAGAACGCTTAGATGCCTTACACACCGTAGCGAAAATAACAACTCAAAAGAAACACAGTTTTCTCGACCTGGGAGCAATTTCTTCATCACTGATCATTGTCTACAACTACGTCCGCCTGCTTGCTATATTTAGCGAAGCCAAGGAAAAGACAGCAGAAGGACCACCAGCTTCGCCATCACTACAACGCTACGGCTGTCGCGACCAATACTACTACCACTACAACGAAGTCTTCGTCGCGCCTTATAAACAACAACAACTATCGCCATTAACACAGCATTATAACCCGCACTGCTGCTACTACTACTACAACGGAGGCTTCGTCGCGCCTTATAAACAACAACAACTATCGCCATTAACACAGCATTATAGCCAGCACTGCTGCTACTACTACTACGAACGGAGGCTTCGTCGCGCCTTATAAACAACAACAACTATCGCCATTAACACAGCATTATAACCCGCACTGCTGCTACTACTACTACAACGGAGGCTTCGTCGCGCCTTATAAACAACAACAACTATCGCCATTAACACAGCATTATAGCCAGCACTGCTGCTGCTACTACTACTACAAACGGAGGCTTCGTCGCGCCTTGTAAACAACAACAACTATCGCCATTGACACAGCATTATAACCAGCACTGCTACTACTACTACAAACGGAGGCATCGTCGCGCCTTATAAACAACAACAACTATCGCCATTAACCAGCACCGCTGCTACTACTACTACAACGAAGGGATCGTCGCACTTTATAACAACAACAGCAACAACAACAACAATCTGGCATCTTCACCCCAACGACAGCTCGTTATTATTCTGTGTTATTTATTCGGAAATAAATTGTTGAGTTCGTCCAATTTTTAATCCTGTGTTGTCTATTCTTTTTGCTTGTCACCATACGCTTCGTAACATAACACTAACAAATGACTTATCTACCACTAACCCTAAGTTCAAGTTGCACTCCCAAATTTAGAGTTAGTGATAGTCATAGATTTTTTATACAATTTTCCAAGAATGAAGTCCCCAATGGTTAAACGACATGCAACCAGTTGTTGGAAAGACAATTTTTAATAAAAGAAATGAAATAAAAATAACTTAAACACAGTTTCAGCACGTATAAAAGATACTTGAATTTTACTGCATTTGGTATCAGGTATTTTTGTTATTGTTTACAATTTCTCGAATATTAATTATTTTACACAAATGATTGTGTTGTTCCTACTTACTTGCCCCCCCCCAAGAGCCGTCATTCATGATTTTACTTATTTTTACTAATTTTTAGACGTTTATTTTATTTAATTGTCAGAATGAACCAACTTTTTAAGATGCAGCATATGCTAACACTTCAGCGAAGTTTACTGTATTTATTTTTTAGCAAACATTAATAACAGAAAGTTTCCACTTTATTTATTTTTTTTGCATAATTAATGATGGAATTATGTTTTCTGTTTTTCTTAACATCTGTTGGAAAAAAATAATTTGTACAGTCTCTTTAAAAAAATCAAACTTTTCTCTACTTTCACATAACTATTTACAATGTTCATATAAAGCATTCATATGTTCTTTTTATAATAAAAATTCCGTTTTCAAAAAGAAACGTTTACTGACAAATTTCTTAAAAAAAAAAAAAGTGCAAGTTTTCCTGAAAAAAAACAAAAAAACTTTCACCTAACAATTTGTGGTAAAAAAATTAATTTTTTGGGGGAAAAAACCAACAACTTTTATTGATAAAAAAATTGCAAAAAATAATAAAAGTAAATAAACGAACAAAATGCAATTTTTCTTGAGGAATGTGTTCCATTTTAACAGCAACGCGTGGCCGGGTACAGCTAGTATATATATATATATATATATATACACAAATTTACTTTTAATTATGAATCATAAAAGTCTTCCCTTCCTAATTGCAATATTTAAATTTTCTATCCCTAAAAACATTATGAAATATATATACAGTGGGCGTCAAAAGAGTTTGCAGACCTATTTTTTTCTCAATTTCTTTATTAATTTTGCTTTATTTTTCATTTTGGACTCTTCCATCATTTGCTGGTTGCCATTCTGGTTCGTTCCATTACTACATTTTATGATAAAAGCCAGAATTTAATAATAGTACGACATTTTCCACTTTTCAGGTGAGCCAAAAGTTTATGCAAGTAATCTTAATTTATTGATAATGGATAAAGGAAAGATGTTGACGGATAGGGAGAAGGGTGAAATTGTTACATTTCTTGCTGCAAAGAAGTCTACATTGGAAATTTTGAAAATTTTGAAATGAAATCATCAAACTGTGAAACGTTTTGTCGGCAAAGATGGAAGAAAAAAGCATAAAAAGTGGTAGATCAAAGGTGACTTCACCACGAGATATTAGAAAAATCAAGAGGAGTTTGCTAGCAAACCCACATAGCACAAGCAAAGCTATTTTCGACCATACAAGAGTGTCTGGCATCTCTAAAAGGACCCGAAATCGGATTTTGAAACAGATAGCCGACAAAAGAACACAGACAAACTGTCCTCCTTTGAGTAATATAAACTGTCAGAAGCGACTAGCATGGGCCACTAAATATTTGAAAACCAATTTTCAAAATGTTCTCTGGACTGACGAGGCCAGAGCAACCCTCAATGGCCCCGACGGTTGGGCCAAGGGATGGCTTCTTCTTAAAGGTAATAGCCCACACTTGCGATTCAGACATCAACAGGGAGGAGGAGGAGTGATGATTTGGGCTGGTATTATTGGAAGTGAGATTGTTGGTCCTTTTCTTGTCCCTGACTGTCAAAATGAATTCTGTGAACTACTGCAAGTTTTTGGAAGCAAATTTATTGCCCTGGTTTAATTCACAAAATGATGCTCTCAACCAGAATCTAATTATCGAACAAGGCAATGCCCCAAGCCATGCTTCTTGGTTCACAAAAGCTTGGCTTTCAGACAAGGGTATCTCCGGTGAACGTCTGATGGACTGGCCACCTCAGAGCCCCGATTTGAATCTGATAGAGAACCTCTGATCGATTCTGAAGAGGAAGGTTTACGAAAACGGGCATCAATTCCATAGTAAAAAATACATTTTGGAGAGAATCAAGAAGGTATCTTCTGAAATCACACCTCAGCAAGTGCATACATTAGCATCCTCTGTTGATAGGAGGCTGATTGATTTGATTAAAAATGGAGGAAAGCGAATAAAGGGTTAAATAGTTTCATAAATTCATATTGTTCTGTTAATTGTTATTTGAGTAATAACTGTTGTTTTCTTGTAATATGTTATCAATATATGGTACTATAATCATGATGGCACAATTTTTCGAATTATATCATGTTTAAAAATGGTATTTATTTCAAATAAATGAATGCTTGCAAACTCTTTTGGCCCATATTCCTTCCTGAAATCATTTAAAGATCCATACTTCCACCCTCCCAGAATATGATTATTTGGTTTCCGTTTCTATGAATTTACTTTGCATATCAAACAGTGAGTAACATAGTTATTATATTAGAAAATATTGAAGCATAAATTTATCAATTTATACAATTTGCAAACACTTTTGACCCCCACATATATATATATGTGTGTGTGTGTATGTATGCATATATAGCCATATATATGCATACACATATGCAAACATTGAATATCAATGAGCTGATTAATTTAAATTGAAAGTCTCTCTAGAGAATAATCATGTTACATGTATTTTATATAAATGATATTTTATATAAATGATATTATATATTTTATAAAATATTTTATATGAATGATATTGTATATTTTATAAAATATTTTATATGAATGATATTGTATATTTTATAAAATATTTTATATGAATGATATTGTATATTTTATAAAATATTTTATATGAATGATATTGTATATTTTATAAAATATTTTATATAAATGATATTGTATATTTTATAAAATATTTTATATGAATGATATTGTATATTTTATAAAATATTTTATATGAATGATATTGTATATTTTATAAAATATTTTATATGAATGATATTGTATATTTTATAAAATATTTTATATGAATGATATTGTATATTTTATAAAATATTTTATATGAATGATATTGTATATTTTATAAAATATTTTATATGAATGATATTGTATATTTTATAAAATATTTTATATGAATGATATTGTATATTTTATAAAATATTTTATATAAATGATATTGTATATTTTATAAAATATTTTATATGAATGATATTGTATATTTTATAAAATATTTTATATGAATGATATTGTATATTTTATAAAATATTTTATATGAATGATATTGTATATTTTATAAAATATTTTATATGAATGATATTGTATATTTTATAAAATATTTTATATGAATGATATTGTATATTTTATAAAATATTTTATATGAATGATATTGTATATTTTATAAAATATTTTATATAAATGATATTGTATATTTTATAAAATATTTTATATGAATGATATTGTATATTTTATAAAATATTTTATATGAATGATATTGTATATTTTATAAAATATTTTATATGAATGATATTGTATATTTTATAAAATATTTTATATGAATGATATTGTATATTTTATAAAATATTTTATATGAATGATATTGTATATTTTATAAAATATTTTATATAAATGATATTGTATATTTTATAAAATATTTTATATGAATGATATTGTATATTTTATAAAATATTTTATATGAATGATATTGTATATTTTATAAAATATTTTATATGAATGATATTGTATATTTTATAAAATATTTTATATGAATGATATTGTATATTTTATAAAATATTTTATATGAATGATATTGTATATTTTATAAAATATTTTATATGAATGATATTGTATATTTTATAAAATATTTTATATAAATGATATTGTATATTTTATAAAATATTTTATATGAATGATATTGTATATTTTATAAAATATTTTATATAAATGATATTGTATATTTTATAAAATATTTTATATAAATGATATTGTATATTTTATAAAATATTTTATATGAATGATATTGTATATTTTATAAAATATTTTATATAAATGATATTGTATATTTTATAAAATATTTTATATAAATGATATTGTATATTTTATAAAATATTTTATATAAATGATATTGTATATTTTATAAAATATTTTATATAAATGATATTGTATATTTTATAAAATATTTTATATGAATGATATTGTATATTTTATAAAATATTTTATATGAATGATATTGTATATTTTATAAAATATTTTATATGAATGATATTGTATATTTTATAAAATATTTTATATAAATGATATTGTATATTTTATAAAATATTTTATATAAATGATATTGTATATTTTATAAAATATTTTATATGAATGATATTGTATATTTTATAAAATATTTTATATAAATGATATTGTATATTTTATAAAATATTTTATATAAATGATATTGTATATTTTATAAAATATTTTATATAAATGATATTGTATATTTTATAAAATATTTTATATGAATGATATTGTATATTTTATAAAATATTTTATATGAATGATATTGTATATTTTATAAAATATTTTATATGAATGATATTGTATATTTTATAAAATATTTTATATGAATGATATTGTATATTTTATAAAATATTTTATATAAATGATATTGTATATTTTATAAAATATTTTATATAAATGATATTGTATATTTTATAAAATATTTTATATAAATGATATTGTATATTTTATAAAATATTTTATATGAATGATATTGTATATTTTATAAAATATTTTATATAAATGATATTGTATATTTTATAAAATATTTTATATAAATGATATTGTATATTTTATAAAATATTTTATATGAATGATATTGTATATTTTATAAAATATTTTATATGAATGATATTGTATATTTTATAAAATATTTTATATGAATGATATTGTATATTTTATAAAATATTTTATATAAATGATATTGTATATTTTATAAAATATTTTATATAAATGATATTGTATATTTTATAAAATATTTTATATAAATGATATTGTATATTTTATAAAATATTTTATATGAATGATATTGTATATTTTATAAAATATTTGCCTGTTTTGTGCTATACAAAATATAATCTAAAATTGTTTTCACGAGTAGAACCATGTGTAAATTCCACGTTGTTTTACTTTTTACCTAAAAATATTAGTTTGACAAGAAAGTTCTTGCAGTTTTAACTTTCAAATTCAGATGAACATGTTTTCGCTCAAACAAAAATGTATTGACCAAAATAAGGACCAGCAGAATCAACACACTTGCTAACATATATGCATGTATATATGCTTATATATACATATATGCTACTAATAAATAAAAGAAACTGAGAGAAAGAGTTCTCTATGGACTCGAAATGATTGGGCTGATTTTTATGAAATTTTATATGAATGTACTTTATGTACCTAGCAGTGTTCTTAGGAAAGTTTTGTATCGTAATATCTTTGATAAGTATTGATAATTGAAATAATTCAATGAAAAAAGAAACAGGCGATTTTCACTGAACTTTACAAGTTACACAGCCTAACATTTAAAAAGCCATTCTTAACATGGGGAGGGTGTTTTGTACCTATTCTATACTTCAACCTTACAATTGAATAAAGAACATATCATAAAACTTAAATTAAACGTGGAAATACGATTTAAAAAATAGCGCAAATCACTCTCTGCACTAGCACCAAAATTAACAGTAGGCTTTTTGTTATTCAAAATAATTCCATGGACACATTTTTAGAAAACTAAGAACAACTTGTGCTTTCAGAAAATATATATTTATAAAATCAACAGTAGGTTCTCTACAGTGCAATGTAGACTACAATGTATTGTGGGCTAAGTAACTTCAGGGAGGCATGTGAAGTTTCCTTACCACAATAGGTCCACAACTACAGCAGGCAATCAATCGATTTGATTAAAAAAAGGGGTGATTTCACTGATTTCAATGACAATAAAAATATAAGAGTGTGAAATATTTGTTGATTATCATTCAATCCCAGGCAACGTTGGGTTTCCCCGCTATGCATGCATATCTCCTCCTTTAGATCGGGCCGTTTAATGCGAAATAATCTACAGATTTGCAATATTTTACTATCATAACCATTGGAAATCAACTTCTCAAATAGGGTTGTTCAGATATGAATTTCGATACCAAGTCAAATCAAAACATTTTGTATGTATAAATATCTCGATATGAGATAGCATTTTGTTTTTGATTCACTAAGAGGTATAATATGGATAGTTCAGTAATGTATTCATTTAGAAAAACTCTTAAAAAATGTGTAAGCCAGCAAACTGCAGTAAAATGTTCAGATAATCCAAATTTATTATTTTTAGATATTTCAAATAAATATATGTTTTCTGAAAGCACAAGTTGTTCTTAGTTTTCTAAAAATGTGTCCATGGAAAATATAATTCTTTATTTAATTCAAATGTTATCATTCTTGTTATTATAGCTTGCTGTAGAGTATGTTTACTGCTTGGCATTAATTGAAATTTTACCTAAGGTGAGTCACCAGTTTAAAACATTTTTGTTCCTTTGAATAAACAACGATTGGATAGAATTGGTCAATGGAAAAATTCCCAAGCTCTTTCACCGTTTGGCACATATGTAAATATTGAACATCAAATTAGATTGAAAATCTCTAGGGAATAATCATGTTACAGACTTATTGATTTTTGTATATAAATAATATTTTATATGAATGATATTGTATATTTTATCAAATATTTGCCTGTTTTGTGCTATACAAAATATAATCTAAAATTGTTTTCACTAGTAGAACCATGTGTAAATTCCACACTGATTTACTTTTTACCTAAAAATATTAGTTTGACAAGAAAGTTCTTGCAGTTTTAACTTTCAAATTCAGATGAACATGTTTTCGCTCAAACAAAAATGTATTGACCAAAATAAGGACCAGCAGAATCAACACACTTTTGCTAACACAAACAGGTGTATTTATGCTAGTAATGTAAAAATCTCGCGTTCTGGTGGTGATGAAATCACTGAAAGCCTTTTTGATATTCAGGTTTTTGAAGTATTTCTTATGCAGAAAGTTGTCGAAATGCTTGAAAAAGTTGTAGTCAGTAGGTGAGAGGTGTGGGGAGTATAATGGATGAGGCAGAGTTTTGTGGTCAAATTCGTTTAATTTCTGCAGGGTCGATTTTACAATGTGCAGTCAGGAATTGTCATGGATGAAAATTGGACCTTTTCTATTGACTAATGTTGGGTGTTGTTGTTGAAGTTTCTGATGCATTTCATTCATTTGTTCACAGTACTTTGCCGTTACAATAGTTTCGCCTGCATTCAAAAAACTGTGATGGATGAGACTGGTCGTTGACCACCAAGCAGTCAGCATGACCTTCTTTTGGTGCAACTCTGGCTTCGAGAAGTGTCGTGGATCTTCATCAGCATCTAACCATTGAGCTTAGCTTGCCAGTTGTCGTAAAGAATCCACTTTTTATCACAAGTCACCACCCCATCAAGAAATAGGTCGTTCTTGTTGCATAAAAAAGGGAAGATAATACACAGCGTTTCTTTTGGTTGTCGTTCAATTCATGAGGCACCTGTTTTTGTCTCTCTCAAGTGGTTGGAAATCATTGTATATGTTACGTTTAATTCAGAAGCAAGTTCTCAAACAGTTGTGCATGGATTCGCTTCGATTAAGGCTTTTTATTGATTGTTGTCAACATCCGATGGCTGACCACTATGCTCATCATCTTCAAGACTCTCGTCGCCACCACAAAATTTCTTAAACCACCATTGTGCTCTGCGTTCAGTAATGGTTTCTGGGTCAAATACTTCGTTGATATCATGAGCTGTTTCAGCAGCTTTTCAGCCTAACTTTAATTGAAATAAGAAAATTGTGAGAATTTGCTTTTTTTCCATCTTGTATTCAACGTTTTGAAAAGAAGACATAATTGTTTCACAACAATTTTGATTTAAACGATTAGATAGAGCGAAAAAGATCTTTAAAATGATATATAAAGTAAAGGTAACAAAAACTTATTTAAAAATACGTCATTTGAAATCAAAATTAAAAATTCTGCAAGAACTTTCTTGTCAACCCAATACTAATCAGATAAATATATTTTAAAATAAATCAAACAAACGTTTTAATTGTAAAATATCATATAATGTCCAATTACATTTTTGCTATTTATCTTTGGTGATTGAACAATCTCATTTTTAAAGGAGGAAAGTGATAGCATATGTACAAAGGAAGAAGCTTATTATATATTTTAATTGTATTATTTTTGTGGTTTCATTAATTTTCGTCTTCCTCCTGAATTATCTTGCAGTTATTTTTACATCCGGGTCATGATGACTTAGTGAATCACATTCTAAAACAATCATTTCAGCACTTTAAATACAGAGATGGGTATGTATTTCTTATATTCACGATCTCTGTGATCACTTTTTATCTTCACTTTGCTTTTATATTGAACAATATATTTTATATTAAAACATGTTTAGACTCATTTTGTACAAAAAAATTAATACGGTTTCATTTTGACAAAATAACAATTTTATGCGAAATTATTACAAGAAGAAATGCAGAAAAAATATGGCAATAATTATTGATCTTTTCCATAAAGAAAAAAAAATTTTTTTCAATGAGAACTTTTAAAAAGTACTTGAACTTTATTAGTAATTTTAGTATTAGCATCAGAAATAAAGTTATTGACTGAAAATACATCTTGTTGGCTTATTTTTTTTTTGTAAATTCATTTGCATATTTCTTCTTTCATTTTATATATTACTTACCTAATAAGGTGACAGGTTTTTGAATCTAAATAAGTATTTATAAAATGTACATTCAATCAACAAAAAAGTGATAAATTGTTGTTAACTGAATTTATATATGGCATATTTATGAGATGGGATGAAAAACGATTACTTTTTGTGCACTTAGTTATATACAAATATTTCTATTTTGTAAGCAACAAATATATATATATGTGTGTGTGTGTGTGTGTATGTTTCGCTGAACAGCAGGGATAATTCTTGCAATCCATTTTTCTCCCTTTGGCGGACCAATGTTCGAGAATGTTCTGTTTGATTGTAAAAAGAAATTAGCCATCGTCGCAAACGTTTTCGACTTCCATGAGTTGCGAATGATGAATTAAAAATTGCGTTTGGTGAATTTATTGAAAAGTTGATTAAAATCACATAAACGTGCCTTCCCCTTTATATTGAGCTTCATTAATGGTCGGTTTGTTTATGCGAATGAGTAGGACTTCAATGATTGGGAGGCGCAGATCATAATGTGAGACAGCTAAAATGGCAGTGTTTTATATTAATGTTTCTTAATTCGTTTGCAGCACATGACATCCCTCAAAACGAATTTAGAAACATATTAATTAAAAACACCACTATTTTAGCCATTTCACATTATAATCTATACCTCCCAATCATTGAAGTCCTACTAATTCACATAAAAAAAACTGAACATCAATCAGGCTCAATATGAGAGGGAAGGCATGCTTAAGTGCTTTTAATGATTTTAAACTATTTATATCGACTTTTCAATAAATTCACCAAATGCAATTTTTAATTTTGTCATTCGCTAGATAATATTTACAACTATGGCAATTTTTTTTTTATACTCAAACAGCACATTCGAACACTGGTCCACCAAAGGGATAAAAATGCAAGAAAACAGAAATTATTTCTGCTGTTTGATGAAACATGCATAAGAGAAAAAATACTGCCCAAATATACTAATATTATGTAAGAATTAATATATATATATATGTTGAATCCTCAGTGAAAAAAAAGTTATTCTGAGACAACCAGTTTGAAAATTCATATTTTGTTTACATGTGAAAAAAGCTGGCATTTAAGTGATGAGTGATCCACTGATAAAGCATAATGGTCCTACTGAATCTTTGATTCAATAAAAGTAAATAAACTTTAGAGATAATGTTTTATAAAGAAATAAGAGTCTTCTGCAGTAAGCAAGTATTTCATATATTTGTAGGTGTTAATTTTTAACACAAATCTCAGATTTTTACTTGCAAAAAGCAGCATAAAATTCTAAACTAACTCATCTTTGAAATGAATAATTTAGATTGCTGTGCATTGTAAATATTGTGAAAATGTATTTACATTTTTAAAAAAGAATTCATGCATAATTTATAAAGATATTTTCACTTTTTTCTTGATATTAGAGTACAAATTTCTTTCATATAAAAAAGTATTTAAAAAAAAAACATATTGATAATATATGATAAAATTGACTTGAAATTTTCATTAATTTTCAGCCTCCAATCGAATCCCAATACAGGTAATATCAATCTCATTGCTGACTTGTATGCTGAAGTGGTTGGTGTATTGGCACAGTCACGGTGAGATCATACTTTTTATAAATTTGGTAATAAAAATAGTCAGATTGTGACTGATGTGTGATGTGAGTTTTAAAACAGCCTTAGATCTGATGAATCTTGACAATATAGGGAAATGTGTGAAGAATAGGAGACTGTTTGTTTGGTCACATTGAACATATAGAACTAGCCTTAGTTGAAAAATAATTTAGATAGCATGGGGGGGGGGCTGAGCAAATTATGGGAATAAGTGATAGAATTGGATCTGAGAGAACTATGAATAAAGCCAGAAATAGATTAGTTTAGAAGACAATTTCTAAAAGCCATCCAACATATGCCAGCATGTAAAACATGTTAAAATGAATATGATAATATTTTTTCAAAAAATCTATTTTCTTTTATTATTTAACAAAATAAAATCTTGAATTTGTTCAGTTACAATTTGCTTTCATTTATATTTTTGTTTGGAAGAATATCAAATCATCTAAATCTTTTAAAAATCAATTATTTTTCAGAAAAGAATTGCATTAATACATATAATCTGTTGAATTATAAAGTTCAATAGATTATATATATTAATGCAAAGTATTTTTTTAAACAGTAATATTGAATTCATCTGCATTGTTTATGAATTCACTGTAAAATAAATATGTTAGTCGAGCAAGTAACTGCTTGACAAACAAAATGTTACTTGCAGACTACTATTGAATAATGAAGCCATAGGTACTGCTTCAAAAAACAAATTTTTAATTTCCTCGCCAAATATTTAATGAATTCCTTTGGAATAGTGATAATAATAATCTCCATGTTTTTCTGTTTCATTTCAGATATTATTTTATATAATTTGATATAATATCGATTTTTTTAAAATCTTTTTTACAAAATAATTCCTTAAGAGTTTTCCACCTATTGATACTACCATAACATAACATTTAATAATTGTCCATTGGAACTATCACTGTTACTACTACTCTTTATTTCTAACAGCATCAGACTGACTGCTTACGAGAATTGTTGATGCTATTTCAAGCGGTTTATATTTTCTTATCACTTGCACATCAATTTTTACACAGAGAGAGATGGAGAGAGAGAGAGAGAGAAAGGGTTGAGCGAGAATAAGGAATGAAGCCATATGTATAGCATAAAAAAAAAAACAAATTTTAAATTTCTTCACTAAATATTTAATGAATTCCTTTGGAATAGTGATAATAGTAATGCTCATGCTATTCTGCTTTATTTGAGATTTTTTTTAATATATTTTGATATAATATCGATTTAAAAAGAAAAATATACTTTACATATTTGGATATTACGGTTTTTCCACTGTAACTACTTAACTTTCTGTCAAACCATGCTAAGCGACTATTAATAATACTTTTACACAATAGCTGCCGGCTGCAACTATGTGTATACTGATCGCTTGTTAGGACTATTCTTTTCGTTTTAATCAAAGCTGCTTGTGTGCTCGGCTGTTTGTAAATAACTATTTTGTACTTCCACCTAACAATTTAATGAACAAACAAAAAGGTATTGTAAAACTTGAAAATACTAATCGAATAATGTAATCCTTAAAAAGGAACTCTTTACATTCAACAGCGGTATCGATTAATTTAACCAGAAGTTTGTTTACATTTGGAAATGAACAATAGGTATAATTTAATTATTTATTACCCCCTCGTCTGAAGTTCCCCGATGCTATTTAATCTATAGATACTTCCTTGGCCTTTTTTCTAGGAACAATGAGTAGTATCTGTTTTGAAGCTACACCTCTATTTTGTCCTGGGTCAATGAGGTCGAAATTCTTCTGCGTTTAAATGTTTTTTTTTATTTTTGTTCTAACCCAGAGTTTTCCCTTTTTGGGGGAGCTTGACGTTTCCCACATTAAAAACCGACTTTGTGTCTATTTTCTTGTGTGGAGAGGCAAGTAAGTAGAAACAATTAGATCCATATTGGACAAACAAAAGATACTTATGCAGAATATGAACTATGTTAGAATAACATTATTTAAAAACCCATTCTTAACATAGGGAGGGGGGGCGTAATTAACTATTCTATACTTTCACCCAACATTTTACTAAACAGAAAATACCATTAAAAATTAACATGTCTAAAAAAAGGAAGACACATTTCACTCATTCTAAACATGGGAAGGGGGGTGCACAATTACTTCTTATTATTACTTTTATCTGATAATTTAATGAACACAGCTACTGTACAAAATTAATTTAACTCGAAAATTCTAACCAAATAAAAGAGATAAATTTTGTCTATCTTCTCCAGCGTATTGCCCCTCTAAAAAATTCCAAATTTACTTTTTTGGGGCTATTAAGTTCCAACATCCTTAAAAATATATATATAAAGAAGGAATTAAAAAAAAAAGTAATAAATATTTAATATTTTACAGTGAGAGATTACTTTCCTACATAAATTTAATGTAAAATGAGCACCGACTTCCTAGCCAATTAGTGGTCAAAAGAGACATGTAATCGATCAGGATTTTCATTGTTTTTCTTGGAGCAAGAGGAAGTCTCATATCGTTTGTGGCTTTCTTAAATTTCCACTTTTAATATTTATAACAATATTTTTTTTAATGTCTCATCCTATTTATTTTGTTTTATATAATTTTTTTTATTTTCTGTTTCAAATAAAACCTGCCCTCCCTTATTCTTAATATAGGGAGGGGGGTCTTAGTCAAATAATTTATACTGTCTCCTAACAATATAAGAAGCAAAATGAAAAAGTATTAAAAAACAACAAAAACAAGCAAAACAAAAAAGAACAAATATATTACAAATAAATGTTACCAAAGGCAAGATAAGTTACTCCTTTACCTACATGGATAAGTTTTTTTGTGTTTTAACTTATTTGGGATCATTTTTCTGTAAAAACGATTTTGTGTAACCCCTAGTAAAGAAAGGTTTTCCTTATAAGAGTTCTTCCTAGTGTGTTTTTCTGTTTTTATTTTTCTAACAATGTAATAAACACCAATACCATTAAACATTAATTAACTTGGAAATCCTATCCTAGAAAGTAACATGTTCCATTATCTGTCTAAACAGAGTCTCTACTTTCATTTAACAATTTAAGAAACAAAAATACAGTTAATAAATTTAAACTTGAAAATCGTATTCAAAATAATTAACACGCTCTGTACGTTGCATATTCTGTATTCTGCATAAACGCAATCTATACTTTACATTCTGTTATGCAACAATTAAAAAAATATATATATAGTATGTTCCATATTTTCTATGAACCCGTCCCAAAAAATAAAAGAATTAGTAAATCAGAATTAACATGTCCACAAAAGAAAAACACATTTGAAGAAAACAATTAAATTCGGTTAGTCTGGCGGATTCCTCTTTTACTCTTGTAATTCTGGGATTTTTGTTTTGTTTTGAAGTGCTCAGTGTTATTATAGATGCTCTTACATTATGAGTGAAAACTATGTAAGGTTGTTTGTAATTGCCTAAAATCATAGTATGTTCCTACGGAAGCGAATAGATCTGGTAGATATTATTTTGATTCGTTTGGGCTACTGTACCAGTCACTGTTTAATAGCTGAGTTTTGTTTAGAATTGTGCCAATAAAATATCTAACAGGTCTATATGTAGATATCAGAATTTTTATGAGGTCTAATGGCCATGTATGGGCAAGGATTTTTTGTAAGTTTTTCATTAAGAATAAGGGAGAGGCTGTTAAATGAACCTGTAAGCTGATGTATTAAATATGCAGATAGTCAAATAATAAACAGCTACATGCCAAAAGATTAACCTAGTAAGCAGTAATTGCATCAGAGTGAAAGCTTTTGCTATTCTCTTAGTGGGATTACGTATTTGAGAGAGTAGGTCTACTAGAAAAAATGAAATATTAAACAACAAAATGTATGTATTTCAGATTAGAAACACACTTTAGTAGTAACTACAATCTTTTAGAATCATTGTTTCCCAAGAGGAAACCAACAAAATGTGTTACATATGAGAGAGAAAGGGGGGGGGGCAAATCATTGTTGTTCTTTTTTAAATTACTTCCAAAATTAATATTTCTAAGATTAGCAGGTATTTAAAAACCATTGTGATAACAAATACTCATAGTTAGCCATTGGAATACAAGATGGCATTTTATCAACCATATTATTCATCCTTGTGAGTGGAAAGAAAATTTGATGGTAAAATTTTGTGATGATTTCTTGTCTAAAAATGTTTGTGCATCAATGAAATCTATTGGCAGAAAAAATTAAATTTTATTTCAGTTTAAAGCTCAATTTGCTCACATGTAAAAAAATTCTATATTACTTGAACCATTTATATTTTTTAAGTACATAATGAAAATATTTTACACTTTGAAATAACCTTTAAATTTATTCAATCATTGTCTTTTAGGTTTCCACAGGTGCGAAAAATGTTTATGAATGAATTAAAAGAACTGAAGCAAAAAGACCAAAATCCATACACAACCCAAAGCATCATCAGTTTATTGATGGGATTTAAGTTTTTCAGAATTAAGGTATAAAGAAAAAATAATTTACTCAGACAAATTTTTCTCTATTGATAAGTATTCTCGCAAACTTTATTTAAAATCATTTTATTTTGTTGTGAAATGGTTTTAACATGCAGATTCATGAAGTTATTGCTGATTTTCATTCATATCTAAACTAATTTTGTGTAGGAAATATTTTTCATGTACAAAATCTTTTTGTTTTCTTCTTTTATGAAATTACTCTTTTAACTAGAATGAGATTGTTTAACTTATTTTTGTTGCCATCAAATTGAAAAAGTTGTCAACTGTGCTTTCATAAAGTTGTTTTTCCAATATATTTCCAAAAATTTCTTTGTATATGTGTAGTTTCACTATCATTTTCAATTTGCATATCGAAACTGATGTTGTTAATTTTATTCTATGGAGAACCAGGGAATCACTTGGTTGGATACCATGGTTGCCTATAGCGTTCTCAGATTTAATTGATCCATCAGTGTAAAGGGTTGCATCAAAGGAATCCTAATTAATTTCAAGTCTTCTTATATTTGTTTTGTCCGTTTTGGAGTTTACCACAATATGGTTACCAGCTTTATGCTAATTATTGTGGTTAGGCAGGTGATTGGTTTGCTCCAAATATATATTGACATGTTTCTATATGGATTCTCTGTTTTATGGTTCTATTTGATAGTTTTGAGTTTTTCACTTCTTTCCATAAAGACTTCTTTATGGCAATGTTCACAAGGTCATATCCGAACAGAGGATAAATTGGCATGAGCCAGAATTGCCTCATTTGGGCCATGAATTGATGTGTAAGTCTTTTATATTGTTTTTTAACCCCTTCAGGTTAAATTACTTCAAAACTTTTTAAAATTATTTTCCTAAATTACTGTTGTTTTAAAACCTTTAAGCTTTTAAATCTTTTGTTCCTTTTGATAATAAAAAATATTTCAGAATTCCAGCAAACTTCTGTCTTTAAATGGTACTCTTTTTCTTTTAGTTACTTTCTTGTCCTTACTTTTAAAAGATGAAATTTTAATGTTGGTTATTGACAGAATCCAATGTACCTTCATTCTAAGTTGAAATGTCCGGAACTAACTTTGAACAGAGTATGAAAAATGCCAAAAGCTGGGAGCTACTCTATTTAACCAAACATTACTCAGTTTCTTTCCTGTTATAGATCTGCTCTCGGCCAACAAGCTAGGAAGAGAAGAATGTAATGCTAATGATTATGATCATGATGACCAGGAAAATATATTTACTAAACTCTGAATAGCATTGAATGTTATATCATGCTTTGTCTTCACCAGTAAAATAATTTCCCGACTTAAAATGTGTGTTTATATAGTGTTAAATTTATTTCCTATGAAATTTTAAATTCTGATTAGTTTAAAATCTAAAAGTATCTAAACATTATCTAAAAAAGAATAAAAAATCTAAAATTTTTACTTTTATAGCATGAACAATTTTTTCTAATTTGCTAATTATTTAATTGGTTTTATACAATTTGATTTCTGTAACTTTTTAAAAGATAAAAGTTATAATTATCAAAAAAGTATAATAATTAATTCAGAATGATATTATAATGATAAACTTTTTTTTAAAGAATTATTTTCAATTATTTCAGCTTCATTTTTTTAAAGAATTATTTTAAATTATTTCAGCTTCATTGGTTGAGAAACTTTTTTTTAAAGAATTATTTTCAATTATTTCAGCTTCATTTTTTTAAAGAATTATTTTCAATTATTTCAGCTTCATTGGTTGAGAAACTTTTTTTTAAAGAATTATTTTCAATTATTTCATCTTCATTGTTTTTTTTTCTTACAGATGCACCCAATTGAAGATTTTCAGGCATGTTTGCAATTTTTGCATGAATTAGGCCATTATTTCCTTGAGGTCAAAGACCGAGACATTCGTCATGCCTTATCCATGTTCTTTGTAGAAATTCTTCTTCCTGTTGCAGCTGTAAGAATAACATTTTTCTTTTCTTTTTATCCTATTTCTCCTTTGTCTACAACAATAATAACGTTCTTCTTTTCTTCTCCTTCTTTCTATCTACCCTAAGATTGCAGAGCACAAATCAATGAGTGGTCGGTCTGATAAGAAAGAAACACAGACAAGAATACGACAATGGCAAAGAAGAAATGACAAATGCAGATGTAAAAGATTAAATAGTTTTTCTTTTGTACCAAAAAAGTACAAAATGCAGAAAGCTGAAGATTACTGTAACAAAGCTGTTAAGACATATGGAGCAGCAGCATGACATAAATATAAATGACCAAGCCAGTGCACGAGGTGATGTCACTGCAGAGGAAGAGAAAGGGAGAGAAAAACGGAACCACGTGGCGACGAGAGTAATTGGAAAGCACATGCCAGCATGAGATAGTCGTGTAATCCCGGCATGAGAGAATGAAAAAAACGTGTCAAAATGGCAGAGTTTTGTTAATCATATGGCAGACGAGAGAAACTAAAAAAAAAAACAAGGTGCAGGCGTTGTTTGGAAAGTTCCATTAATAAATGCCTTGTGTTAAAACTAAGAAAAAACTGAGTTGAATTTATCTCTTTTATAGGTCCATGTTAAAATCTAACTATCACATTACAGAAGATTATTGGGTGTGGTATGACTAGGCCTTTTCTCCAAAAAGTTTAAAATTAAGAAAAAAAGAAAAAATTTTCATAGGAGATAGTATAGTTGCAAAAAAAACAGAAACAAAAACTTGAAAAAAAAAAAAAAACAAAGAAGAATTGAACCACTTTGTGAGTAATATTGTTCTTTTTTTTTTTTGTTTGTTTTTGTTTTTCTCTTTTCTGCTTCACTTTTCAAATTTTATTGGTCATATTTTAGTTGTGCAAGGGTGTCTTGTGGGGACCTTATTTCACTGTCAATATTATCTTTAATGTTAAAGTCAAAATTTCTAGTTATTACTTATCGGTTATCTTATCTATATATATAAAAGGCAAAAATCGGTGTGTATGTATGTATGTATGTATGTTTGTTTGTAACGCTAAAACTTTTGAAAGACGGAACCAGAGTTGACAAATTTGGTATCATATTGCACCTTGATCACCCGGATGACAAATATCGAAATTTCACGTCAAACGGACCAGTAGAAAGGGGTCAACTGATCGTTTTTCTCCTAGGGGGGCCCCCAAAAAAACCTGTCATTTTAACGTTATTCAATACGTGTCACGTGACGTGACGTCAGCTCAAACTTTTGACAGACACAACCAAAGTTGACAAATTATGTATCATATTGAACCTTGATCACCCGCATGACAAATATCGAAATTCCACACCAAACGGACCATTAAAAGGGGGTGAACTGATCATTTCTCTCCTAGGGGGGGCCCCCAAAAAAACCTGTCATTTTAATGTTAATATTACATAATCCAAAAACGCTTAGTCATGTCACGTGACGTGACGTCAACATCCAGTAATGGCGAACAAATGTAAACAAACACTTTGTTTTACCGATACTTTTGTAATTTCTCTTCTGCTTTGTTCTAGAGATTATTAAACTCCATGACAATGTCTCCAACGTATTTAACTGGTTAAAAATAGTATTTATACAAGAGTTTTAACGAAAAATATCAGGAAAAAATGTACAGGAATAAAAAAAAATTCAGCTTTCAAAATATTCGTCGATAAAAAAACCGATCTTTATATTTACGCTAGCCATTTTGTATATTACCACGTGACCTGCTATCTCTTAAACTGGAGGGGGGGGGATCCACTTGAATCCAACAAAACCAGTAATTTTTTTTTTCTATTATATATACATCATTTTCTATAAAATTAAGTGTAGACTTTATAATTAAAACAAAAAATGTTATTCATACTAAAAAAAAAAAACGCTTAGTCATGTCACGTGACGTGACGTCAACATCCACTAATGGCGAACAATTGTACCTATTTACTATGCCTCCCCACGGGACAGAGTTAGACACCAGGGTCGTTTTTTAACGTGGAGAAAAGGTACAAAAATAAAAATTGTCTCAGTCGTGGAGGATTTCTCCTCCACCGAAAGAGAACAAGAAATAGAAGTGCAGCATCTGAAGAACAGATACTACACTTTGATCTTGACCAAAAGGCCAAGAATGCGAACAATTGTAAATAACAACTTTTTTCACAAAACCAACACCGTCTTTCTTTTTTTTCTCTCTCTTTCTCTCTCTCACCCACTTACTCTTCCCTCTCTCTCACCCTCTTTCTCTTGACGTCACACCACTGTTAAACTGTGGGGGGGGGGGAACACATTCCCAGGCATTATCTCCTATAGATGCACATTTTATTAGAAATTCAGCTTTCAAAATATTAGACGATAATAAAAATATAAAACCAACACCCTCTTTCTCTTTTCTCTCTCTCTCACCAACTTACTCTTCTCTCTCTCTCACCCTCTTTCTCTTGACCTCCTACTACTGTTAAACTGTGTGTGTGTGTGGGGGGGGAAGAGGCAGCTTGAAAACCAACAAAAACAGTGCACAGTTTCCCAAGCATTTGGGGTGGGAAGGGGGGGAAGAAGCCGAGCGCACAGTTTCGTGTGAGAGAGAGAGAACAATTCTCAACCTATATACTCAACAAATTTTTTATCTACAGATTTGAAAGTTTGTATATAGGGTATTCAGACATATGGAAATATATCTAGCATAATCTATCTATTATATCTATAAAAGTGAAAATGTGTGTGTGTGTGAGGTAGCCAGAGAGAGAGAGAGAGAGAGAGAGAGAGAGACAACAATTCTCAACCTATATATTCAATACATTTTTTATCTACAGATTTGAAAATTTGTATATAGGGTATTCAGACATATGGAAATATATCTAGCATAATCTATCTATTATATCTATAAAAGTGAAAATGTGTGTGTGTGTGTGTGTGTGTGTGTGTGCGTAAGAGAGAGAGAGAACAATTCTCAACCTATATACTCAACGTATTTTTATCTACGGATTTTAAACTTTGTATATAGGGTATTCAGACATATAGAAATATATCTAGCATAATCTATACATTATATCTATAAAAGTGAGAATGTGAGTGTGTGAGAGAGAGAGAACAATTCTCAACCTATATATTCAACAAATTTTTTACCTACAGATTTGAAAATTTGTATATTGGGTATTCAGACATGGAAATATATCTAGCATAATCGATCTATTATATCTATAAAAGTCAGAATGTTTGCGTGTGGTTGTGTGTGTAAGGTTGCGAGAGAGAGAGAGAGAACAATTCTCAACCTATCTATTCAATAAATTTGTTATCTACAGATTTGACCATTTGTATATAGGGTATTCAGACATATGGAAATATATCCAGCATAATCTATCTATTATATCCATAAAAGTGAGAATGTGTGCGTGAGAGAGAGAGAGAGAGAGAGAGAGAGAGTAAGTACAATTCTCACCCTATATATTCAACAAATTTTTTATCTACCGATTAGAAAATTTGTATATAGGGTATTCAGACATATGGAAATATATCTAGCATAATCTATCTATTATATCTAGAAAAGTGAGAATGTGTGTGAAAGAGAGAGAGAGAAGAGAGAGAGAGAGAACAATTCTCAACCTATATATTCAACTAATTTTTATGTACAGATCTGAAAATTTGTATACAGGGTATTCAGACATATGGAAATATATCTAGCATAATCTATTATATCTATAAAAGGTAGAATGTGTGTGTGTGTGTGTGTGAGTGAGTGAGTGAGTGAGTGAGTGAGAGAGAGAGAGAGAACAATTCTCAACCTATATACTCAACAAATTTTGTATCTACAGATTTGATAATTTGTATATAGGGTATTCAGACATAAGGAAATATATCTAGCATAATCTATCTATTATATCTATAAAAGTGAGAATGTGTGTGAAAGAGAGAGAGAGAGAACAATTCTCAACCTATATATTCAACAAATTCTATCTTTACAGATTTTAAAATTTGTATATAGGGTATTCAGACATTTGGAAATATATCTAGCATAATCTATTATATCTATAAAAGTGAGAATGTGTGTGTGAGAGAGAGAGAAAGAACAATTCTCAACCTATATACTCAACAAATTTTTTATCTACAGATTTAAAAATTTGTATATAGGGTATTCAGACATATAGAAATATATCTAGCATAACCTATCTATTATATCTATAAAATGACCATGTGTGTGTGTGTGAGAGAGAGAGAGAGTCAGAGAGAGAGAGAACAATTTTCAGCTTGTGTGTGTGTGAGAAAGAGAGAGAGAGAAAGAGAGGAAGGAAAATTCTCACCCTATATATTCAACAAATTTTTTATCTACATATTAGAAAATTTGGATATAGGGTATTCAGACGTATGGAAATATATCTAGCATAATCTATCTATTATATCTATAAAAGTGAGAATGTGTGTGTGAGAGAGAGAGAAAGAGAGAGAGAGAGAACAATTCTCAACCTATATATTCAACTAATTTTTTATCTACAGATTTGAAAATGTGTATATTGGGTATTCAGACATATGTAAATATATCTGGCATAATCTATGTATTATATCTATAAAAGTGTGAATGTGAGTGATGGAAAGAGCAAAAAATTCTCAACCTATATAACCTATAAAAGTGAGAATATGTGTGAGAGAGAGAGAGAGAGAACAATTCTCAACCTATATATTCCACACATTTTTGGGCACAGATTTGGAAATTTGTATATAGGGTAGGCAGACATATAGAAATATATCTAGCATAATCTATCTATTATATCTATAAAAGTGAGAACTTGTGTGTGTGTGTGTGTGTGTGTGTGAGAGAGAGAGAGAACAATTCTTAACCTACATACTCAACAAATTTTTTACCTACAGTTTAGAAAATTTGTATATAGGGTATTCAGACATATGGAAATATATCTAGCATAATCTATCTATTATAACTACAAAAGTTAGAATGTGTGTGTGAGAGAGAGAGAGAACAATTCTAAACCTATATATTCAACAAATTTTGTATCTACAGATTTGAAACTTTGTATATAGGGTATTCAGACATATGGAAATATATCTAGCATAATCTATCTATTTTATCTATAAAAGTGAGAATGCGTGTGTGTGAGATAGCGAGAGAGAGAGAGAGAGAAAAAGAGAGAGATAAAAATTCTCAACCTATACATTCAACAAATTTTTTATCCACAGATTTGAACATTTGTATATAGGGTGTTCAGACATATAGAAATATATCTAGCATAATCTATCTATTATATGTATAAAAGTGAGAATGTGTGTGTGTGTGAGAGAGAGGACAATTGTCAACCTATGTATACAACAAATTTTTTATCTACAGATTTCAAAATTTGTATATTGGGCATTCAGACATATTTTAATATATCTGGCATAATCTGTCTATTATATCTATAAAAGTGAGAATGTGTGTGATAGAGAGAGAGAGAACAATTCTCAACCTATATACTCAACAAATTTTTTATCTACAGATTTGAAAATTTGTATATAGGGTATTCAGACATATGGAAATATATCTAGCATAATCTATTATATCTATAAAAGTGAGAATGTGTGTGTGTGTGTGTGAGAGAGAGAGAGAGAGAGAGAACAATTCTCAACCCATATACTCAACAAATTCTTTATCTACAGATTTTAAAATTTGTATATAGAGTATTCATACAAATAGAAATATATCTAGGATAATCTTTCTATTATATCTATAAAAGTGAGAATGTGTGTGTGTGAGCGAGAGAGAGAGAGAGAGAGAACAGTTCTCAACCTATACATTCAACAAATTTTTATATATAGGGTATTCAGAAATATCGAAATATATCTAGCATAATCTATTATATCTTTAAAAGTTAGAATGTGTGTGTGTGAGAGATAGAGAGAACAATTCTCAACCTATGCACTCTACAAATTTTTTATCTACAAATTAGAAAATTTGTATATAGGGTATTCACACATATGGAAATATATCTAGCATAATCTATCTATTATATCTATAAAAGTTAGAATGTGTGTGTGAGGTAGCCAGAGAGAGAGAGAGAGAGAGTAAGAACAATTTTCAACCTATATATTCAACAAATATTTGATCTACAGATTAGAAAATTTGTATATAGGGTATTCAGACATATGGAAATATATCTAGCATAATCTATCTATTATATCTCTAAAATTGAGAATGTGTGTGTGAGAGAGAGAGAGAGAACAATTTTCAACCTATATACTCAACAAATTTTTTTATCTACAGATTTGAAAATTTGTATATAGGGTATTCAGACATATGGAAATATATCTAGAGTAATCTATCTATTATATCTATAAAAGTGAGAATGCGTGTGTGTGTGAGAGAGAGCGACACAGAACAATTCTCAACCTATATATTCAACAAATTTTTTATGTACAGATCTGAAATATCACATTTGTATAGAAGTAGAAATCTTGATACCTACTCTGATACCTAATAAAAGAAAGGACACTCTTTAGGGCGGATTTTGATTATAACAAGTCACTAATTAGAAATTATAATAAACATTCTAATAATTTAAGAATTTTACCAAAATAAAATTGCATGGTAATCACCCAATTTCTGCCACAAAATTTTGATTGGCAGAACTCATAAACATAAAATATATATTTTCTAATTTCATCTTTTTTTTTTCTTTTTACATAATCTGGTTTGATGTTTTCCCAAATATTCAAATCACTATATTTTGCTGCTTAATATCAAATACAGCAACTGAGTTATTTTTATGCATCAAACAATTACATTTTCTCATTCATCCAAACTAATCACTGAACATCAATTTCATATTTTCTTCACTAAAATATTACTGTGCTTGATGTCATCAAGTGGAGCGGATCATTTTTTTTTCATTTGTTCACACATTTTTCCAATTTATATATATTTTAAAGATTCTTAGCCTATGTCATTGCATACCAATCTGTTTATTAAAAGTTAAGGTTCACTGTAAACACATATGTTACACCAAAATAAAAACGCTTCAGATAATGTCTTGATATTCAATTCAGTTTCTCACATGACATCTTATGAAGTTAGTAGAAATGTTACAGACTTTTGAATCTCAAACACTTTCAATACTGTGCACTGATATTTTCTTTTTTGCAATATAAGCACATTCATGATTTTTTTTACAAACGTTAAAAACTTTCACATTGTGTAGCAATATACTGAAACAATTATAAAAATATTTGTTTTTATTTTGAATGATGCAGGGCATCTGAAGAGAGATTTTTCTAACAAAATGAAAGTATAATTTTTAGCAATAGGTATCTAGGAAAAGGCCACTACATATGTTATAAGTTCCAAATTTCCACAACCTGGCAAATACTGGTACATGCTAGCAAATTTAGATTTGCAATTACAAAATATGATTCTAATTTTTTCCTTAGCTCTTTATTCTAACACTACACTAAGTTTACTGTGTTATTTCGCTACAGTTGATATTGTGTAGAACAATAAGAAAATCATAGTGAACAATGCATTCAACAAAATTTCACACACATTTCTAGATACCTATATCTAATAAGTTCAAAAGAAAGGACACACTTAGGGAGGTATTTTGGTGGTCAAGTCACTAAAAAGAGATTAGCTGGTTTCCCGGCATAGCCCAGGATATAATAATGATTGACTGAAATACATGTTCTAGCTGGTTTCTAGGCGTTGCCAGGGATGTAATATATATATAAAAGCCAAACGTCTGGTCAAGTCACTAAATAGAGATTAGCTGGTTTCCCGGCATAGCCCAGGATGTAATATAGATTGACTGAAATACATGTTCTAGCTGGTTTCTAGGCGTTGCCAGGGATGTAATATAGACACATTATGTTGTATATTGCCTGTTCTCTTCTCCCTAAGGTAAAACAATTTCATATACATGCTGTAAATTACCTATGCTAGGGATAAAACATGAACAATACCAGTCCTAGGGTAGATAAAACAAATAATACATAGAGATGAAAGATTCCTCTCCCCTAAGAATAAAACATATGTTCAATATCTGCTTTTGTTTTTACATTGTTTATACGGTCCCGAGCAACGCCGGGTAGCCCTGCTAGTTATATATATAAAAGCCAAACGTCTGTGTGTATGTATGTTTGTTTGTAACGCTAAAACTTTTGAAAGACGGAACCAGAGTTGACAAATTTGGTATCATATCGAAGCCCCATATCCCGGATGACAAATATCGAAATTTCACGTCAAACGGACCAGTAGAAAGGGGTGAACTTATCGTTTTTCTCCCAGGGGGGCCCCCAAAAAACCTGTCATTTTAACGTTATTCATTACGTGTCACGTGACGTGACGTCAGCTCAGTAAAATGTCGGCTGCGGCTGAAGTACGTTAAAACTGCCTTCGGAGGAGAAATTGATACTATAACATAGTTAAATATTAGTTTTCGACTCGAACCATTATTACCAACGGAATTATCGCACTCCAAAAATCACAATCCCAAAATTACACGAAAATTGACGTAGGTAAAAATGTTTTTATTTTTGCTTGAAGTTTTTTGCCGGCGAAGATGACTTTGCTCTTTGTAAAACATGTAAACAAAGATTTAGCCAAAAGATTTAGCCATTTTGTTTATACATTCTAACTCTGTTAACTTGAAGGGGGAGGGGTGGGTATCAGTATCAGGCCGCTTATGTAAACGAAAATTAGGTCGAGTGCACATTTTCCAAAGAACACATTCTCTCTCTCACTCTCTTCTCTCTCTCTCTCTCTCTCTAGACCTCTTTCTCTTCTCTTTCTCTCTCTCACCCTCTTTATCTACTCTCTCTCTCACCCTCTTTCCCTTCTATCTATATTAGCACTTATCAAGGCCAATAGGCAACTCGAGATTGAGAGTTCAAACGTGCACAGTAGTGAAATTTGGGAAAGAGGATGGAACAACTTTCTCTTCTGCCTCTCTCTCACACTATTTATCTTCTCTCTCTCTCTCGCTCTCTCTCTCACCCTGTTTCTCTTCTCTTTATATTAGCACTTATCAAGGCCAATAGGCAAATCGAGGATAGACTCGACGATGAGAGTTCAAACGTGCACAGTATTACAATTTGGAAAAGAGGATGGAACAACTTTCTCTTCTGCCTCTCTCTAACACTCTTTATCTTCTCTCTCTCTCTCATCCTGTTTCTCTTCTCTCTATATTAGCACTTATCAAGGCAAATAGGCAACTCGAGGATCAACTCGACTCACCATATTTCTCTCTCTCTCACTCTCTTCTCTCTCTCTCTCTCTAGACCTCTTTCTCTTCTCTTTCTCTCTCTCACCCTCTTTATCTACTCTCTCTCTCTCTCACCCTCTTTCCCTTCTATCTATATTAGCACTTATCAAGGCCAATAGGCAACTCGAGATTGAGAGTTCAAACGTGCACAGTAGTGAAATTTGGGAAAGAGGATGGAACAACTTTCTCTTCTGCCTCTCTCTCACACTATTTATCTTCTCTCTCTCTCTCTCGCTCTCTCTCTCTCTCTCTCTCTCTCTCACTCTGTTTCTCTTCTCTCTATATTAGCACTTATCAAGGCCAATAGGCAAATCGAGGATAGACTCGCCGATGAGAGTTCAAACGTGCACAGTATTACAATTTGGAAAAGAGGATGGAACAACTTTCTCTTCTGCCTCTCTCTAACACTCTTTATCTTCTCTCTCTCTCACCATGTTTCTCTTCTCTCTATATTAGCACTTATCAAGGCAAATAGGCAACTCGAGGATCAACTCGACTCACCATATTTCTCTCTCTCTCACTCTCTTCTCTCTCTCTCTCTCTCTCTCTCTCTAGACCTCTTTCTCTTCTCTTTCTCTCTCTCACCCTCTTTATCTACTCTCTCGCTCTCACGCTCTTTCCCTTCTATCTATATTAGCACTTATCAAGGCCAATAGGCAACTCGAGATTGAGAGTTCAAACGTGCACAGTAGTGAAATTTGGGAAAGAGGATGGAACAACTTTCTCTTCTGCCTCTCTCTCACACTATTTATCTTCTCTCTCTCTCTCTCTCGCTCTCTCTCTCTCTCTAACTCTGTTCCTTTCTCTCTATATTAGCACTTATCAAGGCCAATAGGCAAATCGAGGATAGACTCGCCGATGAGAGTTCAAACGTGCACAGTATTACAATTTGGAAAAGAGGATGGAACAACTTTCTCTTCTGCCTCTCTCTAACACTCTTTATCTTCTCTCTCTCTCACCCTGTTTCTCTTCTCTCTATATTAGCACTTATCAAGGCAAATAGGCAACTCGAGGATCAACTCGACTCACCATATTTCTCTCTCTCTCACTCTCTTCTCTCTCTCTCTCTAGACCTCTTTCTCTTCTCTTTCTCTCTCTCACCCTCTTTATCTACTCTCTCTCTCTCACGCTCTTTCCCTTCTATCTATATTAGCACTTATCAAGGCCAATAGGCAACTGGAGATGGAGAGTTCAAACGTGCACAGTAGTGAAATTTGGGAAAGAGGATGGAACAACTTTCTCTTCTGCCTCTCTCTCACACTATTTATCTTCTCTCTCCCTCTCGCTCTCTCTCTCTCTCTCTCACTCTGTTTCTCTTCTCTCTATATTAGCACTTATCAAGGCCAATAGGCAAATCGAGGATAGACTCGACGATGAGAGTTCAAACGTGCACAGTATTACAATTTGGAAAAGAGGATGGAACAACTTTCTCTTCTGCCTCTCTCTAACACTCTTTATCTTCTCTCTCTCTCTCACCCTGTTTCTCTTCTCTCTATATTAGCACTTATCAAGGCAAATAGGCAACTCGAGGATCAACTCGACTCACCATATTTCTCTCTCTCTCACTCTCTCCTCTCTCTCTCTCTCTAGACCTCTTTCTCTTCTCTTTCTCTCTCTCACCCTCTTTATCTACTCTCTCTCTCTCACCCTCTTTCCCTTCTATCTATATTAGCACTTATCAAGGCCAATAGGCAACTCGAGATTGAGAGTTCAAACGTGCACAGTAGTGAAATTTGGAAAAGAGGATGGAACAACTTTCTCTTCTGCCTCTCTCTCAGACTATTTATCTTCTCTCTCTCTCTCTCGCTCTCTCCCACCCTGTTTCTCTTGTCTCTATATGAGCACTTATCAAGGCCAATAGGCAATCGAGGATAGACTCGACGATGAGAGTTCAAACGTGCACAGTATTACAATTTGGAAAAGAGGATGGAACAACTTTCTCTTCTGCCTCTCTCTAACACTCTTTATCTTCTCTCTCTCACCCTGGTTCTCTTCTCTCTATATTAGCACTTATCAAGGCAAATAGGCAACTCGAGGATCAACTCGACTCACCATATTTCTCTCTCTCTCTCACTCTCTTCTCTCTCTCTCTCTCTCTAGACCTCTTTCTCTTCTCTTTCTCTCTCTCACCCTCTTTATCTAATCTCTCTCTCTCACGCTCTTTCCCTTCTATCTATATTAGCACTTATCAAGGCCAATAGGCAACTCGAGACTGAGAGTTCAAACGTGCACAGTAGTGAAATTTGGGAAAGAGGATGGAACAACTTTCTCTTCTGCCTCTCTCTCACACTATTTATCTTCTCTCTCTCTCGCTCTCTCTCTCTCTCACCCTGTTTCTCTTCTCTCTATATATGCACTTATCAAGGCCAATAGGGAAATCGAGGATAGACTCGCCGATGAGAGTTCAAACGTGCACAGTATTACAATTTGGAAAAGAGGATGGAACAACTTTCTCTTCTGCCTCTCTCTAACACTCTTTATCTTCTCTCTCTCTCTAACCCTGTTTCTCTTCTCTCTATATTAGCACTTATCAAGGCAAATAGGCAACTCGAGGATCAACTCGACTCACCATATTTCTCTTTCTCTCTCTCTCACTCTCTTCTCTCTCTCTAGACCTCTTTCTCTTCTCTTTCTCTCTCTCACCCTCTTTATCTACTCTCTCTCACCCTCTTTCCCTTCTATCTATATTAGCACTTATCAAGGCCAATAGGCAACTCAAGATTGAGAGTTCAAACGTGCACAGTAGTGAAATTTGGGAAAGAGGATGGAACAACTTTCTCTTCTGCCTCTCTCTCACACTATTTATCTTCTCTCTCTCTCTCGCTCTCTCTCTCACCCTGTTTCTCTTCTCTCTATATTAGCACTTATCAAGGCCAATAGGCAAATCGAGGATAGACTCGACGATGAGAGTTCAAACGTGCACAGTATTACAATTTGGAAAAGAGGATGGAACAACTTTCTCTTCTGCCTCTCTCTAACACTCTTTATCTTCTCTCTCTCTCTCTCACCCTGTTTCTCTTCTCTCTATATTAGCACTTATCAAGGCAAATAGGCAACTCGAGGATCAACTCGACTCACCATATTTCTCTCTCTCTCACTCTCTCTTCTCTCTGTCTCTCTCTCTCTCTCTTTCTAGACCTTTTTCTCTTCTCTTTCTCTCTCTCACCCTCTTTATCTACTCTCTCTCTTTCACCCAACTTCCCTTCTATCTATATTAGCACTTATCAAGGCCAATAGGCAACTCGAGATTGAGAGTTCAAACGTGCACAGTAGTGAAATTTGGGAAAGAGGATGGAACAACTTTCTCTTCTGCCTCTCTCTCACACTATTTATCTTCTCTCTCTCTCTCGCTCTCTCTCTCACCCTGTTTCTCTTCTCTCTATATTAGCACTTATCAAGGCCAATAGGCAAATCGAGGATAGACTCGACGATGAGAGTTCAAACATGCACAGTATTACAATTTGGAAAAGAGGATGGAACAACTTTCTCTTCTGCCTCTCTCTAACACTCTTTATCTTCTCTCTCTCTCTCACCTTGTTTCTCTTCTCTCTATATTAGCACTTATCAAGGCAAATAGGCAACTCGAGGATCAACTCGACTCACCATATTTCTCTCTCTCTCACTCTCTTCTCCCTCTCTCTCTCTCTAGACCTCTTTCTCTTCTCTTTCTCTCTCCCACCCTCTTTATCTACTCTCTCTCTCACCCTCTTTCCCTTCTATCTATATTAGCACTTATCAAGGCCAATAGGCAACTCGAGATTGAGAGTTCAAACGTGCACAGTAGTGAAATTTGGGAAAGAGGATGGAACAACTTTCTCTTCTGCCTCTCTCTCAGACTATTTATCTTCTCTCTCTATCTCGCTCTCTCTCTCACCCTGTTTCTCTTCTCTCTATATTAGCACTTATCAAGGCCAATAGGCAAATCGAGGATAGACACGACGATGAGAGTTCAAACGTGCACAGTATTACAATTTGGAAAAGAGGATGGAACAACTTCCTCTTCTGCCTCTCTCTAACACTCTTTATCTTCTCTCTCTCTCACCCTGTTTCTCTTCTATCTATATTAGCACTTATCAAGGCAAATAGGCAACTCGAGGATCAACTCGACTCACCATATTTCTCTCACTCTCTTCTCTCTCTCTCTCTCTCTCTCTAGACCTCTTTCTCTTCTCTTTCTCTCTCTCACCCTCTTTATCTACTCTCTCTCTCTGACCCTCTTTCGCTTCTATCTGTATTAGCACTTAGCAAGGCCAATAGGCAACTCGAGATTGAGAGTTCAAACGTGCACAGTAGTTAAATTTGGGAAAGAGGATGGAACAACTTTCTCTTCTGCCTCTCTCTCACACTATTTATCTTCTCTCTCTCTCTTTCTCTCTTTCTCTCTCACTCTGTTTCTCTTCTCTCTATATTAGCACTTATCAAGGCCAATAGGCAAATCGAGGATAGACTCGACGATGAGAGTTCAAACGTGCACAGTATTACAATTTGGAAAAGAGGATGGAACAACTTTCTCTTCTGCCTCTCTCTAACACTCTTTATCTTCTCTCTCTCTCTCACCCTGTTTCTCTTCTCTCTATATTAGCACTTATCAAGGCCAATAGGCAACTCGAGGATCAACTCGACTCACCATATTTCTCTCTCTCTCACTCTCTTCTCTCTCTCTCTCTCTCTCTAGACCTCTTTCTCTTCTCTTTCTCTCTCTCACCCTCTTTATCTACTCTCTCTCACCCTCTTTCCCTTCTATCTATATTAGCACTTATCAAGGCCAATAGGCAACTCGAGATTGAGTTCAAACGTGCACAGTAGTGAAATTTGGGAAAGAGGATGGAACAACTTTCTCTTCTGCCTCTCTCTCACACTATTTATCTTCTCCCTCTCTCTCTCGCTCTCTCTCTCTCTCACTCTGTTTCTCTTCTCTCTATATTAGCACTTATCAAGGCCAATAGGCAAATCGAGGATAGACTCGACGATGAGAGTTCAAACGTGCACAGTATTACAATTTAGAAAAGAGGATGGAACAACTTTCTCTTCTGCCTCTCTCTAACACTCTTTATCTTCTCTCTCTCTCTCACCCTGTTTCTCTTCTCTCTATATTAGAACTTATCAAGGCAAATAGGAAACTCGAGGATCAACTCGACTCACCATATTTCTCTCTCTCTCTCTCACTCTCTCTTCTCTCTCTCTCTAGACCTCTTTCTCTTCTCTTTCTCTCTCTCACCCTCTTTATCTACTCTCTCTCTAACCCTCTTGCCCTTCTATCTATATTAGCACTTATCAAGGCCAATAGGCAACTCGAGATTGAGAGTTCAAACGTGCACAGTAGTGAAATTTGGGAAAGAGGATGGAACAACTTTCTCTTCTGCCTCTCTCTCACACTATTTATCTTCTCTCTCTCTCTCGCTCTCTCTCTCTCTCACTCTGTTTCTCTTCTCTCTATATTAGCACTTATCAAGGCCCATAGGCAAATCGAGGATAGACTCGACGATGAGAGTTCAAACGTGCACAGTATTACAATTTGGAAAAGAGGATGGAACAACTTTCTCTTCTGCCTCTCTCTAACACTCTTTATCTTCTCTCTCTCTCACCCTGTTTCTCTTCTCTCTATATTAGCACTTATCAAGGCAAATAGGCAACTCGAGGATCAACTCGACTCACCATATTTCTCTTTCTCTCACTCTCTTCTCTCTCTCTCTCTCTCTAGACCTCTTTCTCTTCTCTTTCTCTCTCTCACCCTCTTTATCTACTCTCTCTCTCTCACCCTCTTTCCCTTCTATCTATATTAGCACTTATCAAGGCCAATAGGCAACTCGAGATTGAGAGTTCAAACGTGCACAGTAGTGAAATTTGGGAAAGAGGATGGAACAACTTTCTCTTCTGCCTCTCTCTAACACTCTTTATCTTCTCTCTCTTTCTCACCCTGTTTCTCTTCTCTCTATATTAGCACTTATCAAGGCAAATAGGCAACTCGAGGATCAACTCGACTCACCATATTTCTCTCTCTCTCACTCTCTCTCTCTCTCTAGACCTCTTTCTCTTCTCTTTCTCTCTCTCACCCTCGTTATCTACTCTCTCTCTCTCACCCTCTTTCGCTTCTATCTGTATTAGCACTTATCAAGGCCAATAGGCAACTCGAGATTGAGAGTTCAAACGTGCACAGTAGTGAAATTTGGGAAAGAGGATGGAACAACTTTCTCTTCTGCCTCTCTCTCAGACTATTTTTCTTCTCTCTCTCTCTCTCGCTCTCTCTCTCTCTCTAACCCTGTTTCTCTTCTCTCTATATTAGCACTTATCAAGGCCAATAGGCAAATCGAGGATAGACACGACGATGAGAGTTCAAACGTGCACAGTATTACAATTTGGAAAAGAGGATGGAACAACTTCCTCTTCTGCCTCTCTCTAACACTCTTTATCTTCTCTCTCTCTCTCACCCTGTTTCTCTTCTATCTATATTAGCACTTATCAAGGCAAATAGGCAACTCGAGGATCAACTCGACTCACCATATTTCTCTCACTCTCTTCTCTCTCTCTCTCTCTCTCTCTCTCTCTAGACCTCTTTCTCTTCTCTTTCTCTCTCTCACCCTCTTTATCTACTCTCTCTCTCTGACCCTCTTTCGCTTCTATCTGTATTAGCACTTAGCAAGGCCAATAGGCAACTCGAGATTGAGAGTTCAAACGTGCACAGTAGTTAAATTTGGGAAAGAGGATGGAACAACTTTCTCTTCTGCCTCTCTCTCACACTATTTATCTTCTCTCTCTCTCTTTCTCTCTTTCTCTCTCACTCTGTTTCTCTTCTCTCTATATTAGCACTTATCAAGGCCAATAGGCAAATCGAGGATAGACTCGACGATGAGAGTTCAAACGTGCACAGTATTACAATTTGGAAAAGAGGATGGAACAACTTTCTCTTCTGCCTCTCTCTAACACTCTTTATCTTCTCTCTCTCTCTCACCCTGTTTCTCTTCTCTCTATATTAGCACTTATCAAGGCCAATAGGCAACTCGAGATTGAGAGTTCAAACGTGCACAGTAGTGAAATTTGGGAAAGAGGATGGAACAACTTTCTCTTCTGCCTCTCTCTTAGACTATTTATCTTCTCTCTCGCTCTCTCTCTCACCCTGTCTCTCTTCTCTCTATATTAGCACTTATCAAGGCAAATAGGCAACTCGAGGATCAACTCGACTCACCATATTTCTCTCTCTCTCACTCTCTTCCCTCTCTCTCTCTCTAGACCTCTTTCTCTTCTTTTCTCTCCCTCACCCTCTTTATCTACTCTCTCTCTCTCTCACCCTCTTTCCCTTCTATCTATATTAGCACTTATCAAGGCCAATAGGCAACTCGAGATTGAGAGTTCAAACGTGCACAGTAGTGAAATTTGGGAAAGAGGATGGAACAACTTTCTCTTCTGCCTCTCTCTCAGACTATTTATCTTCTCTCTCTCTCTCGCTCTCTCTCTCTCTCACCCTGTTTCTCTTCTCTCTATATTAGCACTTATCAAGGCCAATAGGCAAATCGAGGATAGACACGACGATGAGAGTTCAAACATGCACAGTATTACAATTTGGAAAAGAGGATGGAACAACTTTCTCTTCTGCCTCTCTCTAACACTCTTTATCTTCTCTCTCTCTCTCACCCTGTTTCTCTTCTCTCTATATTAGCACTTATCAAGGCAAATAGGCAACTCGAGGATCAACTCGACTCACCATATTTCTCTCTCTCTCACTCTCTTCTCTCTCTCTCTCTCTCTCTAGACCTCTTTCTCTTCTCTTTCTCTCTCTCACCCTCTTTATCTACTCTCTCTCTCTCACCCTCTTTTCCTTCTATCTATATTAGCACTTATCAAGGCCAATAGGCAACTCGAGATTGAGAGTTCAAACGTGCACAGTAGTGAAATTTGGGAAAGAGGATGGAACAACTTTCTCTTCTGCCTCTCTCTCACACTATTTATCTTCTCTCTCTCTCTCTCGCTCTCTCTCTCTCTCTCACCCTGTTTCTCTTCTCTTTATATTAGCACTTATCAAGGCTAATAGGCAAATCGAGGATAGACTCGACGATGAGAGTTCAAACGTGCACAGTATTACAATTTGGAAAAGAGGATGGAACAACTTTCTCTTCTGCCTCTCTCTAACACTCTTTATCTTCTCTCTCTCTCACCCTGTTTCTCTTCTCTCTATATTAGCACTTATCAAGGCAAATAGGCAACTCGAGGATCAACTCGACTCACCATATTTCTCTCTCTCTCACTCTCTTCTCTCTCTCTCTCTCTCTAGACCTCTTTCTCTTCTCTTTCTCACCCTCTTTATCTACTCTCTCTCTCACCCTCTTTCCCTTTTATCTATATTAGCACTTATCAAGGCCAATAGGCAACTCGAGATTGAGAGTTCAAACGTGCACAGTAGTGAAATTTGGGAAAGAGGATGGAACAACTTTCTCTTCTGCCTCTCTCTCACACTATTTATTTTCTCTCTCTCTCTCGCTGTCTCTCACCCTGTTTCTCTTCTCTCTATATTAGCACTTATCAAGGCCAATAGGCAAATTGAGGATAGACTCGACGATGAGAGTTCAAACGTGCACAGTATTACAATTTGGAAAAGAGGATGGAACAACTTCCTCTTCTGCCTCTTTCTAACACTCTTTATCTTCTCTCTCTTTCTCACCCTGTTTCTCTTCTCTCTATATTAGCACTTATCAAGGCAAATAGGCAACTCGAGGATCACCTCGACTCACCATATTTCTCTCTCTCTCACTCTCTTCTCTCTCTCTCTCTCTAGACCTCTTTCTCTTCTCTTTCTCTCTCTCACCCTCGTTATCTACTCTCTCTCTCACGCTCTTTCGCTTCTATCTGTATTAGCACTTATCAAGGCCAATAGGCAACTCGAGATTGAGAGTTCAAACGTGCACAGTAGTGAAATTTGGGAAAGAGGATGGAACAACTTTCTCTTCTGCCTCTCTCTCAGACTATTTATCTTCTCTCTCTCTCTCGCTCTCTCTCTCTCTCTCTCACCCTGTTTCTCTTCTCTCTATATTAGCACTTATCAAGGCCAATAGGCAAATCGAGGATAGACTCGACGATGAGAGTTCAAACATGCACAGTATTACAATTTGGAAAAGAGGATGGAACAACTTTCTCTTCTGCCTCTCTCTAACACTCTTTATCTTCTCTCTCTCTCTCACCTTGTTTCTCTTCTCTCTATATTAGCACTTATCAAGGCAAATAGGCAACTCGAGGATCAACTCGACTCACCATATTTCTCTCTCTCTCTCACTCTCTTCTCTCTCTCTCTCTCTCTAGACCTCTTTCTCTTCTCTTTCTCTCTCTCACCCCCTTTATCTACTCTCTCTCTCTCACCCTCTTTCCCTTCTATCTATATTAGCACTTATCAAGGCCAATAGGCAACTCGAGATTGAGAGTTCAAACGTGCACAGTAGTGAAATTTGGGAAAGAGGATGGAACAACTTTCTCTTCTGCCTCTCTCTCAGACTATTTATCTCCTCTCTCTCTCGCTCTCTCTCTCTCACCCTGTTTCTCTTCTCTCTAGTTTAGCACTTATCAAGGCCAATAGGCAAATCGAGGATAGACTCGACGATGAGAGTTCAAACGTGCACAGTATTACAATTTGGAAAAGAGGATGGAACAACTTTCTCTTCTGCCTCTCTCTAACACTCTTTATCTTCTCTCTCTCTCACCCTGTTTCTCTTCTCTCTATATTAGCACTTATCAAGGCAAATAGGCAACTCGAGGATCAACTCGACTCACCATATTTCTCTCTCTCTCACTCTCTCTAGACCTCTTTCTCTTCTCTTTCTCTCTCTCACCCTCTTTATCTACTCTCTCTCTCTCACCCTCTTTCCCTTCTATCTATATTAGCACTTATCAAGGCCAATAGGCAACTCGAGATTGAGAGTTCAAACGTGCACAGTAGTGAAATTTGGGAAAGAGGATGGAACAACTTTCTCTTCTGCCTCTCTCTCACGAAAGAGGATGGAACAATTTTTTCTTCTGCCTCTCTCTCACACTCTTTATCTTCTCTCTCTCTCTCTACCCCTGTTTCTCTTCTCTCTATATTAGCACTTATCAAGGCCAATAGGCAACTTGAGGATAAACTCGACGGTGAGAGTTCAAACGTGCACAGTATTCAAATTTGGGAAAGAGGATGGAACAACTTTCTCTTCTGCCTCTCTCTCAAACTCTGTATCTTCTCTCTCTCTCACCCTGTTTCTCTTTTCTCTATATTAGCACTTATCAAGGCCAATAGGCAACTCGAGGATCAACTCGACCATGAGAGTTCAAACGTGCACAGTATTCAAATTTGGGAAAGAGGATGGAACAACTTTCTCTTCTGCCTCTCTCTCACACTCTTTATCTTCTCTCTCTCTCTCACCCTGTTTCTCTTCTCTCTATATTAGCACTTATCAAGGCCAATAGGCAACTCGAGGATCAACTCGACGATGAGAGTTCAAACGTGCACAGTATTCAAATTTGGGAAAGAGGATGGAACAACTTTCTCTACTGCCTCTCTCTCACACTCTTTATCTTCTCTCTCTCTCACCCTGTTTCTCTTCTCTCTATATTAGCACTTATCAAGGCCAATAGGCAACTCGAGGATCAACTCGACGATGAGAGTTCAAACATGAACAGTAGTCAAATTTGGGAAAGAGGATGGAACAACTTTATCTTCTGCCTCTCTCTCACACTCTTTATCTTCTCTCTCTCTCTCTCACCCTGAAAGATTCCTCTCCCCTAAGAATAAAACATATGTTCAATATCTGCTTTTGTTTTTACATTGTTGTTACGGTCCCGGGCAACGCCGGGTAGCCCTGCTAGTACACTATAGAGGATATACTTTCATGCTCATTTAATGTATCAAATAGCTTATTTGGTTTTAAATATGAATTTAGAATCAACCATTTGACTTGAACATATATTTTTGTAAATTCGTATTTGGCACTGTTTAAGTTATGTCCAATTCCCAGCTGAGAATACTAAATATCTCATTTTTTTTATTTTATGGATTACTAAAGTTTTAAAATTTCAAAAGAAAAAACATGTCCAATTTTTAGCGCAGGCTATGTTAAGTGACTTATAAATAATTTTTTTTTATTTGTAAGTTTTTAAACTAGGTTAGGTGCTTTTATTTTTCAGTATTTCATTACTTGGATTCATATGAATCTAATACCGAACACAGAAATATTAATCTTTTAAGTCATCTTTAATTTTAAAAGTAATGGCAAGCAAAATTGTTTAAGACACTTAACATTAATAGAACATTATTCTTTAATCCTAAAATTGAAGCTCTTTATGAGAGTGTTGCATTGCTGCTGTAGCCATGATAGAAAGCTAAGTGTATACTAAGCATTTAAGGTACTTATAATCTTTTGATAGAGAAATGGAGGATGTAGATAACAACACATTTATTCACAAACAATCCAAATGTTGTTGAGAGAATTCAAACAACAAATCAGATTTGCTGAGGATGGAACATCACTTAGCCATGAGAGATAAAGGAGATATAGAAGTTAGTGATGGGACTTCTAATGGTTTTGTTTTTGAACGAAGTAGTTTAGTGGAAAGTATAAGTAGTAGAAAAATAAGGTTAAACCATATTGTGACAAAAAAGAGAAAATGCAATAATTGTTGCATGATATATTGGTAGCAGATTTAGTTGGGAGCATGGATAATACCTCTGGCTCTTTGGGTAAGGTATTAACTGTGTCTCAAATAATCTTGCCACAAGGGGTTAAGCAGTTAACAGACCAAATGGGCTGCAGAACTAAAAAGTTTAGATTAACTTATGTTGTTTCAAATAATTTCACCCCAAGAGGCTGAGCAGATAAGGGACAAATAAGTTATTGGACTAAGCAAGAGATTATACTAACTGGCTTGGTTACTAATTAAAGAGAGAAACTTTTAACCAAAAGAAAATCAACAAAGACAAGGCAAGAAAGAATTGAAGGTTGTGGACGAAAATGAAGAAAGAAAAAACTCACATACACTGAAAATAATAAATGATGCTTGGAATACAATTAACAATAAAATATATCTGTTATGAAGACTATCAAGATAAACAATAAACTGATTTACAAAAAAAATACCCTGTTTAAGTTTAGAGGAGTTACCAATGTGAGACCAACAAACATCAAAGACTGTTCAATAGAACTCAGATTTGGTCTTGCCTCGATGTTACTGGCTTTGTAACATATTGTTAAAATTCAGGTCAAACAAACTATACACTAAGACATTTTATTTGAATTTATTTACTCTAGTTTTTTGTTTGAAATTTTTCTTTTATTACCTTAGTGCAGATTTTAATACATTCTTGTAAAGAATTTGTTTTTGGCATAGGTAAGTATGTAACAAAGTCGTCGAGACATGTGTAGCAGCAGCATAACACATATGCAAATGAGCAAGCCGGCGAGCAAGGGGATGTCACAGCAGACAAAGAAAAAGGAAAGAAAAGCAATTTAAAAAAAAGAAAAACTGTTGGCAGCAAGAGCGACTTGGAAACACGTGTGAGTGCGAGAGGAACTTAAAAATGACAAGATGCAATCCAAACTTTGAAAAATGAATAATTGGACTACCATGTGTCGTAGGGTAAGCTGCAGACATAGCAACAAAAAGAAATTAAAAAAAAAAACGTGTGGCAGTGATTGGACTTGAGCAGACATGTCGGTTCAGAAGGAGAAAAAGCATGTGTTCGACACAACAGAGTTTTGTTAACTACATGGCGAACTTGTAAAATCAGGATGTGGGCATAGTTTGGAAAGTACCAGAAATAAATACCTTTTATTTCAACTAAAACAAGCTGAGTCAAATTTCCCTTTCTTTGTTCATTTGCAACTGTCTCTGCATATAACGTGGATCTGAGTGAAAACATAAGAACCACATTAAATTAGTGGAGGACGTTATTGGGAACAGGAGAAGCTGGAAGAGCAAGAGGACGTTAGCAGAATGTCATCAGGTGTCGGAAAACAAATTGCAAATGTTGATGATGGTGGCTGAATGAAGAAACACCTATATTATATTGTTTGGCAATATTATAAGAATGTTATAAGCAGGATGTTTAATCCTTAAACATCTTTGTTCTTCAAACAATATATCAAATCGGTATGGACCCTAATTAATACAAAAATTGAAACAACTCTATGCTCTTTTTGTTTCACAAATACATCACTCATTTTGAATTCTAATAACTGTGGTTTGTGGGAAAAAAGAGTAAAATATTCTTTTCATCATTCCCCAATAAGAGTCATTATCAAAATATACCTGAAGAAGGTCAGAGGTTTCATCAGCTGAAACGTTTTGAGAACACCCAAAATGCGAACAGTAGTTTGAACAATCCATTCATTTGATTATAAAGTACACTGTTGTTGTTCCTTCTCTTTAACAACTGCCGCTTCCAATTTAACTTTTTGTAATAATTCCAACTATCTCATCTGTAAGAATTGAACTTTTCTTTGAGAATAAAATCCTCATATTATTATAAATATTGTGCATGAAATTGAGCTGTTACTTTAGGAGAAGAAAACTAACTTAACAAAATATGTCTCATATGCACTATCAGTGTTTTTAAGAATAAAAAGTATTTGCAATGTGCCACTTACAAAAAGAATCAAATTTCAAGCTTTATCAGCTTTTTAAAGAAAAAACTAATTGTTACATATTACTTCAAAAATAACAAAAAAATAGGTTTCATAATTTGCCAGTTTTTTTTTTTTTAAGAAAAAAATAATTACATGTTAAAAAATAGAGAAATGCGTTAAATATATTACCAAAAGAATTCTTTTAAATAACATGTTACTAAAAAAATATGATTTATTTTCAAGAAAAAATTAAATTTGAATGAAATAACTTCTGCTTCTTTTACTGCCATTAATCTTTTAAATTTTCTTTCACAGCAGCCAATTATTTTGATCATTTACCTTTGCTTGACCGAATTGCATTTTCAGTTGATGCAATTTTCATCTGGAACTAAACCATAGCAATTCCAGGGTGTTGCTTTTATATTTTTTAATGAAATAAATTTATTCTATTGAAGAAATTAGAAAATATTCATAATAAAATGGAGAATAGATTCCAATTCTCATAATTCTTCAAATCGTAAGCAATAAAAATACAATTAATGTGACTTATTTATATTTTAAATTAAAGAGTATAAATGGTGTAATGTAAAGAAACATAGACTACTGAATCAGTTAAAATCCAGTCAGTGTTATAGCTTTTTACTAGGCTGACACTATAATACCATCTCTTACCAGATATGAGTAAAACAGCAACTTGTGTTTACTGAATCATTTACAACATTGTTTTGTCATTAATAAGTGAAAAGAGTAAAACAGACAGTTGAATCTAAATGTAAAACTTATATTTTTCAGAATGTAAAAAATGAAGTCAACGTTCCTATTCTCAAACATTTTGTTGAAATGTTGTACTTTACCACAATTGAGATGGCTCCAAAGAAAAAGCACACTTTAGTAAGAAATAATTTTTTTTTCTTCAGTTTCTCTCCTGAAATATTTAGAATCATTTTGTACCTGACTGAAACCTTGAGTTTATAAATATGAAATAGCCTTCTTCTCAGTAACAATAAACTATTGCCATTATCTTGCTCAGTATAAGATAAAAATCTAAATTTTCTTTCTGTAAATTTTTTGTTAGTGTGATTTGCTTATTTGTGATAGTTAAAAATCCTTTTAAAATAATTAGTCAATTGGTCTTTTTAATAAAAATAAATTATGGAAATTTATTTTGAAAAATAAAATGTGTTGATAAATATTCCACTTTATATTAATTCTTATGTTTGTGTTTTCTATCCAGCATTTGTTCCCATTGGTCACGTGTTTGCTGTGTGTCAGTCAGAAATCATTCTTTTTCAACAACTGGCCTTTATTTTTGACAATGTGCCTTTCACAATTGAAGAATAAAGATCCTAAAATGTCCCGCGTTGCCTTAGAATCTTTGTATAGACTTTTGTGGTAAGTAACCAAATCTTAACAAGTCACTGTAGCCATTACAGAATAAAATATCAGATTTCTTTTCACAGCAATTTTCTAATTAATTTCATTACTTGTATTGATCAAGCTATTGTTCTCTATTTGTCCAACGTATCAGTTGAATTGGCCTTGCTACTGTGCCAACGCTACTATGCTAATGAACAGAGCAAAAATTCCCCAAAACTGACAGACCTAATGGATTCTGGTAGCTATTGCAAATTAAAGAAGGATCAACCTGTCCAAAAATTTTAAAAAAAATATGCAGTCCATATGACATCAGAGCAATATTCAAGAGTGATTCAGCTCTTAAAAAACACCTAGTATGAGTCAAGCCCCTGACCAAAAGTCTCATAACAAAAAATTGTATATATGAGATTTCATGTAAATGCAGAAAACTATATAAAGGTTATACCAGTTGCCTCCTAAACGTAAGGCTAGAAGAACACCATAAAGCCATGACATAGAGACAGGTCTAAAAGAAAAAGTAGCACACTTCCATTTGTGGAACAATAGATAGATAGACAGGGATGCCAATATAATACTCAAGGAAGGAGCACATATGCTAAAAAAAAAAAAAAATTACTAAGCAGACCAAGCCTAGAGATTAGTACCATTTGAGAGCCTCTAATAGTAGAAAAACAAACATTGTACACCCTTAAAATTTCGGCAATGGAAGGGAGATAATCCCCTGTCGATCTTTATTAGAGTTGCCCCCTCATTCTTTGTCAACCAACTTTTTCACAAATACAAAATAACAACTATAAAATTAACTAATTCAAAGAATACGAAAATATCTATGGAGCCAGTAATTTTTCTCTGTTCTTTCTCAAACAACAACCAACATGTCTGAGGATGGTCGAAGGTCAATCTAAATGAAATGTTGCATTAATAACACTCAAGATTAGAAAATAAATCGATGCATATAATATAAACAATCATCTTAAAAATTCAGAATTTTAGTTTCATTACATTTGTAAAATATAGAAATGGACCGTTTTTTTATTCTTGTTGATGAACATACTAACTATTCCCATAACTAAATTTCTTTTAAGCCGATCAACATGTAACTCAGTTAATGGTGACTACTATAGTGCTATGACAGCACTAGATGCTGCTTATATAAAATTGATGAACTTCATATATAAAAGACGTCAGCTATTAATTCACAGACAATATCCTGCCCAAACTATTGATGCACTTATACTCCAATTGGAAGTTCTTGCTAAATCATGCAACTTTCAAACTGTCACTACCAAGGAAAATAAAAGGCAATATATATATGGGACATGTTTAATCTTCTATTTGCCAACGCCTACTTGAAAAATCCTCTCTCCCTCTCCAAGAAACATATGCTATTGCTAAATAGACTAGAATAATTGGTAAAACAATACGATGGCTGCTACTATAAATCCTCCGGGAGCTGTAGCAGCTACAGAAAAATATTCAACTCTTCAATGCTCATTTCTTTTATGAGAACCGACACCATTCGTGGCTACTATGATCTTCAAAAGTGTGAGTGAGTGCAGAGAGACAAGAAAAGGTATTTTCAGCCACATTTTCAGTCCCAGGCTGATAAACAATACTAAATTTAAACTGGAAAAGTTCAATTCACCAGCAGGATATTTGTCGTTCTTAATTTTTGATTTTTAGAGTTATTGAAAATAAAGCTAACACTTTTTTGATCTGTTATGACTTTAAAATGCCTGCCAAATAGGAAATGGCACAATTTCCAGAGAACTTTGATGGTAGCTTCTTTTTTGATCGCATATTGTTCGATTTCATTGAAGTTTAGGGTCCTTAAGAAAAATGTAACTGGTCAGCTATGCAGTACTTACTAATATCAGTTTCTACTTCAAATTCTTTGTCAGGAAGTGAAAAGCGTTCAAATATAGCGATGTCAAATCAAAAAGTTGACTTGCAAAAATGGATAGTTAAGTGAATAAGTTCACGTAGGCGCAGAAATGAATGTCTGGCTTAAGTCAAGAATCACATACTTAAGTCTGGCTTTAGGCCAGTTTCTGCTGGAAAACCAGCTCCCCCTAAAATAGGGAGCCCTGGCAGCATCCAAATAAATATCAATTGTCTGATATGAAGGGTTTATCCCACATTGATCAGAGCTGATTGCCTTCAAGACATGCTGGCCCAGAAGGCCAGGCAGTGTACCTTCACTTCAGTTAGTTTCGCTTTATTTATATGAGAAAGACCAACAAACACTCAAAACCAGGGATTTTTTTAAAACTCAATCAAAATAAAGATAGAGACAATGTCCGTTCACAAATCGGAGATATTATAATCTAGGGAGAGTAAGGAAAGTTCTCCAAAATAGTAACCTTGTTGAAAAATCTGGTGATAAAAGCCTTTTGTGAACATACAAAAACGCGCACAGCCATTTTGCCATTTATATATATAGACTAACATGGGTGCTCGGCATTGCCCGGGTGTTTGCCAGTGTAAAAGAAAAAAAGTTTTAGGAGACAGGTAAGCTTGAACCCGAACCCTCGAGGCGAAAGTGAAAAAAGAAAGTGTGAAAAAACCTGACATCTTACCACTCAGCAATGACGGTACAGGAACTGAAAAGTGTTTTAATTTAACCATTAAAAAGTTAGGTGACATGTACATGAATTTAATGAGGTCAAACATCACACAATCAGTAAACTTAACTTTGGCTGTAAGCCAGTTATTGGGGAAAACCAACTCCCCATAAAAAGGGGAGTGTCCAAATGAATAGCAGTTGTCTGATATAAGGGGTTTCCCACACCTTGATCAATGCTGATTGCTTTTCTGGATGTCCCCGCCATGAGTGCCAGGGAGAACTGTTTGCTACATATTCAGTTTCACTTATGTACTGAAAAACCAAACAAATACACAGAGATTTTAAAAAAATCGCAAAAATAGCATGTAAAATCGCCCAAATTAAAAATACACATGCCCTCGTTTCATGAATCGTAGATATTATGATCTAGGAAGCATATAAAAAGTTCTAACAAACTGATTATCTCACAGCCTACCATTAATTCCCCTGCACTTCTTACAAGTACCACAAAATATTGAATTGCACCCAACTCTTTTTCTACAAACTGAACACAAAAACTTTCCTTTTTTGGATCATCACTTTGGACTTGATAACATTCACTCTCAAACCTTTACTTTTCATAGCATTCCTCCAAATCTTTAACTTAACAAGTTGAACTTCCATTGTTTCACAGACATCTCTTCCAGACAACCCATACAAAATTCTCAGGATAGTCTTCTATGAGATAAAAAAAGCAACCTATTCAAGTCATTTTTTAAAACTTTTGAAATCACTACTATATGTTAGGTACAATATAATATTCAACAATTTAATATGTAACAATAAATATGAAATCTGCATAAATTAAAATATATTTAAACATATTTTATGACACTCCACCCCTGCTAGTTGTATATAAATTTATGGTATGATGCAAAAATTGTTAAAAAAAAACTAATATGAAAATTTTTTAAAAAATGTTAAGGATGAAGAATGAAAATTGTTCATCACAATTAAATACAGAATAATGTGCCTGTGTTACTTTGTATAATTTTATCTCATGTCTGTTTTTCATATCTACAAACATTTGCAGTAAAATGTTTTTCATATCTACAAACATGTGCAGTAAAATGTTTTTCATATCTACAAACATTTGCAGTAAAATGTTTTTCATATCTACAAACATTTGCAGCAAAATGTTTTTCATATCTACAAACATTTGCAGTAAAATGTTTTTCATATCTACAAACATTTGCAGTAAAATGTTTTTCATATCTACAAACATTTGCAGCAAAATGTTTTTCATATCTACAAACATTTGCAGTAAAATGTTTTTCATATCTACAAACATTTGCAGTAAAATGTTTTTCATATCTACAAACATTTGCAGTAAAATGTTTTTCATATCTACAAACATTTGCAGTAAAATGTTAACATGTCAAATTCTACAATATTTGCTTATTTTCCAAGATACATGTTTATACTTTCGATTTTACATACACTTATCTGCTTGTTCTTAATCAGCTTAACTTGATCTCACTGAACAATTAATCTCAACTTGATAAGCAGATATAAAAATTCGTCTCCTCCTCCTCCTCCTCCTCCTCCTCACTCTTTTGTAATGAATGCCACTTTTACCCATCGACCCTCACAACTCAACAATTTTGGCAATTTGGATTAAATATTATTTACAACTTTTGAAAGATTACTAAGTTTACTATTATTCTTATACATTTATTGTGTCATTTTAGTTTTGGTGAAGAATTATTTTCGGTTCTATAACAAACATTTTCTCATAATCAAATGATTTTATGCTTAACTCTCAACTAGAAAACTATCTGGTTGGCAAATATATAAAATATTTATTTAAATAACTATATCAGATTTTAGTAGGACAACTAAAAGTGTAACAAAAATATTCCAATATAATACAAAAAGAAAAATTTGATTTTCAAAGTTATCTATATATTATGATCGCATGTGTGTTATTTTCTATGTCACACTTACATCCGGGTTGTTTACTTGTTATGTACTTCCATTTCTTGTAATAAATCATTTTACCAAGAATTCTTCATAAGTTTTGGTTTTGGTTATAGCTGATGGCACTTAAGTCATTTATTTTTTTTATAAACAATTTTATTAAGAATTATAAGTTTTGGTTTCAGTTTCGATTATGGCTGAAAGAACTCAAGTTATATATATATATATATATATATATATATATATATATATATATATATATATATATATATATATATATATATATATATATATACATGTATTTTTTTCATAAGTTTTTATTTCAGTTTCGATTCAAGCTAATGCACCCAGGTCATATGAATATATTTTTTTTACTTTTGAAATTGCAAATTTATGATATAAAATTTATAAAAATCGATAGAATATTAACTCTATAATGATATATATGAAATCTGCAGGAATTAAAATATCATATTTAATCATACTTTACGGCCGGGCTTTGCTGGACGTTTGTGTTAGCTTAAATACTTTTGCAGTTTTAACATAAATATCAGAGCATCTACATTTACACTGAACCTCTACAGAATGCCAACATGAATACATTACATATGAGTAGGTTCCCTGTGAAATTCCCATAGATCCTGTTAGTATTTTATAAATTAAATTTCTTAAACATTTATTCTTTAAATTTTAGAACACAGAAAAATGTGTAAAAATAAGTATGTTTATATGATTTCTTTTAATATTAATAGATTAATAATGAATTAATTAAAAAATATTGATTTAATGTGTAAGTCATTCAAATTTGAGAAAAATCATACATACAGTTATCTTACATTATAAGTAATACATAATAGGTTGCTGTATAAAAGAGAGAACATTCAGTTGAGGAGTGATTAGTTTTGTATGTATCTTATTAATGAATTTCATGAGGTCTCTGGTGGGCTTGTAAACTGATGATGCCTTGCATATTGGTGTTATAGTCAAGGAATACTCTATGACATGTTAAAAAACTAAAGAAAAGGTAATGAATAATGCAGCAGGAATTCTGCATTGAAGTCTTGATTATTGACTTAGTAGGACATGAGCTGTATTACTGTGAAATGCTGTGGAAAAGGGCTTTTAGGAACTTGAATGTTAGATAGTAATATGATACCCTATGCATGGGGACTATGAAATCCACCCTACACAAAATGTTCCATTGATTTTGTAATACAATGGCAGGTAGAAAACAAGAACTCTGGGTTTAAGAGTAGGAAGTAGAGCATGATGCATGAAGTATGCATTACAAGCTGAATGAAGTTAGTTGTGATTATAATAGCTGTTAGCAATTTTACCATTCTTGTGATTTAGGTATGCTTCACAATGTGGTGAACAACTTAAGCAAACAGAAAAAGCAAAAGTAGGTAAGCCAATGATTTGTACAGAGAGAGAGAGAGAGAGAGAGAGAGAGAGAGAGAGAGAGAGAGAGAGAGAGAGAGAGAGAGAGAAGCTTGGAAAAAAAGCAAAAAACAATGAAAACAAAAAGAAACTTGTGTATTGTATATGTTGTTGTCATATGTAGCTTATTTTGCCCAATATTGTTTGTTTGCATTGTTACAAAAGAAATGTCTAAAAAGTAAATATGCAGTTAGATTTTTTTTTGTCTGTGTATTGTTTATTATGTGGAAAAAAAATGATAGACTGCCTGATAATGTGAGAGTTGTTAATAAATTCATTTTGGTAGAATGTAAAAATTCCTGATTTTTCTTCTTGGAGGAAATGGGAATTCTTAGAGAAGTGATTTGAAAATCCTTTTAGTAGAAGGTGAGTTAAAAGTCCTGATGTGAGGTGAACTAAAAGTTCCTCTGATTTTTGTCATGGGATAAAATGGCTGAATGCCTGTTAACCAAAACCTTAAGACAGTCAAGTACAATAACCATTAGACCAGCTTGCCACGACATTTAAAAAGTGTTTTCAAGCCTCATGAAATCGTTGACAAACAGATAAAAATCCAATGACCCCCAACATACCAATTTTTCAATTTTGACTCCTTAGCGTCCCTTTTTTTGGATGAAAACCAATTATAAAATTTTTCACATGTCTAAATACCCATTGTACCAAATTTCAAGTCAATCTGTTGAGTATAAAGTTGAGAAGTGTCCTCATCCGTTGAGTATATAGGTTGAGAAGTGTCCACACGCATGCACGCGCGCACACACACACACATTCTCACTTTTAAAGATATATAGATAGATATAATATTTTAATGTTATTTATAATCTATATATATAAAGCGAAAATGTGTGTGTGTATGTTTGCTTTTTGTGTATGTCCGAGAAAGACTTTTTTCCGAAAAGCGATCAGTCGGCTCACAACTTCTTAAAACTTTTTATATCACGGTTAAATCATAATAGCTACAAGTTAACAACGGGGGTCGCTTGTCTATTTAATTTGCTCGACTTTGGAAAGGTAAATATTCAACATTCGATCGCCGCATGTGGATTAGGCTTTTTTGTATAATAAAAGCAAAACTAATTCTGGTGGCATTCTTCTGGTCGCGATCGCCAGAAACGTCTGAAAGCAATTAGTTTTGATCAATGTGGAGTTTCTCCTTATATCAGACAATTTCTATTCAATTTGGACAATCCCCCACAACATCTTGGGGAAACAAAAAAAAAAAAAATGCTGCTCCTCAGTAAATAAAATACTGCCCCGCAGTCGAAGTTGACCTCATTAAGTCATTAAGTATGGCCACCTGCCAAATGTTAATACTTAAATAAATTCAAACATGTTGACTTTGCACATTTTTTTTCACACTTTAATTTCCAACTTCGACTCAAGGGTTTAGGTTCGATCCTTCATACTTACCTACCAAAACTTATTTTTTTAATTAACCCCCCCCCCGACACAAACACCCGGGTGTTTTGATTTACCCAAAACCACACACACCTCCAAACACCCGGACAAAGCTGGGTACCTCCCGCTAGTATATAATAATATTGAAAATAATTGTTTTGGCTGATTGCAAACAGATGTTTTCAAAAATCATTTGAATAAAAAAAAAACAGATCTTGATTAATTTGAAGATTTTTCTTTTATCAGGTCCAAAGTATGAACCTCACATTAAGTATTTGTTATATTAAAAAATATTTGCTGCCGTAATGGAGATTATAAGAAGAAAATAACAAAGTGAAAGGAAACTAGAACTAAAACAAAAAAATGAGAAAAATTGAAATCGAAAGTAGAAAATCCAATCACTTAAGAGAGAGGGATGGTATTGTTATCTCTGCATAGACTTATTTATAGGTTTTTTTCCCAAACTCAGGTTATGTTATCAAAGTTTAAGTATTTACTTATTGAAAATATAGTGATAAATTAAAGCATCATTTAAAAATTTGAAATGATTTCAACTATTTTATCGAATATAACGTGTGATTTACACAACATGCTCCCGCTCATGTGCGTCAACACAATAATTAAAAATTTCTATAAACATTTTTTATTTAAATGTTGGCCAGTATTTTTGTTTGTGTTGATCATTGCATCAAAATGTTAATTTATGCTTGATCACTTTTTCATTTAAAAGTTTTGGAGCGATTTTACATTTCCTTTTGTGTTGGCAAAAGGGATTTGTTTATTTACTGAATATTTTATGAAAATTACAAAAAGTTCATCTAAGATACATCTTAGATGAAATCACTGCAATGTTCCATTTTAATTCTAACATCATTTGTCTGATGAATGTCAGTTTACAGAAAATTACTCAAATAAATCCCCAATTTAATTACCCATTTTTAAATCCCCAAATGAATTAACTATTTTTTTTATTTATCCAAATAAATCTTCAATTTAATTACCTATTTAAAAAAAATTACTTAAATAAATTCCAATTGATTAACCTATTTTTTAATTTACTCAAATAAATACTAAATTTTATTATTTTTTTGATTTAGTCAAATATATCTCAATTTAGTTACCTATTTAAAAAAACGTATTCAAACAAATAAATGCACAATTTAATTACTTATTTTTAAAACATTTATTCGAATAAATCCCTGATTTATTTAGTTATTTTAAAAATCTTTTCTCAAATAATTCCTCAATTTAATTACCTATATTTATTTACTCAGATAAATTCTTAAATAATTACCTTTTTATAAAAAAATTACATAAATGAATTCCCAATTTAATTACATTTTTTAATTTAGTTCAATAATTGTAAAATAAATTACCTATATTATTGTTTTACTTAAATAAATCTCCAATTTAATTACCTATTTTTAATTACATAAATAAATGCATAATTTAATTACTTATTTTTAATTTACTCACATAAATCTACAAATGAATTACATATGTTTTTAAATAAACTCTAAATTTAATTACCTATTTTTTAAATTTAAAATTTACTCAAATAAATCCGTAATTTAATTAACGTTTTTATTTACTCAAATAAATACTAAAAATTAATTCCTAGTTAATTCATAATTTTTAAAATAATTTACACCAATACCGAATTTAATTACTGACTTAGAAAAATTACTCAAATAAATCCTCAGCTTGAAAAAATGTGTGCAAAATATTTAATTACCTAGTTTTTATTTACTTTGTAATTTTTTTTTTTTTTTTTTTATTACATTTTCACCCCAAACAAGGCACATTGCCACTTTGGTGTAGAGGGCTACTATCAGGGGCAGCAACTGCTGGAGCGCTATGTAGGGATTTGGGCAGCAAGATGTCGGTTCACGTTACACTTGAACTTCTGCATGTCAGTACAGTTAGGGAAGCAGGGACCTGGAATGGAATTCCAGAGTCTAGCGGCTCTGGGGAAGAAACTACTGGAGTAGAAAGATCTTTTACATCTAGGGATCTTTACTGTGTGGGGGTGGGATTTAACTGCCTGTCGGGTTTGTCGAGGGTGTCTACGTCGTGGGGGCACAAGTGTCTGCAGTTCGTCAGAGCATTCAACATTAAAATACTTGTAGAACAGGCAGAGGGATGCAACGTTTCGTTGATGGTTAGATACCAGTTCAGGGCCTATCAGATTTGCAACTCTCTTTTGAACCTTGTCTAGGAGCGAGAGACTAGTAGCAGATGCACCAGCCCAGATGTGACAACAATACTCCATACATGGGCGAATGGTGGCCTTATAGAGGTACAGGAAACTTTCAGGTGTCAGTAGTTTTCTAGCACGGTAGAGAGAGCCTACCTTTTTCGCAGCGGCCCTGGCAATGTTAATTCCAACTCATGTTTCCTGTGAACATTAGGCCAAGCAGTTTGAAAGATGTACTCTAAGGCAGGGAGACACTGGCCATTGCTATTGGTGGCAGAGAAGGTTTCTTGTAATTATTGAAGGAAACCAGTTTAGTCTTGGTAGCATTGAATATGACCATCCATTTATGTCCCCATTCCACTACAGATTGGAGGTCATCCTCTAGTGTTTTTTGCCATTTCTTTAGTTATGTGTTCATTTGTTTTTCTGTCATGCCTGTTATAAAGTGTGGTGTCATCAGCATATATACCCATCTCAGAGGCAGTTTTGTCGGGGAGGTCATTAATAAATATTAGGAACAATAGAGGTCCAAGGATAGACCCCTGAGGCACTCCCGCATTTATATCACACTGTTTAGATGTACAACCGACGAGGACAACCTGGATTTTTTTCTTATCTAAGAAGGATTTAATTATGTTAAGTATTCTACCAGTGATGCCGTATGATTTCATTTTCCTGAAGAGACCCTCATGCCATACCCTGTCAAAAGCCTTTGATATATCTAGAGCTACTGCTCTGCCCTCCCCCGCTTTAATTGCCTTTTTTTTTTTTTTTTTAAATACTCAAACAAATCTTCAATTTCATTATCTATGTTTTATATTTACTTAAATAGATCCCAATTAAATTACCTATTTTTTTTTATTTAGTGAAATGAAAAGCTCTAATTTAATTATCTTTGCAAAGTTACTCATATAAATTCCAAATTTAATTACCTGTTTTTAAAAAAATCATTCAAATAAATTCACAATTTAATTGCATATTTTTTAAAATGTACTTATTTAATCCTCAATTCAATTACTTTTTTAAAAAATTTACTCAAATAAATTCCTAATTACACTTTTTTATTTACACAAATAAGTCCCTAAAGTAATTCCCTATTTTTTCAAGTGATTCAAACAAATCTCTAATTTAATCATCTATTTTTTAAAATGATCATCATCAAAAGACAGTGCAGCAGAAGCCTACATAAGGTATGTTGTCCAAAACATGATACTCAAATACGCTGGATTTGGTACAGTTCTTACACAAAATAAGAAAGTACTATGCTCTTCCAGTCCTGCCCTTACGGATGTAAAAAGCAATGATATTCTCAGACTGAAAAAGAGATGTTAGCTGTTGTGTATGTAACTGAACATTTCCATCTCTATTTATATGGAGTAAAGTTCACCATTACCACTGACCACAGACCACATCTTGGTATTGTGAAGAAATTCAAACCAACAATGACTAGGATTGAGTGCTGGCGTTAGCGTCTTATGCCTTATCAATACAATTTGATATATCAATCTGGGAAAGATGATCTGAACTCAGCAGAATATCTCAGTTTCCACCAACACCATAAGGTATGCTGTTCAAAACACCATACTCAAATCCATCACCCCTGAAGAAGTTAAGCAAGCTGCAGAGGAAGATCCCCTGTCATAGAAAGTAAAGGCTGCAGATGGAGCGCTTTATGCATACTTTAAATAGTTATATACTTGCTATTTCATTTTGAAAAGCTACTCAGAGACAAACCAGAAATAACAGACCAACCAATTCAGCCGATTGTTGTACAGGAACTCGATATTGAGAAGGGTGATTTTACAATGGAGGAACTTCTAAATGTACTAAAGAAGACCAAGAATCGTAAAGCTGCAAGTTTAGATAACATACCTCCTGAAGTATGGAAGACAGGTGGCTTTAATGACATCCTTCTTAATTCATGCAATTCTGTATATAATCCAAAAATTATTAATATATGGAGGGAAGGATGCATACTTCCCTTCCCCAAGAAGGGTGACCTAAGCATACCAAGCAACTACAGAGGAATAACACTCACTCCAATTGTAGCAAAAATCTACAATGCTATGCTTCTCAACCGTATTCAACCAAAGATTGAAGAAGTGCTCAGGAAGAACCAAAATGGATTTAGAAAGAATCGCTCTACTACCAGTCAAATACTTACTGTTAGGAGACTGATTGAAGGAGTCAAAGCAAAATACATTGAGGCAGTCATGATCTTTGTAGATTTCTCCAAAGCATTCAACTCTGTACATAGAGGAAAAATGGCCAGCATATTAAAAGCATATGGCATTCCAAATGAAGTCATTAATGCTATCACCTTATGATCAGCTGAGACAGTGAAATCTGTGCTTTAACAGCTTATTCCTTCTTGCTGATCACAATCAGTCTCCTTGTTTGGATGGGTTTATCCATTTATACTTGTATGTTACTGAAAATTTTATAATTTTCATTTTTCCCAATATTATCCTTAGATCCTGTCTGTATTATTTGTCTGTATACTGTTCACTCAACGTGCAGACATTTGCATAGTTTCTAGTAGTTGTGTCATTTTTCTACCTAGTTTGCTACATCCATGTATGTGATTTACTATTTTGTTTCTTTATATTTAAGAATAATAATAATAACATATTATTTATTGTCTACATTTATTGTTTTCCAGAGTTTGTCTGTCTCGGCTTTTATATAGTTAATTTTGATTACATTGTTTTGTGTGGCTGTCAGTAGTAATTTTATTTTTCTGTTGAAATACCCTTCTTGTAGCCATATCCATGTATTTTTGTAAGTCATTTCTTTGGTCACTCTTATGAACCATCTATGTAGCTGTTTCTCTTCTCAGTTTTATTTTCTCTCTTTTTTGTTTTCAGTTTAACTGCTTTTTATATTGTTCATTTTAGTGGTGATTTTTCTGGTAATCAGTTTTTCTGTATTTTAGCATGAATTTTTCAGTTTATTTTTATGACACAATCTCTGTACTAACCCTAACTTCTTCTCTCTTCTTTTGGTATATTTTCACTTACTGATACATGTATCAACCACTGTATACCCATGCCATCATTGTGAACCAGGTTCTTGCTTATCGATACAATCATTCAAACTCCAATGTTAATTTATAAAAAGATTTATTTAAAAAGCAAAGAACATTTACATAAATTATCAGAAAGGGAGATTACTTTCGTACACATGAGAAAAAGCTAATCTCACTACCTCTAGTTACACTGTGCATGCCCACATTCCACTGAGAACAGCATCCCAAACACATCTTTCCTTCTTGAATTCTCACCAACCAAAAGACTAAAAAATGTTCAGCAATGGTTTTGCAACTTCCATTCTGGAATCATTCTTGACCTTTAAAAGCATCACTAAAACTTTTCCTTTCAAACATGGCCTCATTATTTAACACTTTCCTTTTTTTCATCAAGTTGGTCAGTGTCAAATTTTAGATGCAGTGCATTGTCATTAGTTTCCTGAGTTTTTCATCTGTTCAGCTAATGACCGTGTGGTTAAATTAGTCACGTCTCAATTGTTAGATTTGACACACTGCTGCCAAAATTCCATAGTCCAAAAACTCAACTCTGCTATTACTCTCTCAACTTCAAAAGCACTTCTGTTGATCAAACTCACTTCTTCAAAATCCAATCCCAAAATAAATGCTCTCTCTGAAAAAATCAGGCCTCTTTTATCTGCAACCAGGAGCATCTCATTTGCATACCAAGTGGTAACATTGCAGGCATATAAAAAGATAAGGCAGCCATTTTTATTTCTTTTTTTTCATTCATTTTTGGTCCGCCCAGATTTGTATAAGTTGCACAAGGCAGGTTTCTAACAACATTTTAAACATTTCAGACCACACGCCCCCCCGCCCCACGATCTTTAAGGATCATTTTACATTACATAATCCCGTGCCCATACTTGCTTGGTACAGGCTCTCTGTCGTCTGTGCTTTTCCACTGGTTCAGCTCCACTGCCCCCTGACCCACCGTTTATACTATTGTCTTCATGGACCACATGCCTTAAATCTAAAATGTGCCATGGCATTCCATCTACACTCAAATTCTTAGGGGATTGCACCTCAGTAATAACTCCTCTTCCCCATTGTGTCGTACATCGGCACATTCAGGGGTTTCACCCAAACCACTTCCTCTATTTGGATTCTGAAGGGTCCTTGCTCATCATTTTCTGGGGACGTATCCCTTGGATGCCTCCAGTCATAACTAAAAATAGATCTCTGTGGCACGGTGTCCTCTTTCTGTCCAACCTTGGGAGCCATGTTGTACAAGAATGTGGCCTCTTTAGGTGATATCCTTCCTTCCTCAGCTATCACTTTCACCATCTGATGATGTCGCTCTACTATTCCATTTCCTCCAGGCCTAGAAGCTGCCCTGAATTGCTTTTTATCTTCCAATTTTTTAGCATCATCTGGAGAACTTCTAAGCGAAAACAGTGCCATTGTCCATTATCACCACATCAACTGGACCTTGTTCAAGCATCATCTTTTCCGATTCCTCTGCAACCAAATATGCTGATTTCACATATAACTCCCTCCATATTGCCAATCTTCCAGGACCACAATCAACCGTTGACAAGTATGCTCCTCCACGATAGTACATTATGTCTATTGCTAATCTTGTCCAATTGTTCATAATCCCAATCTCCCAAGGATTATGTACATTCAGGGCAGGATCAGTCGATTGACATTGAAGGCAATTCCTAACTATTTTTTGGACTTCTTCCTGTTTTATATATGGATCAACTTTCTGCGCCAAATATAACGTTCTCTCCATGCAACTCTTCTAGTTCACCAATTCCTAAACAGCATATCGGGACCGCTTCTTTCTCAACTATCCACTGTTTTTTTTTTTATCCATGTTAAAGCATCTGCTTTGTTTCACTCTGAAGGCACAAACACTGCCTTTATCCGTAGTTCAAATTCAGCTACTAACTCTCCAAGTATCCCTAATCTCCATTTTACAATCATTTCTCCAGCACCTTTTGTTCATATTCTTCCACTCTCTCCCACTGCAGCGTTTACCCAACTTAGTACCGTGGCTGAATCAGTTCTTATTTTGATTTCTCTCAGAACCCATTTTATAGCTAAATTGATTCCTTTCAAAACGACGTCTAATTCAGCCATGTTAATATGATTGTAATCATTAGCTTTCCTAAACCATGCTGCATCTTCCACCACCAAGCCGCCAATATCTCTATGACCACACCAGTTGCAATATTGCTTGCATCACACCACACCACTTCCTGTTTTTGTTTTGGGTATGTACCAAGCTCCAGTAACAGGGTCATTTTTTCTTACATCAGCTAGAATATCCTGCATTATTTTGACAGTTTTGCCATTGTCGTTTGCGTGACACTGCTGTCCGAACTTTCACTTTCCGGTTACCACTTGACGCGTCTTCTCTCCACTCCAAAACGAACTTCTGCAACTTTAGCTTTTCTCTCCCCGAATCCGACTTTTCTCTTCTACAAATACAACTTCTCTGCTCGCAATCTAACTTCAGAATGCCCTCCTTCCCCAAATCACTCCTCTTTTATCTCCAATCAGGAGCATCTCATTTGCATACCTCGTGGTCACCCTGTAGGCATATAAAGAAACAGGGCAGCCATTTTTGTTTCTTTCTTCTTCATTATGACCACGAGGTAAGCCACACAAAAACGCGGTCGGTCGTTCTTGTTTCTTTTTTCTTAAATTACACCATACGCCCCCCTGATCTTCGAGATCAATAGGATACTTCGTAATCCTCCATCCAAGCAGGCATCCTCCTCTCACGTCGAGGCCTCTGGGGGACAACTTCTCGGGGGTTAACGTTTTCAGGTTCACTACAACGCGGGCCCAAGTCAGGTCGAGCAGCATCATTTGCTTCTCGGTGGCCCTCAATTTCCCATTCTTCACTGCCCTCACTGCATACCGGCAATGTCACACGACGCAGGTCTAAGATATGCCGGGGAACGCCATTCACCATCACATTGTTCTTCGACTGCAATCCTGTTACGACCCCTCTTTTCCAACGAGTGGTACACTGTGCATTGGGGGGTTTCACCCACACCTCTTCACCTACTTTGATAGTGGCTTCTTCACTCTCAATTCCTGCTGTTTTGTTGCACGGATGCCGCCACTTATATGTGAAAACGGCCCTATGAGGCACAGTTGTCTCATCTTGTTTCGTTTTCGGCGAGATGTTATACCAAAACACCGCCTCTATGGGTGATACGTTGCTTTTTTCTGCAGCGGCTTTAATGGTGCGATGATTCCTCTCCACTATTCCGTTGCCACTCGGCCGATACGCTGCTCTGAAAAATTGCCTTACTCCCCACTTATCGCACACCCCTTTAAAGGCTTCTGATCAGAAAGCGGGGCCATTGTGCATTAAGAGTTCCTCAACCGGCCCTTTCTCCAAAAATATCTCCTCGATGACCCCTCTGATCGCCCATGCAGCTTCTGCCCTGATCTCTCTCCAGATGGCAAACCTTCCCGGTCCACAGTCGACCATAGACAGATACAATTTGTGGCGATAGTGTGTCACATCAATGGCCAATCGCTTCCAGTCCTCCGCAACGTGTAGCTCTCCTGCTTCGTGTTTGGACGGTCCAGGGTCAATTGATTGGCACTCTCGACAGTTCTCCACCACCTCCCTAACCTCCTCCTCGGTGGTCTCCGGGTAAACCTCTCTGGCTAGGAATAACGTTCGTTCTCGACCAAAGTGGTGCATTTCGTGTGACTCTTTGACTTCTTCCCCTGCACAGCATACCGAGGAGACCTCCTTTCCCTCCTGCAGCCAGGCCTTCTTCACGCGTGTCATCGAATCCGCCTTGTTTTTTTTCTGACGGGACCAACACAACAGATACTCTCAACTGGAATTCCGCTATCAGGTCGGTGAGCGCTCCGAGTCTGCGCTTGATCAGCATTTCTGCAGCACCCCTGGTCTTAACTCTCTTATCGCCAGTTACTGCCGACCGAATCCACGACGCTACCGTTGCCGAATCAGTTTTGACTTCAATTATTTTCAATCCCCATTTCAGGGCCAGATTGATTCCTTTTATAGCGGCATCTAGTTCTGCTACGTTGATATGGGAGAAGTCGTTGTTTTTTCTTAGCACCGCCGCATCCTCCACAGTTACACCTCCTATCTCTAGTACGACGCCCAACGCCAGGTTACTGGCATCGCACCAAACCACACCCGCGTCTTTGCCGCTGACATGCCATTTCCCTTTCACTGGGTCCTCATTCCTCACTCTCGCAATGACTTCTTGCAGCATGTTCATGACCTCCTTCGTCACACGGCCCTCCCAGCCATCAGTGCCTGTTTGTCGTTTAATAAAGCTACATGCTATCCTTAGCCAGCCAGCGATAGGATAGTGCCCGACCAGCCTCCCGCAGACTGAGAAGAGTTCTCGCCTCGTCAGCTCAGATCCGACTTCGGGTATTGCATTTCCTCGTTCGAAGACAAGGCTTTCTTTTCCATCTCGCCTTAGTTTCAACCCCAGCACTGCTCCTCCATCTAGGGCCTCCGCCGGTTTTGCAGTTAACCCATACTTCTCGACATGGCTTCTTACTTTCTCTGCTGTCACCTCTGCCTCCTCCACCAGGATGTCGTCAATGTACGAACTAGTGGCCTCCTCCACTGTACAGTCTTTGCTCAGCACTGTCTTCAGCACGGCAGTCATAATTTTGGGGGCTGAACTCAGCCCAAAGCCTAACCTCGTCAGACAATACACCCGCCCCTTGTACCGGACGAGTTGGTACTGCCAGAGTTTTTCATCTACATGGATCTGCAGATATGCCGATTTCAGATCGACAATCTTAGTGGCCCGCCCCATTCTTCTCCATTTCCTCATGACCTCCTCACATACGTCGATCCCCGTTCCAGTGTGGCAGGCTACGTGTCTGTTCAATTCCCTAAAATCCAGCACAGGCCTAATCTTGTTTTTGGTAGGCTGAACAACCGCCAGTAGTGGCAACACTCCTTTTTCTTCCCCTGTCCACGGTTTCAGAATTCCTTCTTTTATCCACCTCTCCACTTGTTCCTCGAATCCTTTTCTTATTTCTCCTTGCAGGGTGTTTTCGTAGCAGCCCACCTTATTCTGTAGTTCTGGGGGCCTGGAGATCCATTTCCATTCCACCGTCCACCTCACGCCATCAAACTTTGCCAGGAAATCTTTGTCCTCAATGCAGCAAACCTCCGGTTTTGGGGTTCTGACGGTTCTATCACCTTCCACTCCTGCCATCCCCACTGCGCCGAGACGTCCAAACGTCACTTGGCCCCCTCTAAACGTAGCGCCCCCCTGTCGGTTAATTGCACTCATACCTATAATCACGTCGACACCACCGACCAGATGATTCAACACTAGGGCTTGCAGTCCAATGGGCACCCCTTGCACCATTACTTCCGCTGTCGTCTCTCCTAGGCATTTCACATCCCTGCCATCCACGGTCCTAATAATCCTGGTTCCGCTCCATGACCTCGCGACATTCCTCGCTAACAACGTTGTAGTGCAGCCTGTGTCGACAAGGGCTATGGCTCTCTTCCCATTGACTATCACCGGTAACCGAGGCAATGTTCCATCATGCGCCATTTCCACACAGAAGGGGTAACCACTGGCGCAATGGCTCCCCTTCACTCGTTTCCCTGGTCCCGTGCAGCAACACTTGTCCACATCGGTAGCACGTGATCCCCGGTCTCGGCTCTTTGTAGTCCTTGATCAGATGAGGACCCTGGCACCGGAAACACTTGATGGCAGGTCTCCCCTCCTGTCGCCTTGCCGGCTGCCTCTCATTCAAGTGAGGCCTCATGCACATATTTCCACTCACAGCTGCAGCCACGATTGGGCTTTTAACATTTTTCACTAGGACTCTTGCATGGACCAAGAGATCGTCCACTTCCATAGAATGGATCCCCGTGATTCTCTGCATGTTTGCAGAGATTTCCTCTGGGAAGCTGTTCACTAGGTACAGCTTTACCGTCATCTCCAGGTTCCTCCCCACGTAACCAGCCAACCCTGCCAGTCTCCTGATCTCTGCCGCAAAGACTTCAACGGACTCGCCGGTCCACCTCAAACTTGACAGCTTGCCAAGTGCTTCAAATGGGCCCTCAGCGAAGGCCAATTTCAGCCTTTGCTCCACTAAGGCAAGGTCTTCCTTGTCTTCATCTCGCATCTGCTGGTAAATCGTGAGGGCTTCCCCCTCTAAGTATAGCGGCAGCAGGGTGACCACATCTTCTATCTTTTGCAGCTTCGCCACCATTTTTAATTTCTCCAGCCACTTAATCAGGTCACCCTCCCCAGTAAAGGGTCTCAACATCTGAGTGCTCAGTCTCTACTCAGCCATGTTAATTTGCTTGATGCACCGAAATAGCTTGTCGTTTGCGTGACACTGCTGTCCGAACTTTCACTTTCCGGTTACCACTTGACGCGTCTTCTCTCCACTCCAAAACAAACTTCTGCAACTTAAGCTTTTCTCTCCCCGAATCCGACTTTTCTCTTCTACAAATACAACTTCTCTGCTTGGAAGGTAACCATGCTAACCGTTACCTTCCTTCGCCACATGTAGCTGGAAGAAGGCAGACTTAAGATCCACAATTGCAGTTCCTCCCATCAATCGTCTCCACTTTCTCATCTTTTCATCACACACATCTATTTTGTATCATTCCCTATATTACATGTCACGAAACGGTTCAATTTACAGAAGTCTAACACTGGCCTAACCTTCCCTTTTGTGGCCTGGAACACTGTCATTAATGGTAACCCACCCTTTCTGGCTCCTTTCAGTGGTAAGAGAATACCTTCTGCTATCAACCTTTCAACCTCCTTCTCAAACTCTGAGGTCGTCTCACTTTCTAGGGAGTTTTTATAATATGTCACTTTATTCCGTAACACTGGGGGGGCTCTCCCTTCCATTTCCATTTCACTGTCCATTTTTTCCCCATCAAAATTGGCCTCAAAGTCTTTATCCTCAATTATACATACATCTGGCCGATGGGCAGCTACAGCACAATGTACATTTCCAAACCTTACTTTATAGTCACACCACCCATCTCATTGATGACATAGCAATTATGGCATCAATCCCATCAATGATGTAACTCATTACTATCTCCTCCACTTTTACAAGTATTCCATGGACCTTGATCTCCACTTTCCATCAACTGCTTTCAAAGTGCCATTCCTACCACATTCACTAATAAATTCAGAATTAATGGTGGTGCATCCAGAATCAACAAGTGCGGTCATTACTTTATGATTCACCTCCACTTTTATTATTGGAAGAGGCCAGTACTGCACCTTTATTCTGTTGCTTCAGTAGCTACTGGCACAGAAGTTCCCCCTTGCCCGTTTTTGAGGGCAATATCTTGCTATGTGACCGATCTTTCCACAATTGTAGCACCTCACTCTACATCTCTCTTTACATCTCGAGGTAGAGAGACGGCGTATCTCCATGTAGAAAGAGGGGAATAAAACTTGCCAGATCTTGCACCTTTTGCAGCTTAGTCACCAATTGCACTCTTTTGATCCTCTAAAAGGTAGTATCACATCCTTTCCCAATCTTAATCCTGATTCTATGATCCCTTCATGTCAAAATAGCTTGTGGTTAAATTAGTCACGTCTCAATTGTTAGATTTGACACACTACTGCCAAAATTCCTTAGTCCAAAAACTCAACTCTGCTATTACTCTCTCAAATTCAAAAGCACTTCTGCTGATCGAACTTACTTCTTCAAAATCCAACTCCAAAATGAATGCTCTCTCTAAAAAATCAGGCCTCTTTTATTTCCAACCAGGAGCATCTCATTTGCATATCAGGTGGTAACATTGCAGGCATATAAAGAGATAAGGCGGCCATTTTTATTTCTTTTTTCTTCATTCATTTTTGGTCCACCCAGATTTGTACAAGTTGCACAAGGCAGGTTTCTAACAACTTTTTAAACATTTCAGACCGCAGATAGGTTAGGGTTAGGTAAATTTGGTGTTGCTAAAATATTGAATGTTTTTTGTTTTGAAGGTGTGATTTTAAAAGGTAGTTAAAAGAATGATACCTAAATACGAATTAAAAATTTAAAATAAATGAGAATATCTTATCAAGCAATTTTAGAGACTTAAAATGAAATATAATTCATAATTTCTTTTATGTAGTGGAGACATAATCGAATTATTATTTTTGTTAGCTGTTGTTATTGCATTATTATTATTAGTATTATTATTAGTAGTATTATTATTATTAGTAGTATTATTATTATTATTAGTATTATTATTATTATTATTATTATTATTATTATTGCATTATTATTATTGCATTATTATTATTGCATTATTAGTAGTAGTAGTAGTAGTAGTAGTAGTTCACCATCACCATCCTCATCAATAATGATGATGATAATTTTAAAAAACTATGTAATTAAAATATCATTTAAGACATTTCATAATGAATATTGTGGTATTGTTTGTAGATTTTGCTAAATAAAATTACAATCCCAGAATTGGATGTAATTCAATTTTAAATTCATTTATAAACAAGGAATGCACAATAATGCATACACACAAAACGTATCTATATATGTCTAATATTTTAACTTGGTGTGATTCATTTTCAGGGTATATATGGTACGAATGAAATGTGAGAGCAATACTGCAACAATAAGTCGTTTGCAAAGTATTGTAAACAGTCTCTTCCCAAAAGGATCAAAAATCGTCACCCCTAGAGATACGCCTTTGAATATTTTTGTCAAAATTATTCAGTTTATTGCTAAGGTAAGTTTACAAAAAATTTAAAAAAAATGTAAAGATATATTTAAAAATCGTTAGTGTATTAATAAATGATATACATTAATTTTCAGCAAATGCTTAAATTATCATTCCTTTTTTTTATGTAAAAAATATTTTAGTATTTTTTTATTACGAAAGTTTGCTAAAACACTCAAAGATATATTCTTTTAAAGATGTTAAATTTCTACTATTCTTTAATGAAGTTACATATAAGTATTATCAGACTTGTTTAAGGAACACTAGTCTTACCATTCTTTGTTTTATACCAAAAAGTGTATACTTGGAAAAGTGTATGCTACAAAAGCTGAATCTATAATATTAGCTAATTCTTTAATAAGTTCCTTGTGTAATATTTTATATATATATATATATATATATATATATATATATATGTTGTGATTGATTTAGTTTTTTTACAAAAATTTATACAATCTAATTTTTCCTTTACTGGATTTGAATTATTTACCACTCAAAATAAGTTTATATTACAATAGAATTTGCTTTTGTTGGTGGAACTATATGAAAATGGAAAAAGTTTCTTTTTATCAAACATTAGCTGGATGCCCAGCATTGTCCAGTCATAAACATGATATTTTAATTTACGCAGGTTGCAGATGTATTATTATAGAATCAATTCTCTATTGAATATCATATATTACTGGGAATAATTTGCCCAGTGGACTAATTCACAAAAAATTTTTTTAAATAAATCAATAATAATGATAATGTCATTCATCAAATTCTGTCTGTTTTTGTTTATAACATCATGTCAGCTGATATTTGGGCTTGACGATGAATGCCCTGGAAAAGTCACATCTGATTAATATTTAGTTTTAAAATATGCAAACGAAAAAATGATTTGTGGCGATTTTAAATAGTACCACTTCTTTTATCATCAATTGAACTCATTAATAAGAAAAAATTTTAATAAAATGGTGAGGTACATCCGAGCTTGAACAGAGAATCATTTGATCCATAGTTGAATGCTCTATCACTGAGCTATATCTCCAGATGTAAATAACTCTGTTTTTTTTGTTGTTTTTTTTTAAGAAGAAATAATTTGCTAAGATTTTTTTATCTTTCTAGCTGGTGTAATGTAAAATATTCCCCTGTAAAAATTATTTTTTATTTACAAGAAAGAAAGAATATTTTTAGGATCGGATTTTTTCAATTTTCCGATAATTATCGGATGAATTTCTATACAAAACATATCTAAGCACACTGCCAAACATATAAATTATCTTTGTGTGAAATTTGCAAAAGATAGACTCAGCCGTTTCAGAACCTATAAGAAAGGAACTCACACATAAAAAGTGATTTTCATATAATAGTAGAAATTTTATAGATAAATATGCCATTCTCAATTTTTATATCCAAATCAAGAAATTTAGTGTGTATTCCACTGTGTTCACACTTTAATTCTAATTAATTCTCCTTTGGATATATCAAATGTTTAATATTTTTAAACTCATCATTATCTTTATCTTTACTATTATATAAAGTTTTCTTTCTCTCTCTCTCTCTCTCTCTCTCTCTCTCTCTCTCTCTCTCTCTCTCTCTCTCTCTCTCTCTCTCTGTGAAAAATTTGTTTCCTATAGATTCGAGAACGGGTGTGCCGATTTTTTACAAAAATGCCACACAAAAATATTTGATGTGTCTGGGAGTATTCTTACATAGATTTTGCATTAGAATGCAGTGATTAACATGAAATAAATCTAACCACAGTGTAATCAGCGCTTTGATGATAATTTTAATTAAACTTCTTGGATTATGTTTAGGCAGATCATATTATGAATGTATTGAAACCTTCTGCTTTAATTTTAGTACATTGAAAGTTCTTATGTTATTGTAGTTAAATAATGTTATAAATTTATTTAAGGTTCTGATTTATTGTGATGATATCAACAATTAATAATAATGTTATAAATTTATTTAAGGTTCTGATTTATTGTGATGATATCAACAATTATAAATAATGTTATAAATTTATTTAAGGTTCTGATTTATTGTGATGATATCAACAATTATTAATAATGTTATAAATTTATTTAAGGTTCTGATTTATTGTGATGATATCAACAATTATTAATAATGTTATAAATTTATTTAAGGTTCTGATTTATTGTGATGATATCAACAATTATTAATAATGTTATAAATTTATTTAAGGTTCTGATTTATTGTGATGATATCAACAATTATTAATAATGTTATAAATTTATTTAAGGTTCTGATTTATTGTGATGATATCAACAATTAATAATAATGTTATAAATTTATTTAAGGTTCTGATTTATTGTGATGATATCAACAATTATAAATAATGTTATAAATTTATTTAAGGTTCTGATTTATTGTGATGATATCAACAATTATTAATAATGTTATAAATTTATTTAAGGTTCTGATTTATTGTGATGATATCAACAATTATAAATAATGTTATAAATTTATTTAAGGTTCTGATTTATTGTGATGATATCAACAATTATTAATAATGTTATAAATTTATTTAAGGTTCTGATTTATTGTGATGATATCAACAATTATTAATAATGTTATAAATTTATTTAAGGTTCTGATTTATTGTGATGATATCAACAATTATTAATAATGTTATAAATTTATTTAAGGTTCTGATTTATTGTGATGATATCAACAATTATTAATAATGTTATAAATTTATTTAAGGTTCTGATTTATTGTGATGATATCAACAATTATTAATAATGTTATAAATTTATTTAAGGTTCTGATTTATTGTGATGATATAAACAATTATTAATAATGTTATAAATTTATTTAAGGTTCTGATTTATTGTGATGATATCAACAATTATAAATAATGTTATAAATTTATTTAAGGTTCTGATTTATTGTGATGATATCAACAATTATTAATAATGTTATAAATTTATTTAAGGTTCTGATTTATTGTGATGATATCAACAATTATTAATAATGTTATAAATTTATTTAAGGTTCTGATTTATTGTGATGATATCAACAATTATTAATAATGTTATAAATTTATTTAAGGTTCTGATTTATTGTGATGATATCAACAATTATTAATAATGTTATAAATTTATTTAAGGTTCTGATTTATTGTGATGATATCAACAATTATAAATAATGTTATAAATTTATTTAAGGTTCTGATTTATTGTGATGATATCAACAATTATTAATAATGTTATAAATTTATTTAAGGTTCTGATTTATTGTGATGATATCAAATATTATTAATAATGTTATAAATTTATTTAAGGTTCTGATTTATTGTGATGATATCAACAATTATTAATAATGTTATAAATTTATTTAAGGTTCTGATTTATTGTGATGATATCAACAATTATAAATAATGTTATAAATTTATTTAAGGTTCTGATTTATTGTGATGATATCAACAATTATTAATAATGTTATAAATTTATTTAAGGTTCTGATTTAATGTGATGATATCAACAATTATTAATAATGTTATAAATTTATTTAAGGTTCTGATTTATTGTGATGATATCAACAATTATTAATAATGTTATAAATTTATTTAAGGTTCTGATTTATTGTGATGATATCAACAATTAATAATAATGTTATAAATTTATTTAAGGTTCTGATTTATTGTGATGATATCAACAATTATAAATAATGTTATAAATTTATTTAAGGTTCTGATTTATTGTGATGATATCAACAATTATAAATAATGTTATAAATTTATTTAAGGTTCTGATTTATTGTGATGATATCAACAATTATAAATAATGTTATAAATTTATTTAAGGTTCTGATTTATTGTGATGATATCAACAATTATTAATAATGTTATAAATTTATTTAAGGTTCTGATTTATTGTGATGATATCAACAATTATAAATAATGTTATAAATTTATTTAAGGTTCTGATTTATTGTGATGATATCAACAATTATTAATAATGTTATAAATTTATTTAAGGTTCTGATTTATTGTGATGATATCAACAATTAATAATAATGTTATAAATTTATTTAAGGTTCTGATTTATTGTGATGATATCAACAATTATAAATAATGTTATAAATTTATTTAAGGTTCTGATTTATTGTGATGATATCAACAATTATTAATAATGTTATAAATTTATTTAAGGTTCTGATTTATTGTGATGATATCAACAATTATAAATAATGTTATAAATTTATTTAAGGTTCTGATTTATTGTGATGATATCAACAATTAATAATAATGTTATAAATTTATTAAAGGTTCTGATTTATTGTGATGATATCAACAATTATTAATAATGTTATAAATTTATTTAAGGTTCTGATTTATTGTGATGATATCAACAATTAATAATAATGTTATAAATTTATTTAAGGTTCTGATTTATTGTGATGATATCAACAATTATTAATAATGTTATAAATTTATTTAAGGTTCTGATTTATTGTGATGATATCAACAATTAATAATAATGTTATAAATTTATTTAAGGTTCTGATTTATTGTGATGATATCAACAATTATAAATAATGTTATAAATTTATTTAAGGTTCTGATTTATTGTGATGATATCAACAATTATTAATAATGTTATAAATTTATTTAAGGTTCTGATTTATTGTGATGATATCAACAATTATTAATAATGTTATAAATTTATTTAAGGTTCTGATTTAATGTGATGATATCAACAATTATAAATAATGTTATAAATTTATTTAAGGTTCTGATTTATTGTGATGATATCAACAATTATTAATAATGTTATAAATTTATTTAAGGTTCTGATTTATTGTGATGATATCAACAATTAATAATAATGTTATAAATTTATTTAAGGTTCTGATTTAATGTGATGATATCAACAATTATAAATAATGTTATAAATTTATTTAAGGTTCTGATTTATTGTGATGATATCAACAATTAATAATAATGTTATAAATTTATTTAAGGTTCTGATTTATTGTGATGATATCAACAATTAATAATAATGTTATAAATTTATTTAAGGTTCTGATTTATTGTGATGATATCAACAATTATTAATAATGTTATAAATTTATTTAAGGTTCTGATTTATTGTGATGATATCAACAATTATTAATAATGTTATAAATTTATTTAAGGTTCTGATTTATTGTGATGATATCAACAATTATAAATAATGTTATAAATTTATTTAAGGTTCTGATTTATTGTGATGATATCAACAATTATAAATAATGTTATAAATTTATTTAAGGTTCTGATTTATTGTGATGATATCAACAATTATTAATAATGTTATAAATTTATTTAAGGTTCTGATTTATTGTGATTATATCAACAATTATTAATAATGTTATAAATTTATTTAAGGTTCTGATTTATTGTGATGATATCAACAATTATTAATAATGTTATAAATTTATTTAAGGTTCTGATTTATTGTGATGATATCAACAATTATAAATAATGTTATAAATTTATTTAAGGTTCTGATTTATTGTGATGATATCAACAATTATAAATAATGTTATAAATTTATTTAAGGTTCTGATTTATTGTGATGATATCAACAATTATTAATAATGTTATAAATTTATTTAAGGTTCTGATTTATTGTGATGATATCAACAATTATTAATAATGTTATAAATTTATTTAAGGTTCTGATTTATTGTGATGATATCAACAATTATAAATAATGTTATAAATTTATTTAAGGTTCTGATTTATTGTGATGATATCAACAATTATAAATAATGTTATAAATTTATTTAAGGTTCTGATTTATTGTGATGATATCAACAATTATTAATAATGTTATAAATTTATTTAAGGTTCTGATTTATTGTGATTATATCAACAATTATTAATAATGTTATAAATTTATTTAAGGTTCTGATTTATTGTGATGATATCAACAATTAATAATAATGTTATAAATTTATTTAAGGTTCTGATTTATTGTGATGATATCAACAATTATAAATAATGTTATAAATTTATTTAAGGTTCTGATTTATTGTGATGATATCAACAATTATAAATAATGTTATAAATTTATTTAAGGTTCTGATTTATTGTGATGATATCAACAATTATAAATAATGTTATAAATTTATTTAAGGTTCTGATTTATTGTGATGATATCAACAATTATTAATAATGTTATAAATTTATTTAAGGTTCTGATTTATTGTGATGATATCAACAATTATAAATAATGTTATAAATTTATTTAAGGTTCTGATTTATTGTGATGATATCCACAATTATTAATAATGTTATAAATTTATTTAAGGTTCTGATTTATTGTGATGATATCAACAATTATTAATAATGTTATAAATTTATTTAAGGTTCTGATTTATTGTGATGATATCAACAATTATTAATAGTGTTATAAGTTTATTTAAGGTTCTGATTTATTGTGATGATATCAACAATTATTAATAATGTTATAAATTTATTTAAGGTTCTGATTTATTGTGATGATATCAACAATTATTAATAATGTTATAAATTTATTTAAGGTTCTGATTTATTGTGATGATATCAACAATTATTAATAATGTTATAAATTTATTTAAGGTTCTGATTTATTGTGATGATATCAACAATTAATAATAATGTTATAAATTTATTTAAGGTTCTGATTTATTGTGATGATATCAACAATTATTAATAATGTTATAAATTCTTTTAAGGTTCTGATTTATTGTGATGATATCAACAATTATTAATAATGTTATAAATTTATTTAAGGTTCTGATTTATTGTGATGATATCAACAATTATAAATAATGTTATAAATTTATTTAAGGTTCTGATTTATTGTGATGATATCAACAATTATTAATAATGTTATAAATTTATTTAAGGTTCTGATTTATTGTGATGATATCAACAATTATTAATAATGTTATAAATTTATTTAAGGTTCTGATTTATTGTGATGATATCAACAATTATTAATAATGTTATAAATTTATTTAAGGTTCTGATTTATTGTGATGATATCAACAATTATAAATAATGTTATAAATTTATTTAAGGTTCTGATTTATTGTGATGATATCAACAATTAATAATAATGTTATAAATTTATTTAAGGTTCTGATTTATTGTGATGATATCAACAATTATTAATAATGTTATAAATTTATTTAAGGTTCTGATTTATTGTGATGATATCAACAATTATTAATAATGTTATAAATTTATTTAAGGTTCTGATTTATTGTGATGATATCAACAATTATTAATAATGTTATAAATTTATTTAAGGTTCTGATTTATTGTGATGATATCAACAATTATTAATAATGTTATAAATTTATTTAAGGTTCTGATTTATTGTGATGATATCAACAATTATTAATAATGTTATAAATTTATTTAAGGTTCTGATTTATTGTGATGATATCAACAATTATTAATAATGTTATAAATTTATTTAAGGTTCTGATTTATTGTGATGATATCAACAATTAATAATAATGTTATAAATTTATTTAAGGTTCTGATTTATTGTGATGATATCAACAATTATAAATAATGTTATAAATTTATTTAAGGTTCTGATTTATTGTGATGATATCAACAATTATTAATAATGTTATAAATTTATTTAAGGTTCTGATTTATTGTGATGATATCAACAATTATTAATAATGTTATAAATTTATTTAAGGTTCTGATTTATTGTGATGATATCAACAATTATTAATAATGTTATAAATTTATTTAAGGTTCTGATTTATTGTGATGATATCAACAATTAATAATAATGTTATAAATTTATTTAAGGTTCTGATTTATTGTGATGATATCAACAATTATTAATAATGTTATAAATTTATTTAAGGTTCTGATTTATTGTGATGATATCAACAATTATTAATAATGTTATAAATTTATTTAAGGTTCTGATTTATTGTGATGATATCAACAATTATAAATAATGTTATAAATTTATTTAAGGTTCTGATTTATTGTGATGATATCAACAATTAATAATAATGTTATAAATTTATTAAAGGTTCTGATTTATTGTGATGATATCAACAATTATTAATAATGTTATAAATTTATTTAAGGTTCTGATTTATTGTGATGATATCAACAATTAATAATAATGTTATAAATTTATTTAAGGTTCTGATTTATTGTGATGATATCAACAATTATTAATAATGTTATAAATTTATTTAAGGTTCTGATTTATTGTGATGATATCAACAATTAATAATAATGTTATAAATTTATTTAAGGTTCTGATTTATTGTGATGATATCAACAATTATAAATAATGTTATAAATTTATTTAAGGTTCTGATTTATTGTGATGATATCAACAATTATTAATAATGTTATAAATTTATTTAAGGTTCTGATTTATTGTGATGATATCAACAATTATTAATAATGTTATAAATTTATTTAAGGTTCTGATTTAATGTGATGATATCAACAATTATAAATAATGTTATAAATTTATTTAAGGTTCTGATTTATTGTGATGATATCAACAATTATTAATAATGTTATAAATTTATTTAAGGTTCTGATTTATTGTGATGATATCAACAATTAATAATAATGTTATAAATTTATTTAAGGTTCTGATTTAATGTGATGATATCAACAATTATAAATAATGTTATAAATTTATTTAAGGTTCTGATTTATTGTGATGATATCAACAATTAATAATAATGTTATAAATTTATTTAAGGTTCTGATTTATTGTGATGATATCAACAATTATTAATAATGTTATAAATTTATTTAAGGTTCTGATTTATTGTGATGATATCAACAATTATTAATAATGTTATAAATTTATTTAAGGTTCTGATTTATTGTGATGATATCAACAATTATAAATAATGTTATAAATTTATTTAAGGTTCTGATTTATTGTGATGATATCAACAATTATAAATAATGTTATAAATTTATTTAAGGTTCTGATTTATTGTGATGATATCAACAATTATTAATAATGTTATAAATTTATTTAAGGTTCTGATTTATTGTGATTATATCAACAATTATTAATAATGTTATAAATTTATTTAAGGTTCTGATTTATTGTGATGATATCAACAATTATTAATAATGTTATAAATTTATTTAAGGTTCTGATTTATTGTGATGATATCAACAATTATAAATAATGTTATAAATTTATTTAAGGTTCTGATTTATTGTGATGATATCAACAATTATAAATAATGTTATAAATTTATTTAAGGTTCTGATTTATTGTGATGATATCAACAATTATTAATAATGTTATAAATTTATTTAAGGTTCTGATTTATTGTGATGATATCAACAATTATTAATAATGTTATAAATTTATTTAAGGTTCTGATTTATTGTGATGATATCAACAATTATAAATAATGTTATAAATTTATTTAAGGTTCTGATTTATTGTGATGATATCAACAATTATAAATAATGTTATAAATTTATTTAAGGTTCTGATTTATTGTGATGATATCAACAATTATTAATAATGTTATAAATTTATTTAAGGTTCTGATTTATTGTGATTATATCAACAATTATTAATAATGTTATAAATTTATTTAAGGTTCTGATTTATTGTGATGATATCAACAATTAATAATAATGTTATAAATTTATTTAAGGTTCTGATTTATTGTGATGATATCAACAATTATAAATAATGTTATAAATTTATTTAAGGTTCTGATTTATTGTGATGATATCAACAATTATAAATAATGTTATAAATTTATTTAAGGTTCTGATTTATTGTGATGATATCAACAATTATAAATAATGTTATAAATTTATTTAAGGTTCTGATTTATTGTGATGATATCAACAATTATTAATAATGTTATAAATTTATTTAAGGTTCTGATTTATTGTGATGATATCAACAATTATAAATAATGTTATAAATTTATTTAAGGTTCTGATTTATTGTGATGATATCCACAATTATTAATAATGTTATAAATTTATTTAAGGTTCTGATTTATTGTGATGATATCAACAATTATTAATAATGTTATAAATTTATTTAAGGTTCTGATTTATTGTGATGATATCAACAATTATTAATAGTGTTATAAGTTTATTTAAGGTTCTGATTTATTGTGATGATATCAACAATTATTAATAATGTTATAAATTTATTTAAGGTTCTGATTTATTGTGATGATATCAACAATTATTAATAATGTTATAAATTTATTTAAGGTTCTGATTTATTGTGATGATATCAACAATTATTAATAATGTTATAAATTTATTTAAGGTTCTGATTTATTGTGATGATATCAACAATTAATAATAATGTTATAAATTTATTTAAGGTTCTGATTTATTGTGATGATATCAACAATTATTAATAATGTTATAAATTCTTTTAAGGTTCTGATTTATTGTGATGATATCAACAATTATTAATAATGTTATAAATTTATTTAAGGTTCTGATTTATTGTGATGATATCAACAATTATAAATAATGTTATAAATTTATTTAAGGTTCTGATTTATTGTGATGATATCAACAATTATTAATAATGTTATAAATTTATTTAAGGTTCTGATTTATTGTGATGATATCAACAATTATTAATAATGTTATAAATTTATTTAAGGTTCTGATTTATTGTGATGATATCAACAATTATTAATAATGTTATAAATTTATTTAAGGTTCTGATTTATTGTGATGATATCAACAATTATAAATAATGTTATAAATTTATTTAAGGTTCTGATTTATTGTGATGATATCAACAATTAATAATAATGTTATAAATTTATTTAAGGTTCTGATTTATTGTGATGATATCAACAATTATTAATAATGTTATAAATTTATTTAAGGTTCTGATTTATTGTGATGATATCAACAATTATTAATAATGTTATAAATTTATTTAAGGTTCTGATTTATTGTGATGATATCAACAATTATTAATAATGTTATAAATTTATTTAAGGTTCTGATTTATTGTGATGATATCAACAATTATTAATAATGTTATAAATTTATTTAAGGTTCTGATTTATTGTGATGATATCAACAATTATTAATAATGTTATAAATTTATTTAAGGTTCTGATTTATTGTGATGATATCAACAATTATTAATAATGTTATAAATTTATTTAAGGTTCTGATTTATTGTGATGATATCAACAATTAATAATAATGTTATAAATTTATTTAAGGTTCTGATTTATTGTGATGATATCAACAATTATAAATAATGTTATAAATTTATTTAAGGTTCTGATTTATTGTGATGATATCAACAATTATTAATAATGTTATAAATTTATTTAAGGTTCTGATTTATTGTGATGATATCAACAATTATTAATAATGTTATAAATTTATTTAAGGTTCTGATTTATTGTGATGATATCAACAATTATTAATAATGTTATAAATTTATTTAAGGTTCTGATTTATTGTGATGATATCAACAATTAATAATAATGTTATAAATTTATTTAAGGTTCTGATTTATTGTGATGATATCAACAATTATAAATAATGTTATAAATTTATTTAAGGTTCTGATTTATTGTGATGATATCAACAATTATTAATAATGTTATAAATTTATTTAAGGTTCTGATTTATTGTGATGATATCAACAATTATTAATAATGTTATAAATTTATTTAAGGTTCTGATTTATTGTGATGATATCAACAATTATTAATAATGTTATAAATTTATTTAAGGTTCTGATTTATTGTGATGATATCAACAATTAATAATAATGTTATAAATTTATTTAAGGTTCTGATTTATTGTGATGATATCAACAATTATAAATAATGTGTTCACACTTTAATTCTAATTAATTCTCCTTTGGATATATCAAATGTTTAATATTTTTAAACTCATCATTATCTTTATCTTTACTATTATATAAAGTTTTCTTTCTCTCTCTCTCTCTCTCTCTCTCTCTCTCTCTCTCTCTCTCTCTCTCTCTCTCTCTGTGAAAAATTTGTTTCCTATAGATTCGAGAACGGGTGTGCCGATTTTTTACAAAAATGCCACACAAAAATATTTGATGTGTCTGGGAGTATTCTTACATAGATTTTGCATTAGAATGCAGTGATTAACATGAAATAAATCTAACCACAGTGTAATCAGCGCTTTGATGATAATTTTAATTAAACTTCTTGGATTATGTTTAGGCAGATCATATTATGAATGTATTGAAACCTTCTGCTTTAATTTTAGTACATTGAAAGTTCTTATGTTATTGTAGTTAAATAATGTTATAAATTTATTTAAGGTTCTGATTTATTGTGATGATATCAACAATTAATAATAATGTTATAAATTTATTTAAGGTTCTGATTTATTGTGATGATATCAACAATTAATAATAATGTTATAAAATTATTTAAGGTTCTGATTTATTGTGATGATATCAACAATTATTAATAATGTTATAAATTTATTTAAGGTTCTGATTTATTGTGATGATATCAACAATTAATAATAATGTTATAAATTTATTTAAGGTTCTGATTTATTGTGATGATATCAACAATTATAAATAATGTTATAAATTTATTTAAGGTTCTGATTTATTGTGATGATATCAACAATTATTAATAATGTTATAAATTTATTTAAGGTTCTGATTTATTGTGATGATATCAACAATTAATAATAATGTTATAAATTTATTTAAGGTTCTGATTTATTGTGATGATATCAACAATTAATAATAATGTTATAAATTTATTTAAGGTTCTGATTTATTGTGATGATATCAACAATTATAAATAATGTTATAAATTTATTTAAGGTTCTGATTTATTGTGATGATATCAACAATTATAAATAATGTTATAAATTTATTTAAGGTTCTGATTTATTGTGATGATATCAACAATTATTAATAATGTTATAAATTTATTTAAGGTTCTGATTTATTGTGATGATATCAACAATTATAAATAATGTTATAAATTTATTTAAGGTTCTGATTTATTGTGATGATATCAACAATTATAAATAATGTTATAAATTTATTTAAGGTTCTGATTTATTGTGATGATATCAACAATTATAAATCATGTTATAAATTTATTTAAGGTTCTGATTTATTGTGATGATATCAACAATTATAAATAATGTTATAAATTTATTTAAGGTTCTGATTTATTGTGATGATATCAACAATTATTAATAATGTTATAAATTTATTTAAGGTTCTGATTTATTGTGATGATATCAACAATTATTAATAATGTTATAAATTTATTTAAGGTTCTGATTTATTGTGATGATATCAACAATTATTAATAATGTTATAAATTTATTTAAGGTTCTGATTTATTGTGATGATATCAACAATTATTAATAATGTTATAAATTTATTTAGGGTTCTGATTTATTGTGATGATATCAACAATTATTAATAATGTTATAAATTTATTTAAGGTTCTGATTTATTGTGATGATATCAACAATTATTAATAATGTTATAAATTTATTTAAGGTTCTGATTTATTGTGATGATATCAACAATTAATAATAATGTTATAAATTTATTTAAGGTTCTGATTTATTGTGATGATATCAACAATTAATAATAATGTTATAAATTTATTTAAGGTTCTGATTTATTGTGATGATATCAACAATTATAAATAATGTTATAAATTTATTTAAGGTTCTGATTTATTGTGATGATATCAACAATTATTAATAATGTTATAAATTTATTTAAGGTTCTGATTTATTGTGATGATATCAACAATTATTAATAATGTTATAAATTTATTTAAGGTTCTGATTTATTGTGATGATATCAACAATTATTAATAATGTTATAAATTTATTTAAGGTTCTGATTTATTGTGATGATATCAACAATTAATAATAATGTTATAAATTTATTTAAGGTTCTGATTTATTGTGATGATATCAACAATTATAAATAATGTGTTCACACTTTAATTCTAATTAATTCTCCTTTGGATATATCAAATGTTTAATATTTTTAAACTCATCATTATCTTTATCTTTACTATTATATAAAGTTTTCTTTCTCTCTCTCTCTCTCTCTCTCTCTCTCTCTCTCTCTCTCTCTCTCTCTCTCTCTCTCTGTGAAAAATTTGTTTCCTATAGATTCGAGAACGGGTGTGCCGATTTTTTACAAAAATGCCACACAAAAATATTTGATGTGTCTGGGAGTATTCTTACATAGATTTTGCATTAGAATGCAGTGATTAACATGAAATAAATCTAACCACAGTGTAATCAGCGCTTTGATGATAATTTTAATTAAACTTCTTGGATTATGTTTAGGCAGATCATATTATGAATGTATTGAAACCTTCTGCTTTAATTTTAGTACATTGAAAGTTCTTATGTTATTGTAGTTAAATAATGTTATAAATTTATTTAAGGTTCTGATTTATTGTGATGATATCAACAATTAATAATAATGTTATAAATTTATTTAAGGTTCTGATTTATTGTGATGATATCAACAATTAATAATAATGTTATAAAATTATTTAAGGTTCTGATTTATTGTGATGATATCAACAATTATTAATAATGTTATAAATTTATTTAAGGTTCTGATTTATTGTGATGATATCAACAATTAATAATAATGTTATAAATTTATTTAAGGTTCTGATTTATTGTGATGATATCAACAATTATAAATAATGTTATAAATTTATTTAAGGTTCTGATTTATTGTGATGATATCAACAATTATTAATAATGTTATAAATTTATTTAAGGTTCTGATTTATTGTGATGATATCAACAATTAATAATAATGTTATAAATTTATTTAAGGTTCTGATTTATTGTGATGATATCAACAATTAATAATAATGTTATAAATTTATTTAAGGTTCTGATTTATTGTGATGATATCAACAATTATAAATAATGTTATAAATTTATTTAAGGTTCTGATTTATTGTGATGATATCAACAATTATAAATAATGTTATAAATTTATTTAAGGTTCTGATTTATTGTGATGATATCAACAATTATTAATAATGTTATAAATTTATTTAAGGTTCTGATTTATTGTGATGATATCAACAATTATAAATAATGTTATAAATTTATTTAAGGTTCTGATTTATTGTGATGATATCAACAATTATAAATAATGTTATAAATTTATTTAAGGTTCTGATTTATTGTGATGATATCAACAATTATAAATCATGTTATAAATTTATTTAAGGTTCTGATTTATTGTGATGATATCAACAATTATAAATAATGTTATAAATTTATTTAAGGTTCTGATTTATTGTGATGATATCAACAATTATTAATAATGTTATAAATTTATTTAAGGTTCTGATTTATTGTGATGATATCAACAATTATTAATAATGTTATAAATTTATTTAAGGTTCTGATTTATTGTGATGATATCAACAATTATTAATAATGTTATAAATTTATTTAAGGTTCTGATTTATTGTGATGATATCAACAATTATTAATAATGTTATAAATTTATTTAGGGTTCTGATTTATTGTGATGATATCAACAATTATTAATAATGTTATAAATTTATTTAAGGTTCTGATTTATTGTGATGATATCAACAATTATTAATAATGTTATAAATTTATTTAAGGTTCTGATTTATTGTGATGATATCAACAATTAATAATAATGTTATAAATTTATTTAAGGTTCTGATTTATTGTGATGATATCAACAATTATAAATAATGTGTTCACACTTTAATTCTAATTAATTCTCCTTTGGATATATCAAATGTTTAATATTTTTAAACTCATCATTATCTTTATCTTTACTATTATATAAAGTTTTCTTTCTCTCTCTCTCTCTCTCTCTCTCTCTCTCTCTCTCTCTCTCTCTCTCTCTCTCTCTCTCTCTCTCTGTGAAAAATTTGTTTCCTATAGATTCGAGAACGGGTGTGCCGATTTTTTACAAAAATGCCACACAAAAATATTTGATGTGTCTGGGAGTATTCTTACATAGATTTTGCATTAGAATGCAGTGATTAACATGAAATAAATCTAACCACAGTGTAATCAGCGCTTTGATGATAATTTTAATTAAACTTCTTGGATTATGTTTAGGCAGATCATATTATGAATGTATTGAAACCTTCTGCTTTAATTTTAGTACATTGAAAGTTCTTATGTTATTGTAGTTAAATAATGTTATAAATTTATTTAAGGTTCTGATTTATTGTGATGATATCAACAATTAATAATAATGTTATAAATTTATTTAAGGTTCTGATTTATTGTGATGATATCAACAATTAATAATAATGTTATAAAATTATTTAAGGTTCTGATTTATTGTGATGATATCAACAATTATTAATAATGTTATAAATTTATTTAAGGTTCTGATTTATTGTGATGATATCAACAATTAATAATAATGTTATAAATTTATTTAAGGTTCTGATTTATTGTGATGATATCAACAATTATAAATAATGTTATAAATTTATTTAAGGTTCTGATTTATTGTGATGATATCAACAATTATTAATAATGTTATAAATTTATTTAAGGTTCTGATTTATTGTGATGATATCAACAATTAATAATAATGTTATAAATTTATTTAAGGTTCTGATTTATTGTGATGATATCAACAATTAATAATAATGTTATAAATTTATTTAAGGTTCTGATTTATTGTGATGATATCAACAATTATAAATAATGTTATAAATTTATTTAAGGTTCTGATTTATTGTGATGATATCAACAATTATAAATAATGTTATAAATTTATTTAAGGTTCTGATTTATTGTGATGATATCAACAATTATTAATAATGTTATAAATTTATTTAAGGTTCTGATTTATTGTGATGATATCAACAATTATAAATAATGTTATAAATTTATTTAAGGTTCTGATTTATTGTGATGATATCAACAATTATAAATAATGTTATAAATTTATTTAAGGTTCTGATTTATTGTGATGATATCAACAATTATAAATCATGTTATAAATTTATTTAAGGTTCTGATTTATTGTGATGATATCAACAATTATAAATAATGTTATAAATTTATTTAAGGTTCTGATTTATTGTGATGATATCAACAATTATTAATAATGTTATAAATTTATTTAAGGTTCTGATTTATTGTGATGATATCAACAATTATTAATAATGTTATAAATTTATTTAAGGTTCTGATTTATTGTGATGATATCAACAATTATTAATAATGTTATAAATTTATTTAAGGTTCTGATTTATTGTGATGATATCAACAATTATTAATAATGTTATAAATTTATTTAGGGTTCTGATTTATTGTGATGATATCAACAATTATTAATAATGTTATAAATTTATTTAAGGTTCTGATTTATTGTGATGATATCAACAATTATTAATAATGTTATAAATTTATTTAAGGTTCTGATTTATTGTGATGATATCAACAATTAATAATAATGTTATAAATTTATTTAAGGTTCTGATTTATTGTGATGATATCAACAATTATTAATAATGTTATAAATTTATTTAAGGTTCTGATTTATTGTGATGATATCAACAATTATTAATAATGTTATAAATTTATTTAAGGTTCTGATTTATTGTGATGATATCAACAATTAATAATAATGTTATAAATTTATTTAAGGTTCTGATTTATTGTGATGATATCAACAATTATTAATAATGTTATAAATTTATTTAAGGTTCTGATTTATTGTGATGATATCAACAATTATTAATAATGTTATAAATTTATTTAAGGTTCTGATTTATTGTGATGATATCAACAATTATTAATAATGTTATAAATTTATTTAAGGTTCTGATTTATTGTGATGATATCAACAATTATAAATAATGTTATAAATTTATTTAAGGTTCTGATTTATTGTGATGATATCAACAATTATTAATAATGTTATAAATTTATTTTAGGTTCTGATTTATTGTGATGATATCAACAATTAATAATAATGTTATAAATTTATTTAAGGTTCTGATTTATTGTGATGATATCAACAATTATAAATAATGTTATAAATTTATTTAAGGTTCTGATTTATTGTGATGATATCAACAATTATTAATAATGTTATAAATTTATTTAAGGTTCTGATTTATTGTGATGATATCAACAATTATTAATAATGTTATAAATTTATTTAAGGTTCTGATTTATTGTGATGATATCAACAATTATTAATAATGTTATAAATTTATTTAAGGTTCTGATTTATTGTGATGATATCAACAATTATTAATAATGTTATAAATTTATTTAAGGTTCTGATTTATTGTGATGATATCAACAATTATTAATAATGTTATAAGTTTATTTAAGGTTCTGATTTATTGTGATGATATCAACAATTATTAATAATGTTATAAATTTATTTAAGGTTCTGATTTATTGTGATGATATCAACAATTATTTATTATGTTATAAATTTATTTAAGGTTCTGATTTATTGTGATGATATCAACAATTATTAATAATGTTATAAATTTATTTAAGGTTCTGATTTATTGTGATGATATCAACAATTAATAATAATGTTATAAATTTATTTAAGGTTCTGATTTATTGTGATGATATCAACAATTATTAATAATGTTATAAATTTATTTAAGGTTCTGATTTATTGTGATGATATCAACAATTATTAATAATGTTATAAATTTATTTAAGGTTCTGATTTATTGTGATGATATCAACAATTATAAATAATGTTATAAATTTATTTAAGGTTCTGATTTATTGTGATGATATCAACAATTATTAATAATGTTATAAATTTATTTAAGGTTCTGATTTATTGTGATGATATCAACAATTATTAATAATGTTATAAATTTATTTAAGGTTCTGATTTATTGTGATGATATCAACAATTATTAATAATGTTATAAATTTATTTAAGGTTCTGATTTATTGTGATGATATCAACAATTATAAATAATGTTATAAATTTATTTAAGGTTCTGATTTATTGTGATGATATCAACAATTAATAATAATGTTATAAATTTATTTAAGGTTCTGATTTATTGTGATGATATCAACAATTATAAATAATGTTATAAATTTATTTAAGGTTCTGATTTATTGTGATGATATCAACAATTATAAATAATGTTATAAATTTATTTAAGGTTCTGATTTATTGTGATGATATCAACAATTATTAATAATGTTATAAATTTATTTAAGGTTCTGATTTATTGTGATGATATCAACAATTATTAATAATGTTATAAATTTATTTAAGGTTCTGATTTATTGTGATGATATCAACAATTATTAATAATGTTATAAATTTATTTAAGGTTCTGATTTATTGTGATGATATCAACAATTATTAATAATGTTATAAATTTATTTAAGGTTCTGATTTATTGTGATGATATCAACAATTAATAATAATGTTATAAATTTATTTAAGGTTCTGATTTATTGTGATGATATCAACAATTATTAATAATGTTATAAATTTATTTAAGGTTCTGATTTATTGTGATGATATCAACAATTATTAATAATGTTATAAATTTATTTAAGGTTCTGATTTATTGTGATGATATCAACAATTATTAATAATGTTATAAATTTATTTAAGGTTCTGATTTATTGTGATGATATCAACAATTAATAATAATGTTATAAATTTATTTAAGGTTCTGATTTATTGTGATGATATCAACAATTATAAATAATGTTATAAATTTATTTAAGGTTCTGATTTATTGTGATGATATCAACAATTATTAATAATGTTATAAATTTATTTAAGGTTCTGATTTATTGTGATGATATCAACAATTATTAATAATGTTATAAATTTATTTAAGGTTCTGATTTATTGTGATGATATCAACAATTATTAATAATGTTATAAATTTATTTAAGGTTCTGATTTATTGTGATGATATCAACAATTAATAATAATGTTATAAATTTATTTAAGGTTCTGATTTATTGTGATGATATCAACAATTATAAATAATGTTATAAATTTATTTAAGGTTCTGATTTATTGTGATGATATCAACAATTATTAATAATGTTATAAATTTATTTAAGGTTCTGATTTATTGTGATGATATCAACAATTATTAATAATGTTATAAATTTATTTAAGGTTCTGATTTATTGTGATGATATCAACAATTATTAATAATGTTATAAATTTATTTAAGGTTCTGATTTATTGTGATGATATCAACAATTATAAATAATGTTATAAATTTATTTAAGGTTCTGATTTATTGTGATGATATCAACAATTATTAATAATGTTATAAATTTATTTAAGGTTCTGATTTATTGTGATGATATCAACAATTATTAATAATGTTATAAATTTATTTAAGGTTCTGATTTATTGTGATGATATCAACAATTATTAATAATGTTATAAATTTATTTAAGGTTCTGATTTATTGTGATGATATCAACAATTATTAATAATGTTATAAATTTATTTAAGGTTCTGATTTATTGTGATGATATCAACAATTAATAATAATGTTATAAATTTATTTAAGGTTCTGATTTATTGTGATGATATCAACAATTATTAATAATGTTATAAATTTATTTAAGGTTCTGATTTATTGTGATGATATCAACAATTATTAATAATGTTATAAATTTATTTAAGGTTCTGATTTATTGTGATGATATCAACAATTATTAATAATGTTATAAATTTATTTAAGGTTCTGATTTATTGTGATGATATCAACAATTAATAATAATGTTATAAATTTATTTAAGGTTCTGATTTATTGTGATGATATCAACAATTATAAATAATGTTATAAATTTATTTAAGGTTCTGATTTATTGTGATGATATCAACAATTATTAATAATGTTATAAATTTATTTAAGGTTCTGATTTATTGTGATGATATCAACAATTATTAATAATGTTATAAATTTATTTAAGGTTCTGATTTATTGTGATGATATCAACAATTATTAATAATGTTATAAATTTATTTAAGGTTCTGATTTATTGTGATGATATCAACAATTAATAATAATGTTATAAATTTATTTAAGGTTCTGATTTATTGTGATGATATCAACAATTATAAATAATGTTATAAATTTATTTAAGGTTCTGATTTATTGTGATGATATCAACAATTATTAATAATGTTATAAATTTATTTAAGGTTCTGATTTATTGTGATGATATCAACAATTATTAATAATGTTATAAATTTATTTAAGGTTCTGATTTATTGTGATGATATCAACAATTATTAATAATGTTATAAATTTATTTAAGGTTCTGATTTATTGTGATGATATCAACAATTAATAATAATTTTATAAATTTATTTAAGGTTCTGATTTATTGTGATGATATCAACAATTATAAATAATGTGTTCACACTTTAATTCTAATTAATTCTCCTTTGGATATATCAAATGTTTAATATTTTTAAACTCATCATTATCTTTATCTTTACTATTATATAAAGTTTTCTTTCTCTCTCTCTCTCTCTCTCTCTCTCTCTCTCTCTCTCTCTCTCTCTCTCTCTCTCTGTGAAAAATTTGTTTCCTATAGATTCGAGAACGGGTGTGCCGATTTTTTACAAAAATGCCACACAAAAATATTTGATGTGTCTGGGAGTATTCTTACATAGATTTTGCATTAGAATGCAGTGATTAACATGAAATAAATCTAACCACAGTGTAATCAGCGCTTTGATGATAATTTTAATTAAACTTCTTGGATTATGTTTAGGCAGATCATATTATGAATGTATTGAAACCTTCTGCTTTAATTTTAGTACATTGAAAGTTCTTATGTTATTGTAGTTAAATAATGTTATAAATTTATTTAAGGTTCTGATTTATTGTGATGATATCAACAATTAATAATAATGTTATAAATTTATTTAAGGTTCTGATTTATTGTGATGATATCAACAATTATTAATAATGTTATAAATTTATTTAAGGTTCTGATTTATTGTGATGATATCAACAATTAATAATAATGTTATAAATTTATTTAAGGTTCTGATTTATTGTGATGATATCAACAATTATTAATAATGTTATAAATTTATTTAAGGTTCTGATTTATTGTGATGATATCAACAATTAATAATAATGTTATAAATTTATTTAAGGTTCTGATTTATTGTGATGATATCAACAATTATAAATAATGTTATAAATTTATTTAAGGTTCTGATTTATTGTGATGATATCAACAATTATTAATAATGTTATAAATTTATTTAAGGTTCTGATTTATTGTGATGATATCAACAATTAATAATAATGTTATAAATTTATTTAAGGTTCTGATTTATTGTGATGATATCAAAAATTAATAATAATGTTATAAATTTATTTAAGGTTCTGATTTATTGTGATGATATCAACAATTATAAATAATGTTATAAATTTATTTAAGGTTCTGATTTATTGTGATGATATCAACAATTATAAATAATGTTATAAATTTATTTAAGGTTCTGATTTATTGTGATGATATCAACAATTATTAATAATGTTATAAATTTATTTAAGGTTCTGATTTATTGTGATGATATCAACAATTATAAATAATGTTATAAATTTATTTAAGGTTCTGATTTATTGTGATGATATCAACAATTATAAATAATGTTATAAATTTATTTAAGGTTCTGATTTATTGTGATGATATCAACAATTATAAATCATGTTATAAATTTATTTAAGGTTCTGATTTATTTTGATGATATCAACAATTATAAATAATGTTATAAATTTATTTAAGGTTCTGATTTATTGTGATGATATCAACAATTATTAATAATGTTATAAATTTATTTAAGGTTCTGATTTATTGTGATGATATCAACAATTAATAATAATGTTATAAATTTATTTAAGGTTCTGATTTATTGTGATGATATCAACAATTATTAATAATGTTATAAATTCTTTTAAGGTTCTGATTTATTGTGATGATATCAACAATTATTAATAATGTTATAAATTTATTTAAGGTTCTGATTTATTGTGATGATATCAACAATTATAAATAATGTTATAAATTTATTTAAGGTTCTGATTTATTGTGATGATATCAACAATTATTAATAATGTTATAAATTTATTTAAGGTTCTGATTTATTGTGATGATATCAACAATTATTAATAATGTTATAAATTTATTTAAGGTTCTGATTTATTGTGATGATATCAACAATTATTAATAATGTTATAAATTTATTTAAGGTTCTGATTTATTGTGATGATATCAACAATTATAAATAATGTTATAAATTTATTTAAGGTTCTGATTTATTGTGATGATATCAACAATTAATAATAATGTTATAAATTTATTTAAGGTTCTGATTTATTGTGATGATATCAACAATTATAAATAATGTTATAAATTTATTTAAGGTTCTGATTTATTGTGATGATATCAACAATTATAAATAATGTTATAAATTTATTTAAGGTTCTGATTTATTGTGATGATATCAACAATTATTAATAATGTTATAAATTTATTTAAGGTTCTGATTTATTGTGATGATATCAACAATTATTAATAATGTTATAAATTTATTTAAGGTTCTGATTTATTGTGATGATATCAACAATCATTAATAATGTTATAAATTTATTTAAGGTTCTGATTTATTGTGATGATATCAACAATTATTAATAATGTTATAAATTTATTTAAGGTTCTGATTTATTGTGATGATATCAACAATTATTAATAATGTTATAAATTTATTTAAGGTTCTGATTTATTGTAATGATATCAACAATTATTAATAATGTTATAAATTTATTTAAGGTTCTGATTTATTGTGATGATATCAACAATTATAAATAATGTTATAAATTTATTTAAGGTTCTGATTTATTGTGATGATATCAACAATTATTAATAATGTTATAAATTTATTTAAGGTTCTGATTTATTGTGATGATATCAACAATTATAAATAATGTTATAAATTTATTTAAGGTTCTGATTTATTGTGATGATATCAACAATTATTAATAATGTTATAAATTTATTTAAGGTTCTGATTTATTGTGATGATATCAACAATTAATAATAATGTTATAAATTTATTTAAGGTTCTGATTTATTGTGATGATATCAACAATTATAAATAATGTTATAAATTTATTTAAGGTTCTGATTTATTGTGATGATATCAACAATTATTAATAATGTTATAAATTTATTTAAGGTTCTGATTTATTGTGATGATATCAACAATTATAAATAATGTTATAAATTTATTTAAGGTTCTGATTTATTGTGATGATATCAACAATTAATAATAATGTTATAAATTTATTTAAGGTTCTGATTTATTGTGATGATATCAACAATTATAAATAATGTTATAAATTTATTTAAGGTTCTGATTAATTGTGATGATATCAACAATTAATAATAATGTTATAAATTTATTTAAGGTTCTGATTTATTGTGATGATATCAACAATTATTAATAATGTTATAAATTTATTTAAGGTTCTGATTTATTGTGATGATATCAACAATTATAAATAATGTTATAAATTTATTTAAGGTTCTGATTTATTGTGATGATATCAACAATTAATAATAATGTTATAAATTTATTTAAGGTTCTGATTTATTGTGATGATATCAACAATTATTAATAATGTTATAAATTTATTTAAGGTTCTGATTTATTGTGATGATATCAACAATTAATAATAATGTTATAAATTTATTTAAGGTTCTGATTTATTGTGATGATATCAACAATTATAAATAATGTTATAAATTTATTTAAGGTTCTGATTTATTGTGATGATATCAACAATTATTAATAATGTTATAAATTTATTTAAGGTTCTGATTTATTGTGATGATATCAACAATTATTAATAATGTTATAAATTTATTTAAGGTTCTGATTTAATGTGATGATATCAACAATTATAAATAATGTTATAAATTTATTTAAGGTTCTGATTTATTGTGATGATATCAACAATTATTAATAATGTTATAAATTTATTTAAGGTTCTGATTTATTGTGATGATATCAACAATTAATAATAATGTTATAAATTTATTTTAGGTTCTGATTTAATGTGATGATATCAACAATTATAAATAATGTTATAAATTTATTTAAGGTTCTGATTTATTGTGATGATATCAAAAATTATAAATAATGTTATAAATTTATTTAAGGTTCTGATTTATTGTGATGATATCAACAATTATAAATAATGTTATAAATTTATTTAAGGTTCTGATTTATTGTGATGATATCAACAATTATAAATAATGTTATAAATTTATTTAAGGTTCTGATTTATTGTGATGATATCAACAATTATAAATAATGTTATAAATTTATTTAAGGTTCTGATTTATTGTGATGATATCAACAATTATAAATAATGTTATAAATTTATTTAAGGTTCTGATTTATTGTGATGATATCAACAATTATAAATAATGTTATAAATTTATTTAAGGTTCTGATTTATTGTGATGATATCAACAATTATTAATAATGTTATAAATTTATTTAAGGTTCTGATTTATTGTGATTATATCAACAATTATTAATAATGTTATAAATTTATTTAAGGTTCTGATTTATTGTGATGATATCAACAATTAATAATAATGTTATAAATTTATTTAAGGTTCTGATTTATTGTGATGATATCAACAATTATAAATAATGTTATAAATTTATTTAAGGTTCTGATTTATTGTGATGATATCAACAATTATAAATAATGTTATAAATTTATTTAAGGTTCTGATTTATTGTGATGATATCAACAATTATAAATAATGTTATAAATTTATTTAAGGTTCTGATTTATTGTGATGATATCAACAATTATTAATAATGTTATAAATTTATTTAAGGTTCTGATTTATTGTGATGATATCAACAATTATAAATAATGTTATAAATTTATTTAAGGTTCTGATTTATTGTGATGATATCAACAATTATTAATAATGTTATAAATTTATTTAAGGTTCTGATTTATTGTGATGATATCAACAATTAATAATAATGTTATAAATTTATTTAAGGTTCTGATTTATTGTGATGATATCAACAATTAATAATAATGTTATAAATTTATTTAAGGTTCTGATTTATTGTGATGATATCAACAATTATTAATAATGTTATAAATTTATTTAAGGTTCTGATTTATTGTGATGATATCAACAATTATTAATAATGTTATAAATTTATTTAAGGTTCTGATTTATTGTGATGATATCAACAATTATAAATAATGTTATAAATTTATTTAAGGTTCTGATTTATTGTGATGATATCAACAATTATAAATAATGTTATAAATTTATTTAAGGTTCTGATTTATTGTGATGATATCAACAATTATTAATAATGTTATAAATTTATTTAAGGTTCTGATTTATTGTGATTATATCAACAATTATTAATAATGTTATAAATTTATTTAAGGTTCTGATTTATTGTGATGATATCAACAATTAATAATAATGTTATAAATTTATTTAAGGTTCTGATTTATTGTGATGATATCAACAATTATAAATAATGTTATAAATTTATTTAAGGTTCTGATTTATTGTGATGATATCAACAATTATAAATAATGTTATAAATTTATTTAAGGTTCTGATTTATTGTGATGATATCAACAATTATTAATAATGTTATAAATTTATTTAAGGTTCTGATTTATTGTGATGATATCAACAATTATTAATAATGTTATAAATTTATTTAAGGTTCTGATTTATTGTGATGATATCAACAATTATAAATAATGTTATAAATTTATTTAAGGTTCTGATTTATTGTGATGATATCAACAATTATAAATAATGTTATAAATTTATTTAAGGTTCTGATTTATTGTGATGATATCAACAATTATTAATAATGTTATAAATTTATTTAAGGTTCTGATTTATTGTGATGATATCAACAATTATAAATAATGTTATAAATTTATTTAAGGTTCTGATTTATTGTGATGATATCCACAATTATTAATAATGTTATAAATTTATTTAAGGTTCTGATTTATTGTGATGTTATCAACAATTAATAATAATGTTATAAATTTATTTAAGGTTCTGATTTATTGTGATGATATCAACAATTATAAATAATGTTATAAATTTATTTAAGGTTCTGATTTATTGTGATGATATCAACAATTATTAATAATGTTATAAATTTATTTAAGGTTCTGATTTATTGTGATGATATCAACAATTATAAATAATGTTATAAATTTATTTAAGGTTCTGATTTATTGTGATGATATCAACAATTATTAATAATGTTATAAATTTATTTAAGGTTCTGATTTATTGTGATGATATCAACAATTATTAATAATGTTATAAATTTATTTAAGGTTCTGATTTATTGTGATGATATCAACAATTAATAATAATGTTATAAATTTATTTAAGGTTCTGATTTATTGTGATGATATCAACAATTAATAATAATGTTATAAATTTATTTAAGGTTCTGATTTATTGTGATGATATCAACAATTATTAATAATGTTATAAATTTATTTAAGGTTCTGATTTATTGTGATGATATCAACAATTATAAATAATGTTATAAATTTATTTAAGGTTCTGATTTATTGTGATGATATCAACAATTAATAATAATGTTATAAATTTATTTAAGGTTCTGATTTATTGTGATGATATCAACAATTATTAATAATGTTATAAATTTATTTAAGGTTCTGATTTATTGTGATGATATCAACAATTATAAATAATGTTATAAATTTATTTAAGGTTCTGATTTATTGTGATGATATCAACAATTATAAATAATGTTATAAATTTATTTAAGGTTCTGATTTATTGTGATGATATCAACAATTATAAATAATGTTATAAATTTATTTAAGGTTCTGATTTATTGTGATGATATCAACAATTATAAATAATGTTATAAATTTATTTAAGGTTCTGATTTATTGTGATGATATCAACAATTATTAATAATGTTATAAATTTATTTAAGGTTCTGATTTATTGTGATGATATCAACAATTATAAATAATGTTATAAATTTATTTAAGGTTCTGATTTATTGTGATGATATCAACAATTAATAATAATGTTATAAATTTATTTAAGGTTCTGATTTATTGTGATGATATCAACAATTATAAATAATGTTATAAATTTATTTAAGGTTCTGATTTATTGTGATGATATCAACAATTATTAATAATGTTATAAATTTATTTAAGGTTCTGATTTATTGTGATGATATCAACAATTATTAATAATGTTATAAATTTATTTAAGGTTCTGATTTATTCTGATGATATCAACAATTATAAATAATGTTATAAATTTATTTAAGGTTCTGATTTATTGTGATGATATCAACAATTATAAATAATGTTATAAATTTATTTAAGGTTCTGATTTATTGTGATGATATCAACAATTATTAATAATGTTATAAATTTATTTAAGGTTCTGATTTATTGTGATTATATCAACAATTATTAATAATGTTATAAATTTATTTAAGGTTCTGATTTATTGTGATGATATCAACAATTAATAATAATGTTATAAATTTATTTAAGGTTCTGATTTATTGTGATGATATCAACAATTATAAATAATGTTATAAATTTATTTAAGGTTCTGATTTATTGTGATGATATCAACAATTATAAATAATGTTATAAATTTATTTAAGGTTCTGATTTATTGTGATGATATCAACAATTATTAATAATGTTATAAATTTATTTAAGGTTCTGATTTATTGTGATGATATCAACAATTATTAATAATGTTATAAATTTATTTAAGGTTCTGATTTATTGTGATGATATCAACAATTATAAATAATGTTATAAATTTATTTAAGGTTCTGATTTATTGTGATGATATCAACAATTATAAATAATGTTATAAATTTATTTAAGGTTCTGATTTATTGTGATGATATCAACAATTATTAATAATGTTATAAATTTATTTAAGGTTCTGATTTATTGTGATGATATCAACAATTATAAATAATGTTATAAATTTATTTAAGGTTCTGATTTATTGTGATGATATCCACAATTATTAATAATGTTATAAATTTATTTAAGGTTCTGATTTATTGTGATGATATCAACAATTAATAATAATGTTATAAATTTATTTAAGGTTCTGATTTATTGTGATGATATCAACAATTATAAATAATGTTATAAATTTATTTAAGGTTCTGATTTATTGTGATGATATCAACAATTATTAATAATGTTATAAATTTATTTAAGGTTCTGATTTATTGTGATGATATCAACAATTATAAATAATGTTATAAATTTATTTAAGGTTCTGATTTATTGTGATGATATCAACAATTATTAATAATGTTATAAATTTATTTAAGGTTCTGATTTATTGTGATGATATCAACAATTATTAATAATGTTATAAATTTATTTAAGGTTCTGATTTATTGTGATGATATCAACAATTAATAATAATGTTATAAATTTATTTAAGGTTCTGATTTATTGTGATGATATCAACAATTAATAATAATGTTATAAATTTATTTAAGGTTCTGATTTATTGTGATGATATCAACAATTATTAATAATGTTATAAATTTATTTAAGGTTCTGATTTATTGTGATGATATCAACAATTATAAATAATGTTATAAATTTATTTAAGGTTCTGATTTATTGTGATGATATCAACAATTATTAATAATGTTATAAATTTATTTAAGGTTCTGATTTATTGTGATGATATCAACAATTATTAATAATGTTATAAATTTATTTAAGGTTCTGATTTATTGTGATGATATCAACAATTATAAATAATGTTATAAATTTATTTAAGGTTCTGATTTATTGTGATGATATCAACAATTAATAATAATGTTATAAATTTATTTAAGGTTCTGATTTATTGTGATGATATCAACAATTATAAATAATGTTATAAATTTATTTAAGGTTCTGATTTATTGTGATGATATCAACAATTATTAATAATGTTATAAATTTATTTAAGGTTCTGATTTATTGTGATGATATCAACAATTATTAATAATGTTATAAATTTATTTAAGGTTCTGATTTATTCTGATGATATCAACAATTATAAATAATGTTATAAATTTATTTAAGGTTCTGATTTATTGTGATGATATCAACAATTATAAATAATGTTATAAATTTATTTAAGGTTCTGATTTATTGTGATGATATCAACAATTATAAATAATGTTATAAATTTATTTAAGGTTCTGATTTATTGTGATGATATCAACAATTATAAATAGTGTTATAAATTTATTTAAGGTTCTGATTTATTGTGATGATATCAACAATTATTAATAATGTTATAAATTTATTTAAGGTTCTGATTTATTGTGATGATATCAACAATTATTAATAATGTTATAAATTTATTTAAGGTTCTGATTTATTGTGATGATATCAACAATTATAAATAATGTTATAAATTTATTTAAGGTTCTGATTTATTGTGATGATATCAACAATTATAAATAATGTTATAAATTTATTTAAGGTTCTGATTTATTGTGATGATATCAACAATTATTAATAATGTTATAAATTTATTTAAGGTTCTGATTTATTGTGATGATATCAACAATTATAAATAATGTTATAAATTTATTTAAGGTTCTGATTTATTGTGATGATATCCACAATTATTAATAATGTTATAAATTTATTTAAGGTTCTGATTTATTGTGATGATATCAACAATTAATAATAATGTTATAAATTTATTTAAGGTTCTGATTTATTGTGATGATATCAACAATTATTAATAATGTTATAAATTTATTTAAGGTTCTGATTTATTGTGATGATATCAACAATTAATAATAATGTTATAAATTTATTTAAGGTTCTGATTTATTGTGATGATATCAACAATTATTAATAATGTTATAAATTTATTTAAGGTTCTGATTTATTGTGATGATATCAACAATTATTAATAATGTTATAAATTTATTTAAGGTTCTGATTTATTGTGATGATATCAACAATTATAAATAATGTTATAAATTTATTTAAGGTTCTGATTTATTGTGATGATATCAACAATTATTAATAATGTTATAAATTTATTTAAGGTTCTGATTTATTGTGATGATATCAACAATTATTAATAATGTTATAAATTTATTTAAGGTTCTGATTTATTGTGATGATATCAACAATTATTAATAATGTTATAAATTTATTTAAGGTTCTGATTTATTGTGATGATATCAACAATTATTAATAATGTTATAAATTTATTTAAGGTTCTGATTTATTGTGATGATATCAACAATTATTAATAATGTTATAAATTTATTTAAGGTTCTGATTTATTGTGATGATATCAACAATTATAAATAATGTTATAAATTTATTTAAGGTTCTGATTTATTGTGATGATATGAACAATTATTAATAATGTTATAAATTTATTTAAGGTTCTGATTTATTGTGATGATATCAACAATTATTAATAATGTTATAAATTTATTTAAGGTTCTGATTTATTGTGATGATATCAACAATTATTAATAATGTTATAAATTTATTTAAGGTTCTGATTTATTGTGATGATATCAACAATTATTAATAATGTTATAAATTTATTTAAGGTTCTGATTTATTGTGATGATATCAACAATTAATAATAATGTTATAAATTTATTTAAGGTTCTGATTTATTGTGATGATATCAACAATTATTAATAATGTTATAAATTTATTTAAGGTTCTGATTTATTGTGATGATATCAACAATTATTAATAATGTTATAAATTTATTTAAGGTTCTGATTTATTGTGATGATATCAACAATTAGTAATAATGTTATAAATTTATTTAAGGTTCTGATTTATTGTGATGATATCAACAATTATTAATAATGTTATAAATTTATTTAAGGTTCTGATTTATTGTGATGATATCAACAATTAATAATAATGTTATAAATTTATTTAAGGTTCTGATTTATTGTGATGATATCAACAATTATTAATAATGTTATAAATTTATTTAAGGTTCTGATTTATTGTGATGATATCAACAATTAATAATAATGTTATAAATTTATTTAAGGTTCTGATTTATTGTGATGATATCAACAATTATTAATAATGTTATAAATTTATTTAAGGTTCTGATTTATTGTGATGATATCAACAATTATTAATAATGTTATAAATTTATTTAAGGTTCTGATTTATTGTGATGATATCAACAATTAATAATAATGTTATAAATTTATTTAAGGTTCTGATTTATTGTGATGATATCAACAATTATTAATAATGTTATAAATTTATTTAAGGTTCTGATTTATTGTGATGATATCAACAATTATAAATAATGTTATAAATTTATTTAAGGTTCTGATTTATTGTGATGATATCAACAATTATTAATAATGTTATAAATTTATTTAAGGTGCTGATTTATTGTGATGATATCAACAATTATTAATAATGTTATAAATTTATTTAAGCTTCTGATTTATTGTGATGATATCAACAATTATTAATAATGTTATAAATTTATTTAAGGTTCTGATTTATTGTGATGATATCAACAATTAATAATGTTATAAATTTATTTAAGGTTCTGATTTATTGTGATGATATCAACAATTAATAATAATGTTATAAATTTATTTAAGGTTCTGATTTATTGTGATGATATCAACAATTATTAATAATGTTATAAATTTATTTAAGGTTCTGATTTATTGTGATGATATCAACAATTATAAATAATGTTATAAATTTATTTAAGGTTCTGATTTATTGTGATGATATCAACAATTATTAATAATGTTATAAATTTATTTAAGGTTCTGATTTATTGTGATGATATCAACAATTATTAATAATGTTATAAATTTATTTAAGGTTCTGATTTATTGTGATGATATCAACAATTATTAATAATGTTATAAATTTATTTAAGGTTCTGATTTATTGTGATGATATCAACAATTAATAATAATGTTATAAATTTATTTAAGGTTCTGATTTATTGTGATGATATCAACAATTATAAATAATGTTATAAATTTATTTAAGGTTCTGATTTATTGTGATGATATCAACAATTATTAATAATGTTATAAATTTATTTAAGGTTCTGATTTATTGTGATGATATCAACAATTATTAATAATGTTATAAATTTATTTAAGGTTCTGATTTATTGTGATGATATCAACAATTATTAATAATGTTATAAATTTATTTAAGGTTCTGATTTATTGTGATGATATCAACAATTATAAATAATGTTATAAATTTATTTAAGGTTCTGATTTATTGTGATGATATCAACAATTATTAATAATGTTATAAATTTATTTAAGGTTCTGATTTATTGTGATGATATCAACAATTATTAATAATGTTATAAATTTATTTAAGGTTCTGATTTATTGTGATGATATCAACAATTATTAATAATGTTATAAATTTATTTAAGGTTCTGATTTATTGTGATGATATCAACAATTATTAATAATGTTATAAATTTATTTAAGGTTCTGATTTATTGTGATGATATCAACAATTAATAATAATGTTATAAATTTATTTAAGGTTCTGATTTATTGTGATGATATCAACAATTATTAATAATGTTATAAATTTATTTAAGGTTCTGATTTATTGTGATGATATCAACAATTATTAATAATGTTATAAATTTATTTAAGGTTCTGATTTATTGTGATGATATCAACAATTATTAATAATGTTATAAATTTATTTAAGGTTCTGATTTATTGTGATGATATCAACAATTAATAATAATGTTATAAATTTATTTAAGGTTCTGATTTATTGTGATGATATCAACAATTATAAATAATGTTATAAATTTATTTAAGGTTCTGATTTATTGTGATGATATCAACAATTATTAATAATGTTATAAATTTATTTAAGGTTCTGATTTATTGTGATGATATCAACAATTATTAATAATGTTATAAATTTATTTAAGGTTCTGATTTATTGTGATGATATCAACAATTATTAATAATGTTATAAATTTATTTAAGGTTCTGATTTATTGTGATGATATCAACAATTAATAATAATGTTATAAATTTATTTAAGGTTCTGATTTATTGTGATGATATCAACAATTATAAATAATGTTATAAATTTATTTAAGGTTCTGATTTATTGTGATGATATCAACAATTATTAATAATGTTATAAATTTATTTAAGGTTCTGATTTATTGTGATGATATCAACAATTATTAATAATGTTATAAATTTATTTAAGGTTCTGATTTATTGTGATGATATCAACAATTATTAATAATGTTATAAATTTATTTAAGGTTCTGATTTATTGTGATGATATCAACAATTAATAATAATGTTATAAATTTATTTAAGGTTCTGATTTATTGTGATGATATCAACAATTATAAATAATGTGTTCACACTTTAATTCTAATTAATTCTCCTTTGGATATATCAAATGTTTAATATTTTTAAACTCATCATTATCTTTATCTTTACTATTATATAAAGTTTTCTTTCTCTCTCTCTCTCTCTCTCTCTCTCTCTCTCTCTCTCTCTCTCTCTCTCTCTCTCTCTCTCTCTCTCTCTGTGTGAAAAATTTGTTTCCTATAGATTCGAGAACGGGTGTGCCGATTTTTTACAAAAATGCCACACAAAAATATTTGATGTGTCTGGGAGTATTCTTACATAGATTTTGCATTAGAATGCAGTGATTAACATGAAATAAATCTAACCACAGTGTAATCAGCGCTTTGATGATAATTTTAATTAAACTTCTTGGATTATGTTTAGGCAGATCATATTATGAATGTATTGAAACCTTCTGCTTTAATTTTAGTACATTGAAAGTTCTTATGTTATTGTAGTTAAATAATGTTATAAATTTATTTAAGGTTCTGATTTATTGTGATGATATCAACAATTATAAATAATGTTATAAATTTATTTAAGGTTCTGATTTATTGTGATGATATCAACAATTATTAATAATGTTATAAATTTATTTAAGGTTCTGATTTATTGTGATGATATCAACAATTAATAATAATGTTATAAATTTATTTAAGGTTCTGATTTATTGTGATGATATCAACAATTATTAATAATGTTATAAATTTATTTAAGGTTCTGATTTATTGTGATGATATCAACAATTAATAATAATGTTATAAATTTATTTAAGGTTCTGATTTATTGTGATGATATCAACAATTATAAATAATGTTATAAATTTATTTAAGGTTCTGATTTATTGTGATGATATCAACAATTATTAATAATGTTATAAATTTATTTAAGGTTCTGATTTATTGTGATGATATCAACAATTAATAATAATGTTATAAATTTATTTAAGGTTCTGATTTATTGTGATGATATCAAAAATTAATAATAATGTTATAAATTTATTTAAGGTTCTGATTTATTGTGATGATATCAACAATTATAAATAATGTTATAAATTTATTTAAGGTTCTGATTTATTGTGATGATATCAACAATTATAAATAATGTTATAAATTTATTTAAGGTTCTGATTTATTGTGATGATATCAACAATTATTAATCATGTTATAAATTTATTTAAGGTTCTGATTTATTGTGATGATATCAACAATTATAAATAATGTTATAAATTTATTTAAGGTTCTGATTTATTGTGATGATATCAACAATTATAAATAATGTTATAAATTTATTTAAGGTTCTGATTTATTGTGATGATATCAACAATTATAAATCATGTTATAAATTTATTTAAGGTTCTGATTTATTTTGATGATATCAACAATTATAAATAATGTTATAAATTTATTTAAGGTTCTGATTTATTGTGATGATATCAACAATTATTAATAATGTTATAAATTTATTTAAGGTTCTGATTTATTGTGATGATATCAACAATTAATAATAATGTTATAAATTTATTTAAGGTTCTGATTTATTGTGATGATATCAACAATTATTAATAATGTTATAAATTCTTTTAAGGTTCTGATTTATTGTGATGATATCAACAATTATTAATAATGTTATAAATTTATTTAAGGTTCTGATTTATTGTGATGATATCAACAATTATAAATAATGTTATAAATTTATTTAAGGTTCTGATTTATTGTGATGATATCAACAATTATTAATAATGTTATAAATTTATTTAAGGTTCTGATTTATTGTGATGATATCAACAATTATTAATAATGTTATAAATTTATTTAAGGTTCTGATTTATTGTGATGATATCAACAATTATTAATAATGTTATAAATTTATTTAAGGTTCTGATTTATTGTGATGATATCAACAATTATAAATAATGTTATAAATTTATTTAAGGTTCTGATTTATTGTGATGATATCAACAATTAATAATAATGTTATAAATTTATTTAAGGTTCTGATTTATTGTGATGATATCAACAATTATAAATAATGTTATAAATTTATTTAAGGTTCTGATTTATTGTGATGATATCAACAATTATAAATAATGTTATAAATTTATTTAAGGTTCTGATTTATTGTGATGATATCAACAATTATTAATAATGTTATAAATTTATTTAAGGTTCTGATTTATTGTGATATCAACAATTATTAATAATGTTATAAATTTATTTAAGGTTCTGATTTATTGTGATGATATCAACAATTATTAATAATGTTATAAATTTATTTAAGGTTCTGATTTATTGTGATGATATCAACAATTATAAATAATGTTATAAATTTATTTAAGGTTCTGATTTATTGTGATGATATCAACAATTATTAATAATGTTATAAATTTATTTAAGGTTCTGATTTATTGTGATGATATCAACAATTATTAATAATGTTATAAATTTATTTAAGGTTCTGATTTATTGTGATGATATCAACAATTATTAATAATGTTATAAATTTATTTAAGGTTCTGATTTATTGTGATGATATCAACAATTATTAATAATGTTATAAATTTATTTAAGGTTCTGATTTATTGTGATGATATCAACAATTATAAATAATGTTATAAATTTATTTAAGGTTCTGATTTATTGTGATGATATCAACAATTATTAATAATGTTATAAATTTATTTAAGGTTCTGATTTATTGTGATGATATCAAATATTATTAATAATGTTATAAATTTATTTAAGGTTCTGATTTATTGTGATGATATCAACAATTATTAATAATGTTATAAATTTATTTAAGGTTCTGATTTATTGTGATGATATCAACAATTATAAATAATGTTATAAATTTATTTAAGGTTCTGATTTATTGTGATGATATCAACAATTATTAATAATGTTATAAATTTATTTAAGGTTCTGATTTATTGTGATGATATCAACAATTATTAATAATGTTATAAATTTATTTAAGGTTCTGATTTATTGTGATGATATCAACAATCATTAATAATGTTATAAATTTATTTAAGGTTCTGATTTATTGTGATGATATCAACAATTATTAATAATGTTATAAATTTATTTAAGGTTCTGATTTATTGTGATGATATCAACAATTATTAATAATGTTATAAATTTATTTAAGGTTCTGATTTATTGTAATGATATCAACAATTATTAATAATGTTATAAATTTATTTAAGGTTCTGATTTATTGTGATGATATCAACAATTATAAATAATGTTATAAATTTATTTAAGGTTCTGATTTATTGTGATGATATCAACAATTATTAATAATGTTATAAATTTATTTAAGGTTCTGATTTATTGTGATGATATCAACAATTATAAATAATGTTATAAATTTATTTAAGGTTCTGATTTATTGTGATGATATCAACAATTATTAATAATGTTATAAATTTATTTAAGGTTCTGATTTATTGTGATGATATCAACAATTAATAATAATGTTATAAATTTATTTAAGGTTCTGATTTATTGTGATGATATCAACAATTATAAATAATGTTATAAATTTATTTAAGGTTCTGATTTATTGTGATGATATCAACAATTATTAATAATGTTATAAATTTATTTAAGGTTCTGATTTATTGTGATGATATCAACAATTATAAATAATGTTATAAATTTATTTAAGGTTCTGATTTATTGTGATGATATCAACAATTAATAATAATGTTATAAATTTATTTAAGGTTCTGATTTATTGTGATGATATCAACAATTATAAATAATGTTATAAATTTATTTAAGGTTCTGATTAATTGTGATGATATCAACAATTAATAATAATGTTATAAATTTATTTAAGGTTCTGATTTATTGTGATGATATCAACAATTATTAATAATGTTATAAATTTATTTAAGGTTCTGATTTATTGTGATGATATCAACAATTATAAATAATGTTATAAATTTATTTAAGGTTCTGATTTATTGTGATGATATCAACAATTAATAATAATGTTATAAATTTATTTAAGGTTCTGATTTATTGTGATGATATCAACAATTATTAATAATGTTATAAATTTATTTAAGGTTCTGATTTATTGTGATGATATCAACAATTAATAATAATGTTATAAATTTATTTAAGGTTCTGATTTATTGTGATGATATCAACAATTATAAATAATGTTATAAATTTATTTAAGGTTCTGATTTATTGTGATGATATCAACAATTATTAATAATGTTATAAATTTATTTAAGGTTCTGATTTATTGTGATGATATCAACAATTATTAATAATGTTATAAATTTATTTAAGGTTCTGATTTAATGTGATGATATCAACAATTATAAATAATGTTATAAATTTATTTAAGGTTCTGATTTATTGTGATGATATCAACAATTATTAATAATGTTATAAATTTATTTAAGGTTCTGATTTATTGTGATGATATCAACAATTAATAATAATGTTATAAATTTATTTAAGGTTCTGATTTAATGTGATGATATCAACAATTATAAATAATGTTATAAATTTATTTAAGGTTCTGATTTATTGTGATGATATCAACAATTATAAATAATGTTATAAATTTATTTAAGGTTCTGATTTATTGTGATGATATCAACAATTATAAATAATGTTATAAATTTATTTAAGGTTCTGATTTATTGTGATGATATCAACAATTATAAATAATGTTATAAATTTATTTAAGGTTCTGATTTATTGTGATGATATCAACAATTATAAATAATGTTATAAATTTATTTAAGGTTCTGATTTATTGTGATGATATCAACAATTATAAATAATGTTATAAATTTATTTAAGGTTCTGATTTATTGTGATGATATCAACAATTATTAATAATGTTATAAATTTATTTAAGGTTCTGATTTATTGTGATTATATCAACAATTATTAATAATGTTATAAATTTATTTAAGGTTCTGATTTATTGTGATGATATCAACAATTAATAATAATGTTATAAATTTATTTAAGGTTCTGATTTATTGTGATGATATCAACAATTATAAATAATGTTATAAATTTATTTAAGGTTCTGATTTATTGTGATGATATCAACAATTATAAATAATGTTATAAATTTATTTAAGGTTCTGATTTATTGTGATGATATCAACAATTATAAATAATGTTATAAATTTATTTAAGGTTCTGATTTATTGTGATGATATCAACAATTATTAATAATGTTATAAATTTATTTAAGGTTCTGATTTATTGTGATGATATCAACAATTATAAATAATGTTATAAATTTATTTAAGGTTCTGATTTATTGTGATGATATCAACAATTATTAATAATGTTATAAATTTATTTAAGGTTCTGATTTATTGTGATGATATCAACAATTAATAATAATGTTATAAATTTATTTAAGGTTCTGATTTATTGTGATGATATCAACAATTAATAATAATGTTATAAATTTATTTAAGGTTCTGATTTATTGTGATGATATCAACAATTATTAATAATGTTATAAATTTATTTAAGGTTCTGATTTATTGTGATGATATCAACAATTATTAATAATGTTATAAATTTATTTAAGGTTCTGATTTATTGTGATGATATCAACAATTATAAATAATGTTATAAATTTATTTAAGGTTCTGATTTATTGTGATGATATCAACAATTATAAATAATGTTATAAATTTATTTAAGGTTCTGATTTATTGTGATGATATCAACAATTATTAATAATGTTATAAATTTATTTAAGGTTCTGATTTATTGTGATTATATCAACAATTATTAATAATGTTATAAATTTATTTAAGGTTCTGATTTATTGTGATGATATCAACAATTAATAATAATGTTATAAATTTATTTAAGGTTCTGATTTATTGTGATGATATCAACAATTATAAATAATGTTATAAATTTATTTAAGGTTCTGATTTATTGTGATGATATCAACAATTATAAATAATGTTATAAATTTATTTAAGGTTCTGATTTATTGTGATGATATCAACAATTATTAATAATGTTATAAATTTATTTAAGGTTCTGATTTATTGTGATGATATCAACAATTATTAATAATGTTATAAATTTATTTAAGGTTCTGATTTATTGTGATGATATCAACAATTATAAATAATGTTATAAATTTATTTAAGGTTCTGATTTATTGTGATGATATCAACAATTATAAATAATGTTATAAATTTATTTAAGGTTCTGATTTATTGTGATGATATCAACAATTATTAATAATGTTATAAATTTATTTAAGGTTCTGATTTATTGTGATGATATCAACAATTATAAATAATGTTATAAATTTATTTAAGGTTCTGATTTATTGTGATGATATCCACAATTATTAATAATGTTATAAATTTATTTAAGGTTCTGATTTATTGTGATGTTATCAACAATTAATAATAATGTTATAAATTTATTTAAGGTTCTGATTTATTGTGATGATATCAACAATTATAAATAATGTTATAAATTTATTTAAGGTTCTGATTTATTGTGATGATATCAACAATTATTAATAATGTTATAAATTTATTTAAGGTTCTGATTTATTGTGATGATATCAACAATTATAAATAATGTTATAAATTTATTTAAGGTTCTGATTTATTGTGATGATATCAACAATTATTAATAATGTTATAAATTTATTTAAGGTTCTGATTTATTGTGATGATATCAACAATTATTAATAATGTTATAAATTTATTTAAGGTTCTGATTTATTGTGATGATATCAACAATTAATAATAATGTTATAAATTTATTTAAGGTTCTGATTTATTGTGATGATATCAACAATTAATAATAATGTTATAAATTTATTTAAGGTTCTGATTTATTGTGATGATATCAACAATTATTAATAATGTTATAAATTTATTTAAGGTTCTGATTTATTGTGATGATATCAACAATTATAAATAATGTTATAAATTTATTTAAGGTTCTGATTTATTGTGATGATATCAACAATTAATAATAATGTTATAAATTTATTTAAGGTTCTGATTTATTGTGATGATATCAACAATTATTAATAATGTTATAAATTTATTTAAGGTTCTGATTTATTGTGATGATATCAACAATTATAAATAATGTTATAAATTTATTTAAGGTTCTGATTTATTGTGATGATATCAACAATTATAAATAATGTTATAAATTTATTTAAGGTTCTGATTTATTGTGATGATATCAACAATTATAAATAATGTTATAAATTTATTTAAGGTTCTGATTTATTGTGATGATATCAACAATTATAAATAATGTTATAAATTTATTTAAGGTTCTGATTTATTGTGATGATATCAACAATTATTAATAATGTTATAAATTTATTTAAGGTTCTGATTTATTGTGATGATATCAACAATTATAAATAATGTTATAAATTTATTTAAGGTTCTGATTTATTGTGATGATATCAACAATTAATAATAATGTTATAAATTTATTTAAGGTTCTGATTTATTGTGATGATATCAACAATTATAAATAATGTTATAAATTTATTTAAGGTTCTGATTTATTGTGATGATATCAACAATTATTAATAATGTTATAAATTTATTTAAGGTTCTGATTTATTGTGATGATATCAACAATTATTAATAATGTTATAAATTTATTTAAGGTTCTGATTTATTCTGATGATATCAACAATTATAAATAATGTTATAAATTTATTTAAGGTTCTGATTTATTGTGATGATATCAACAATTATAAATAATGTTATAAATTTATTTAAGGTTCTGATTTATTGTGATGATATCAACAATTATTAATAATGTTATAAATTTATTTAAGGTTCTGATTTATTGTGATTATATCAACAATTATTAATAATGTTATAAATTTATTTAAGGTTCTGATTTATTGTGATGATATCAACAATTAATAATAATGTTATAAATTTATTTAAGGTTCTGATTTATTGTGATGATATCAACAATTATAAATAATGTTATAAATTTATTTAAGGTTCTGATTTATTGTGATGATATCAACAATTATAAATAATGTTATAAATTTATTTAAGGTTCTGATTTATTGTGATGATATCAACAATTATTAATAATGTTATAAATTTATTTAAGGTTCTGATTTATTGTGATGATATCAACAATTATTAATAATGTTATAAATTTATTTAAGGTTCTGATTTATTGTGATGATATCAACAATTATAAATAATGTTATAAATTTATTTAAGGTTCTGATTTATTGTGATGATATCAACAATTATAAATAATGTTATAAATTTATTTAAGGTTCTGATTTATTGTGATGATATCAACAATTATTAATAATGTTATAAATTTATTTAAGGTTCTGATTTATTGTGATGATATCAACAATTATAAATAATGTTATAAATTTATTTAAGGTTCTGATTTATTGTGATGATATCCACAATTATTAATAATGTTATAAATTTATTTAAGGTTCTGATTTATTGTGATGATATCAACAATTAATAATAATGTTATAAATTTATTTAAGGTTCTGATTTATTGTGATGATATCAACAATTATAAATAATGTTATAAATTTATTTAAGGTTCTGATTTATTGTGATGATATCAACAATTATTAATAATGTTATAAATTTATTTAAGGTTCTGATTTATTGTGATGATATCAACAATTATAAATAATGTTATAAATTTATTTAAGGTTCTGATTTATTGTGATGATATCAACAATTATTAATAATGTTATAAATTTATTTAAGGTTCTGATTTATTGTGATGATATCAACAATTATTAATAATGTTATAAATTTATTTAAGGTTCTGATTTATTGTGATGATATCAACAATTAATAATAATGTTATAAATTTATTTAAGGTTCTGATTTATTGTGATGATATCAACAATTAATAATAATGTTATAAATTTATTTAAGGTTCTGATTTATTGTGATGATATCAACAATTATTAATAATGTTATAAATTTATTTAAGGTTCTGATTTATTGTGATGATATCAACAATTATAAATAATGTTATAAATTTATTTAAGGTTCTGATTTATTGTGATGATATCAACAATTATTAATAATGTTATAAATTTATTTAAGGTTCTGATTTATTGTGATGATATCAACAATTATTAATAATGTTATAAATTTATTTAAGGTTCTGATTTATTGTGATGATATCAACAATTATAAATAATGTTATAAATTTATTTAAGGTTCTGATTTATTGTGATGATATCAACAATTAATAATAATGTTATAAATTTATTTAAGGTTCTGATTTATTGTGATGATATCAACAATTATAAATAATGTTATAAATTTATTTAAGGTTCTGATTTATTGTGATGATATCAACAATTATTAATAATGTTATAAATTTATTTAAGGTTCTGATTTATTGTGATGATATCAACAATTATTAATAATGTTATAAATTTATTTAAGGTTCTGATTTATTCTGATGATATCAACAATTATAAATAATGTTATAAATTTATTTAAGGTTCTGATTTATTGTGATGATATCAACAATTATAAATAATGTTATAAATTTATTTAAGGTTCTGATTTATTGTGATGATATCAACAATTATAAATAATGTTATAAATTTATTTAAGGTTCTGATTTATTGTGATGATATCAACAATTATAAATAGTGTTATAAATTTATTTAAGGTTCTGATTTATTGTGATGATATCAACAATTATTAATAATGTTATAAATTTATTTAAGGTTCTGATTTATTGTGATGATATCAACAATTATTAATAATGTTATAAATTTATTTAAGGTTCTGATTTATTGTGATGATATCAACAATTATAAATAATGTTATAAATTTATTTAAGGTTCTGATTTATTGTGATGATATCAACAATTATAAATAATGTTATAAATTTATTTAAGGTTCTGATTTATTGTGATGATATCAACAATTATTAATAATGTTATAAATTTATTTAAGGTTCTGATTTATTGTGATGATATCAACAATTATAAATAATGTTATAAATTTATTTAAGGTTCTGATTTATTGTGATGATATCCACAATTATTAATAATGTTATAAATTTATTTAAGGTTCTGATTTATTGTGATGATATCAACAATTAATAATAATGTTATAAATTTATTTAAGGTTCTGATTTATTGTGATGATATCAACAATTATTAATAATGTTATAAATTTATTTAAGGTTCTGATTTATTGTGATGATATCAACAATTAATAATAATGTTATAAATTTATTTAAGGTTCTGATTTATTGTGATGATATCAACAATTATTAATAATGTTATAAATTTATTTAAGGTTCTGATTTATTGTGATGATATCAACAATTATTAATAATGTTATAAATTTATTTAAGGTTCTGATTTATTGTGATGATATCAACAATTATAAATAATGTTATAAATTTATTTAAGGTTCTGATTTATTGTGATGATATCAACAATTATTAATAATGTTATAAATTTATTTAAGGTTCTGATTTATTGTGATGATATCAACAATTATTAATAATGTTATAAATTTATTTAAGGTTCTGATTTATTGTGATGATATCAACAATTATTAATAATGTTATAAATTTATTTAAGGTTCTGATTTATTGTGATGATATCAACAATTATTAATAATGTTATAAATTTATTTAAGGTTCTGATTTATTGTGATGATATCAACAATTATTAATAATGTTATAAATTTATTTAAGGTTCTGATTTATTGTGATGATATCAACAATTATAAATAATGTTATAAATTTATTTAAGGTTCTGATTTATTGTGATGATATGAACAATTATTAATAATGTTATAAATTTATTTAAGGTTCTGATTTATTGTGATGATATCAACAATTATTAATAATGTTATAAATTTATTTAAGGTTCTGATTTATTGTGATGATATCAACAATTATTAATAATGTTATAAATTTATTTAAGGTTCTGATTTATTGTGATGATATCAACAATTATTAATAATGTTATAAATTTATTTAAGGTTCTGATTTATTGTGATGATATCAACAATTAATAATAATGTTATAAATTTATTTAAGGTTCTGATTTATTGTGATGATATCAACAATTATTAATAATGTTATAAATTTATTTAAGGTTCTGATTTATTGTGATGATATCAACAATTATTAATAATGTTATAAATTTATTTAAGGTTCTGATTTATTGTGATGATATCAACAATTAGTAATAATGTTATAAATTTATTTAAGGTTCTGATTTATTGTGATGATATCAACAATTATTAATAATGTTATAAATTTATTTAAGGTTCTGATTTATTGTGATTATATCAACAATTAATAATAATGTTATAAATTTATTTAAGGTTCTGATTTATTGTGATGATATCAACAATTATTAATAATGTTATAAATTTATTTAAGGTTCTGATTTATTGTGATGATATCAACAATTAATAATAATGTTATAAATTTATTTAAGGTTCTGATTTATTGTGATGATATCAACAATTATTAATAATGTTATAAATTTATTTAAGGTTCTGATTTATTGTGATGATATCAACAATTATTAATAATGTTATAAATTTATTTAAGGTTCTGATTTATTGTGATGATATCAACAATTAATAATAATGTTATAAATTTATTTAAGGTTCTGATTTATTGTGATGATATCAACAATTATTAATAATGTTATAAATTTATTTAAGGTTCTGATTTATTGTGATGATATCAACAATTATAAATAATGTTATAAATTTATTTAAGGTTCTGATTTATTGTGATGATATCAACAATTATTAATAATGTTATAAATTTATTTAAGGTGCTGATTTATTGTGATGATATCAACAATTATTAATAATGTTATAAATTTATTTAAGCTTCTGATTTATTGTGATGATATCAACAATTATTAATAATGTTATAAATTTATTTAAGGTTCTGATTTATTGTGATGATATCAACAATTAATAATGTTATAAATTTATTTAAGGTTCTGATTTATTGTGATGATATCAACAATTAATAATAATGTTATAAATTTATTTAAGGTTCTGATTTATTGTGATGATATCAACAATTAATAATAATGTTATAAATTTATTTAAGGTTCTGATTTATTGTGATGATATCAACAATTAATAATAATGTTATAAATTTATTTAAGGTTCTGATTTATTGTGATGATATCAACAATTAATAATAATGTTATAAATTTATTTAAGGTTCTGATTTATTGTGATGATATCAACAATTAATAATAATGTTATAAATTTATTTAAGGTTCTGATTTATTGTGATGATATCAACAATTAATAATGTTATAAATTTATTTAAGGTGCTGATTTATTGTGATGATATCAACAATTAATAATAATGTTATAAATTTATTTAAGGTTCTGATTTATTGTGATGATATCAACAATTATTAATAATGTTATAAGTTTATTTAAGGTTCTGATTTATTGTGATGATATCAACAATTAATAATGTTATAAATTAAGGTTCTGATTTATTGTGATGATATCAACAATTATTAATAATGTTATAAATTTATTTAAGGTTCTGATTTATTGTGATGATATCAACAATTAATAATGTTATAAATTTATTTAAGGTTCTGATTTATTGTGATGATATCAACAATTATTAATAATGTTATAAATTTATTTAAGGTTCTGATTTATTGTGATGATATCAACAATTATTAATAATGTTATAAATTTATTTAAGGTTCTGATTTATTGTGATGATATCAACAATTAATAATAATGTTATAAATTTATTTAAGGTTCTGATTTATTGTGATGATATCAACAATTAATAATAATGTTATAAATTTATTTAAGGTTCTGATTTATTGTGATGATATCAACAATTATAAATAATGTTATAAATTTATTTAAGGTTCTGATTTATTGTGATGATATCAACAATTAATAATGTTATAAATTTATTTAAGGTTCTGATTTATTGTGATGATATCAACAATTAATAATAATGTTATAAATTTATTTAAGGTTCTGATTTATTGTGATGATATCAACAATTATTAATAATGTTATAAATTTATTTAAGGTTCTGATTTATTGTGATGATATCAACAATTATTAATAATGTTATAAATTTATTTAAGGTTCTGATTTATTGTGATGATATCAACAATTATTAATAATGTTATAAATTTATTTAAGGTTCTGATTTATTGTGATGATATCAACAATTAATAATAATGTTATAAATTTATTTAAGGTTCTGATTTATTGTGATGATATCAACAATTATTAATAATGTTATAAATTTATTTAAGGTTCTGATTTATTGTGATGATATCAACAATTATTAATAATGTTATAAATTTATTTAAGGTTCTGATTTATTGTGATGATATCAACAATTAATAATAATGTTATAAATTTATTTAAGGTTCTGATTTATTGTGATGATATCAACAATTATTAATAATGTTATAAATTTATTTAAGGTTCTGATTTATTGTGATGATATCAACAATTATAAATAATGTTATAAATTTATTTAAGGTTCTGATTTATTGTGATGATATCAACAATTAATAATGTTATAAATTTATTTAAGGTTCTGATTTATTGTGATGATATCAACAATTAATAATGTTATAAATTTATTTAAGGTTCTGATTTATTGTGATGATATCAACAATTAATAATGTTATAAATTTATTTAAGGTTCTGATTTATTGTGATGATATCAACAATTAATAATGTTATAAATATATTTAAGGTTCTGATTTATTGTGATGATATCAACAATTAATAATAATGTTATAAATTTATTTAAGGTTCTGATTTATTGTGATGATATCAACAATTATTAATAATGTTATAAATTTATTTAAGGTTCTGATTTATTGTGATGATATCAACAATTATAAATAATGTTATAAATTTATTTAAGGTTCTGATTTATTGTGATGATATCAACAATTAATAATGTTATAAATTTATTTAAGGTTCTGATTTATTGTGATGATATCAACAATTAATAATAATGTTATAAATTTATTTAAGGTTCTGATTTATTGTGATGATATCAACAATTAATAATGTTATAAATTTATTTAAGGTGCTGATTTATTGTGATGATATCAACAATTATTAATAATGTTATAAATTTATTTAAGGTTCTGATTTATTGTGATGATATCAACAATTAATAATGTTATAAATTTATTTAAGGTTCTGATTTATTGTGATGATATCAACAATTATTAATAATGTTATAAATTTATTTAAGGTTCTGATTTATTGTGATGATATCAACAATTATTAATAATGTTATAAATTTATTTAAGGTTCTGATTTATTGTGATGATATCAACAATTATTAATAATGTTATAAATTTATTTAAGGTTCTGATTTATTGTGATGATATCAACAATTAATAATAATGTTATAAATTTATTTAAGGTTCTGATTTATTGTGATAATATCAACAATTATTAATAATGTTATAAATTTATTTAAGGTTCTGATTTATTGTGATGATATCAACAATTAATAATAATGTTATAAATTTATTTAAGGTTCTGATTTATTGTGATGATATCAACAATTAATAATGTTATAAATTTATTTAAGGTTCTGATTTATTGTGATGATATCAACAATTATTAATAATGTTATAAACTAATTAAAATTATTGCATTGTCATGTTTTACATTTATTAAAAGCAAATATGTTACAGTATATTCTCACCTGTTCACAGTTCCTCATTCATGCCTCCTATATTCATGAGTTAAGCTCTTAACTCCATCGTATGCTGGTATACTAGGTTAGCATCATAATGTCATAAAAATAAATGCCCAGTAAACAGTTTTGCCAATTTAGTGATTTTCCCACTAGATTTGGAGATTTCATTGGGAATATAGTAAATTTTGAATGAAGCAGAAAGTTTTTTTTTCATTTGCGAGTAAGGTTTGAAGAATTTCAACATGAAAAACACAAAAAAAAATATAATTCGTTTGGAGAATATACATACCAGATAATGACTACATCAAAACGGGGAAAAAATTGTTCAGTATTTTTATACTCAACAGGTGCGATGTAAACACTTCAAAGGAAATAAAGATGATTAGGGATAAGAAATGGTCAAGTCAGCAGTTAAAGGATAAGAAATGAGATAAGTCAGCAGTTAAGTTTTGCCATACTGTACATCATCATCATCATTGTATACAATAATGATGATGATGATGATGATGTGCAGTATGGCAAAATTTAGCTGCACAGTTAAGTTTATCATTTTGTTATCATTCATTATTGGTGAGTGCACAAACAATATTTTTTTTTTTTTACATAGGCATCACCACTTATCAAGGCCAAGAGGCCACTCGAGGATAAGGGTTAAAGAATGTACAGTAGACAGTTGGACAATATAGTAATCGTTAGTAAATGGAAATTCGGTAAATTTGTTAACAAGTGGAATGGTTAATCACGAACTTGTTTACGTTAGACTTGAAGACAACCATATTGTAGTCAGCTGGAAAGCAGGAAAACGGAAGACAATTCCATAGGCGTGCAGTTCTAAGAAAGAAGCTCTGTTCATGGAATCTACGTTTAGGTTTAGGCACAGATAAAGTGGTGTGGGGAATTGTTAATAGTGTTTTCAACTAAACAAGTGTTTCTTGTGAAATTCTGGCGAGGGGGGACCACAGACTGAAGCTCAGTCGAACACTTTCCATGGAAATAACGATACAGCAGAGACAAACTCGCAACATCTCTTCTGTGAGATAGAGGTTGCAGGGAAGAGAAAAGGACATCTCCTATGAGGCTACAAAGTCTATTTTGAACTCTATCAAGGCAGGACAAGTCCTTTCTAGCAGCTCCTGCCCAGATGTGGCAACAGTATTCCATCCTTGGACGTACTTGGCTCTTATATAGATAGAGAATTGCATCAGCAGTGAGATATCTACTGGATCGATAGAAGGATCCCACCATTTTTCCAGCAGCCTTGGCAACAGATTTGATGTACGAGTTTCATTTAAGATCAGGAGTAAAGGTCAAGCCTAGAAGCTTGGCAAAACTTGAGGCCATTCATTTCAATTGATGCCAGATGTGGATCAGAACGTTGATGATGTAAAGAGAGAAGCTTGGTTTTAGATGCATTAAAAGTAACCAGCCACTCCTTTCCCCATTGTGCCACATACTCAAGATCAGAGAAGAGAGAATTGGAGAGAACTTAGTCGTTTACGGTCTTAGATGTGCTACCATAAATGGTAGTGTCATCAGCATAAATGTCTACAAATGATGTAAGGATGTGATTTGGAAGATCATTAATGTAGATCAGGAAAAGTGTTGGGCCCAGGATGGACCTCTGAGGGACTCCAGCATTAATTCTGTGAGCTTCTGATTTTTGCCCATCAACTACTACTCTTATGAACCTATCAGAAAGAAATGATTTAATAATTGAGAAGACATTTCCAGCTATACCATAGCTAGAGATCTTGTGAAGTAAACCTTTATGCCATACCCATACCTTAGATATGTCAAGAGCAATTGCCCTAGAAAGGTTGCCTCCGTCAAGAGATTCGCTAATCCTATGAGATATAACTGTAAGCACATCTGCTGTAGATCTAGCAGAACGGAAACCATATTGTGTGTCACTAAGAAGGTTATTTTTGCTGAGAGGGTTGATTACTTCTGTATTTAACACAGATTCAATATTAAATCTCTTTTTTCAATTATTATTGTAATACAGTATGTATCTTTTTATAACTGTATGTACAGTGCATATTTTTTGTGACTGTGTATTAATAATGTTTTTAATTGTATATTATTACTGAATTGTTAGCTTTTAAATTTGTTCCATTTTCTGCCAATTCTAATCAGTATCTCATATGCATAGAAAATAAGTTTACGGTACAGTATGGGATGTTACTGTCCGCTTGTATTTATATTTCTTTTTGAATAAATATTGTGGCTGTACAAAATTAAAATGTATTTATATTATCATTACTACATTAGTGAAATGCACGACTACATGCAATATTACTGCATTATTACAGTATTAATGATTAAGAGTATCTTTAGAAAATGTTTGGGAAGTATTTAGTGCCATATATAATCTCATACATAGATCCTTTAAAACTGCATCCAATATTCTAGGGTTTTCGCTACTCACAGGAGGGGGTGGTGGAGAAAAAACGTTACCCTCGTGAATAGTGAGGAAATACTGCATTATGGTTAGCCTTAATAGGTGATAAATTTACTGAAAGTTATGGTTAGCCTTAATAGGTGATAAATTTATTGAAAGTTCTTTAAAATTAAGCTGATGATGCTATAGAGGATAAAGAAGATGAGAATGTTTTTAGTTAGGCTCATGTTGCTGTAACTTTATTGAAAAGTCTGCATTGTAATTAAATTGATAATATTACAAATTTAGAATCAAGACAAGAATAAGGACCCCAATCGACCGAGAAGCACATGCACATGCCCTCTGTAGACAAATATAAAAAAACAGATTTTAATGACCAAGATTTATTTTTTATGAAGAATGCATTTATTTTTTATTTACAAAACTTTTTAATAAAATTATTTAACCCAAATACAAAGTAAGTTTTTAATGTAAGGAACAAAACATATTTCAATAATATACATTTAAATAAATTAATGTTTTTTTTTTTATAAAAATATTAATCCAGAGTGCTTCATTTTGCAGAGCGTATTCTTCCCAAAATGGGACACTGTGGATTGGAATAGCAGTGTTTGTTTTTTTTTTAAAATAAAATGCCGGCCATTAAAAAGTTTAATAATCTATTATATAAATCTCACCTGTCTGTTTAAATGTATGTATGTATGTATGTATATAAATGATGATGAAATAATGTATGTATGTAAATGATGATGAAATAATGTGTGAATTTGTCCATATCATCATCATTTACTACCCAAAAGTGTTAGTCTCAACCAAACTTTTTATTTAAAAAAAAAAAAAAAAAAGAGTAAGCGTCTTTAATATATGTCGGTTGGACTGTGTTTACATTTGACTCGTCGTCGATTTTATTTATGAAATAATGTGTGAAATTGTCCATATCATCATAATTTTCTACTTCAAAAATGATAGTCTTATAGCGAAACTTTTTTGTAAAATCAAGAACAAGATGTAAATCCATGCCATTTTTTTTTTAATCGTGCCCATCACCATTATCGTCGTTCTGATCATTGAGTATTTAAGACTTTTGGAATGTTCCTTTATGTGAATTATGTGTACGTATGTATATGCATATGTATGCATATGCGTATTTGTGTGCTACTATGTGTGTATGTGGGCACATGCATATGTATGTTGGCATACATCTGTATGTATGCATGTGTTCATTTCCATGTGTGAGAGGGCTCCCGTGGGGCGTTGTGAGGGCAGCCCCTCTGGAAGAAGCGGATCTCTGATTTAAAAAAAAACAAAACAACAAATCGGGAGACCAGTACCCGCATTAAGCTGGTCTGCAGGTTGAGTGTTGCTGGCTATCTTGCTCTTGCTTGTTGCTGGATGTCAACATTTTGAACCGAGAGAGAGATTTAGCTGTCGTACAAAGCTAAAATTCTGTAACATCATCTTTGTATAGATACTCCCTCAGGCATTTGTCTATTAGAAAAAAAAAAAGTCTTGTGGCGATAAAAAAGTTGTGACGTGTGTACACCTGAAATGCTGGATGCATGTAACAATTAATCTGCCATCATTATATGTATCTATGTATGTATATGTGTATGTATATTTATATGTGTATGTATATCATTCAACCACGGTAGTGGTTGAATATATGCTTAAGTCCGAAATTGAATGAATCGAGGCACATTCAAACCCCCACCACTAATTCCGTTCGCAACCAAATTTCAAACAGGTTATATAGTTGGATAGAACACCTCATTAGCTACATTTTGAAAAAAAAATTTGAAAATTGGTTCAGTAGAAAAAAAGTTACAACAAAATATGTGGGTTCACAAACAGGAGAGTAAGTACATAAGTGACTAACGCTTTTTTTTTATTTTGCATAACTTTTTTTTGTATATAAATATTTTTTACTGCGATTTTGCCAATATGACATGTTAGCGTAACGGTTAGAGTACCGGGGGTTGGTGGAAAGATTTTAGGTTCAATCCCGTGTATCGTTTTTTTTTATAATTAAAAAACCAAACTTTTTTTTAATAACTAATTTTTTTTAACTCTCCTTATGAAATAGATATGCGGTTTTCTTTTCCTAGATGGTTTAGATTTTCAATGCAGCACAGTACGGTTTGGGATCTTACTGTACTATTCTCCAATGCTTTAATAGCTGCTTGACTATCTGAAAGGATAACTATTTCCTGTTGCTGAACCTCTTCCATGATCAGAACCTCAGATTCCAAAGCCTTAAATATGCGCTATCTCTCCTTCTTCTTCGGTTTTTGTTGTGATGTTTACCGAATGTTAGAGCTGACTTGTCAGACTTAGGTCTGAGATCCTGCTCTTCAGTGAAGGCGGGGGTGGTGTTTGGTACCACATCCAATGGTGCCAGCTCATGACTGGTGTTTGGTGTTGTATCTGATGATACCTGTATGGTGAAGACTTCTGCCTGGAAGACCGTCCTCAGTTTACCAAGATAATAAGATTTTTGACAGGTGAGGTGGTTTGAGTATTCTATATAAACACTCACACCAATCCTATCATTCATTTTAGATCCATCAGTATAGCATTTGATTACGTTGCTTTCCAGCTCTTTTTCGTAATCTCTTGCGCCTGTTCTGTCATAAACCATACATGTGAAATGCTTTTCAAATGATCTGGTTTTAGTTATAAGGTCACCCGGTACATGCAAGAGCGGTAGTTCCTTCCGAGCCTCATTACACAAATCTACGTGACTCTTTGTTTTTCCAATAGTCCCAACAGATCTTAACCACCACAGATCCATGAGATCTATTCCATAGGATCCCCCGTATCGCTTCTGCCTTCAGGAATTCTTTAATCGGAGGTATATTCAACAGCATCTCCAATGCTCCAGTAGGTGTGCTCGGATATGCTGAAGAAGTCATTAAACAAGCAAGTCTTTGTACCTTCTGGAGTTTCTTCCTCAAGTACAGTTTCTCTGTCCCGCGGATCCAGGAAACACATGCATACGACAAAATGGGACATACCATAGCAATGTATATCCACCTCATTACATGCTGGTTAACTGCCCAGGTTTTCCCCACAATTTGTTTGCATTGCATAAGGGCTGCAGTTGCCTTGGAGGAAATCTTTTCTATGTGGCTTTTCCTGGTTACCTTACTGTCCAGGATTACCCCTAACAGCCTTGCTTCCTGCGAAAGTTTCAATTTCTGTCCACTCAGAAAAAGGTCACCAAGTTGGCAATTCCTTTTATATGTAAACAAGACCATTTCTGTTTTACGGCTACTGAATTCTAATTCATTTCGATTAGACCATTTATTAGGAATATTTAATGCCATTTTGGCAATGCGTCTGACCAATGATGCTTTTGAACCCGTGACCAGCACTGCGATGTCATCAGCATCAGCCTGGTTATAAATATTCCTATTTTTAAACTCCTTAAAAAGAGGATTCAGCATACAGTTCCATAGTAAAGGTGATAAAATCCCACTTTGGGGGTTTTATTTAACTACTTCCCTTTTAACAGTTGCCCTCAGTAGTTCTACTTGAACGATTCTGTGCCTCACCATATACTCAATCCATCGGATGAGTACTGGTGGCACATTGAGTTCTCGTAGCGACTTGAACATACAACTGAAGGGTATGTTGTCAAAAGCTCCAACGATATCTAAAAAGACACCGAGTGCCATCTTCTTTTTTGTTAGTTTACGCTCTATACAGATCACGAATTCATGAACCGCAGTCTCGGTAGAGACCCTGGCTCGGAACTACTGTGATTGAATGATAAATATTGCATAAATGTGTGTTTGAGAGCTAATTTTTTTTGATAATCATTAATAAATATTATAAATTTATATATTAATACAATAGCAATGCCTGGAAAAATCATGGATTATATGGAAAAATGCGTGCATGAAAAGTAATATTCTTAAGATTTTATTAAACCTGGAAAAGTAAAGGACAAGAAATTCAACCTGGAAAAGTAAAGAACAAGATATTCTAGTAAAGTAAAAAATAAGAATTTTTTAGACTTAAAATATTGCAGCTAAAAATAAAATTTGAATATTGATAAATATTTTATTTATTATTTGCATATGCTGTTGTTTATTGTTGAGTTAGAAAGGGTGTCAGTCGCTGGATTGAACTTATTTCCCCCCTATTATTTGGATATATTTATGTAGTGAAAATTGTTTGAATAAAATTAATTCATTAGTTAGTTAGTAGATGGAATTAATAATTTTATAATTTACATAAAAATGAATTAAATGATCCTAATTATGATATAATAAAATTATTAATTGTCCTTTACTTTTCCAGGTTTAATAAAATCTTAAGAATATTACTTTTCATGCGCGCATTTTTCCATATAATTTATATATGTATGTGTGTGTGTATATTTATATATGTACATGTGTGTTTATATGTATTTATATCTATGTGTATATGTATGTATACGTGTCTGTGTGTATAGATGTTTGTGTGTGTGTATGTATATACATTTATATATGTTTGTATGTGTGTATGTGTATATATGTGTATGTATATGTATGTGTGCATGTATGTGTGTATGTGTATGAATGCATATATATGTATGTATATGTAGGTAAGTGTATGTATATATGTGTGCATATGTGTACGTATATGTATGTGTAAGTATATGTATGTATGTATTTGTATATGTGTGTATATGTATGTATATGTGTATGCATGCATGTGGGTATGTATATGTATGTTTGTGTATTATGCATTGTGTATCTATATGGGTATATATGAGCGTATGCTTATAGACATGTATGTATGTATGTATATATTTATATGTGTGTATATCAATGACCGTCTTGTGTATGTTTGCATGTGTGTTTATGTATATGTATGTGTGCGTAATGTGTATTGTGTATGTATGCATGTATATATGTGTGTGATATGTGTATATATGTATGTGTGCGTGCGTGTATATATATGTATGTATACCAATGACCGTCTTTAGTGTCATGTCTGCTTGACCATGTGAATTCACCGGCAGGACTATATGTCATTTTCGGGCTCGTGAACTTTCAGTGTCTGAGGGAGTGGCACTCGTCTGACAAGACGCTGCAATCATCATCATCATGTATGTATGTATGTATGTCTTGCAATAACTTGTGACAGAGGCAACGGATTTTCATTAGATTGATATAATTTTGAAATTCGCCCTTTGGGCGACAAATATAAAAAAATTGGCCAAACACATTAATTTCTTCACCCTCAACTGGGCAGTTTTCTACAGAGAGAGTCGTTTTTTTTTTTTGCTGACATTTTTTTGCAAGTCATTCAACTCTCATGTCCACAATGTCAGATAAAAGGTGTTATTTTGACTGCCAGTGACGACAAAGCCACGATAGGCACATCAGTAAGACAGTTTTTTTTTCACCTCTTTTTCCTCTGGCACATTACAGGGTTTGTTTTTTTTTGCGCTCACAATTATCCTTTTTTTTGCTCAACCAACACTCTTACACCCACCTCCACTTTCTTTTCTGCCTTTGTGTCATGGGTTCAAGCCTGCATGACTACTACAACTTTTTTTTTTTGCTCAGCACACACCTCCGAACACCCAGGCAACACCGGGCACCCAGATTAGTCTTCTATTATATAAAAGCGAAAATGTTTGTGTGCATTTTTTTATATGTATGCCAAAGGCTTTTTTCAGGGGGGGGGGCATTAATTCTTACAACTTTTTATATACTTTCTAAAAAAGCTCATGTTGACGTTCGTTTAAGCACCTACTCTTTTAATTGTTTAATTTCAATCTTTCTCACTTCTCTGCCCACTTAGCATTGCGGTAACGTGTTACACTAGTTTTCACCTTCACCTCAAGGCTTGGAGCTCGAGCTTACCTCCCTACCAAAACTTTTTTTTCTTTTACACTGACTAGCACATAGGCAATGCCGGGTACCCCCGCTAGCTAGTCTATACATATAAAAGCAAAACTGGCATAGGACCGACCACTTCCCCAGATGAGTTCATAAGATAATTCTACCCTATATATAACAGACAACACGCTATGCAATATACAAATATCTGTGCATGATGTCGCCAAGCTAAACAACAATCTTGATTCCAGTAAAGCAACTGGCTCTGACGGCATTCCAATTATAGTGTTGAAAAAGCTTCAAGCAGAACTTGCCCCCATTCTTACAAAACTGTTTAAGCATTGTCTTAAGGAGGAGTGCTTCCCAATGCCCTGGAAAACCTCATCAGTATGCCCTGTATTTAAGAATTCAGGTGATAAGTCATCTCCCTCTCAGTACAGACCAATAAGTCTCCTGTGTGTCATGAGTAAGTTGCTGGAATCCATATTAAATAGAGAAGTAGTCAACCACCTCAGCAGAAATAACCTTCTTAGTGACATGCAATATGGTTTCCGTTCTGTTAGATCTACAGCAGATGTGCTAATGGTTATATCTCATAGGATTAGTGAATCTCTTGACAAAGGCTTCCTTTATAGGGCAATTGCTCTTGACATATCAAAGGCCTTCGATAAGATATGGCACAAAGACCTACTTCACAAGATTTCCAGCTACGGTATAACTGGAAATGTTTTTTCAATTATTAAATCATTTCTCTCTAATAGGTTCATGAGTAGTGGTTGATGGGCAGAATGCTGGAGTCCCTTAGGGGGTCCATCCTGGACCCAATTCTGTTCCTGATCTACATCAATGATCTCCCAAAACACATACTTAAATCATTTGTTGACATCTATGCTGATGACACGACCATCTATGGCAACACATCAAAGGCTGTAAATGACAAAGTTCTCTCTAATTCTCTCTCCTCTGATCTTGAGCACATGGTACAGTGGGGGAAGAGGTGGCTGGTTACTTTTAGTGCATTTAAAACCAAGCTCCTATCTTTACATCATCAACGCTCTGATCCCTATCTGGCATAAATTGAAATGGATGGCTCTCGTCTTGGGGAGGCTCCATGTTTTGACAAGTTTCTGGGATTGACCTTTACGCCTGATCTGGAATGGAACAAGTACATCAAATCTGTTGCCAAGGTCGTTGGAAAAATGGTGGGATCCTTCTACCGCTCCAGAAGATATCTCACTGCTGATGCAATTCTCTATCTATATAAAAGCCAAGTATGTCCAAGGATAGAGTACTGCTGCCACATTTTTTTTTTTTTACACAGTGATCACCACTTATCAAGGCCCGGAAGCTACTCAGGGATAAGGGTTATTGCAAGTACATTACATTAGTGTGGAGATTTGATGAAGTGTTTACAAAATAAACTTTGTGTCTTAGTGGGGGATGCCCTTTTCACTTCCCTGCAACCTCTCTCCCACAGAAGAGACGTTGCGAGCCTGTTTTTGTTTTATTGTTATCTCCATGGCAAGTGCTTGCCTGAGCTCCAATCTCTCGTCCCCCCTCGCCAATCTTTCACAAAAAACACCCGTCTAGCTGAAACCACTGTCAATAATTTTCCCCACTCATTATCTGTGCCTAAATCCAAACATAGATTCCATGAACAAAGCTTCTTTCTTAGAAGTGCACGCCTATGGAACTCTCTTCTGTTTTCCTGTTTCCCACCTGACTACAGCTTGGCTGTCTTCAAGTCCAATGTAAACAAATTCCTGATAAACCGCCTCCCCTTAAGTAAGACACTTTATCAAATCTCCATTACTAATGATTAACGTGATAATATCCCATTGATTACTGTACACGCAATAACCCTTATCCCCGAGTGGCTTCCGGGCCTTGATAAGTGGTGACTACCGTGTAAACAAAAAAAAAAGGCAAAATGTGTGTTAGAACTTTTTTTATACTGCCTAGATTATAATATCTACAAAATGAGGTTGTGTGTATCTTTAAATTTGGGCGACTTTTACACGCTATTTTCATGCTATTTTTGACTTTTCGCGTGTTTCTTTGGCTTTTCCGTATATAAGTGAAACTGAATCCGTAGTAATATGAAGCTCCCTGGCACTCATGCCCGGGACGTCCAGAAAGCAATGAGGTTTTATCAATGCGGCCAAAACATGTCATATCAGACAATTGCTATTTAGTTGGACACTCCCCTCTTTATGGGGAGTTGGTTTTCCCCAACATCTTGAGGTGAAAACAAAAAAATCTGCAGAAACTGGCTTGCAGCCAAAGTTAAGTTTCCCCTATGGCGTGATGTTTGACCTCATTAAATTTACGCACCTGTCACTTAACTTTTTATTCGTTAAATTAGAATGATTATAATGCTAGTTATATATAAAAGGCAAAATGGCCGCACACATTTTTGTATGCCCAAGAGAGGCTTTTTTTGCTGGAATTCTTGACAAGATTACATTTACTTAGAAATTTCCTTATACTTCCTAGATTATAATATCTATGATTTGCGAACGTCATCTCTACATTTATTTTGATCGACTTTTAAAAAATTTCCTCTATTCCGTCCTTCCCAAGTTCACTTTCTACAAATCAACTTTTTGATTAACATCGCTAAATTTGAACGCTTTTCACTTCCTCTTGCGCCGTAGCGATAAGATGTTAACTTTTTTTTCTCAACATACCTCCAAACACCTAGGCAACGTTGGGCACCCCTGCTAGTATTCTTATAAAATTAAAATGTTTTGGGTCAAAACGCGATAGAGTACCAACTAATGACTTACCTTTTAAAAGTTGATTTTTGGGATATTAGTATCTGTTTTGAACAAATATCACATTTAAAATTGTCGCTGAAGTAGTTTCTATGATAATAAGGCCTTTATTATTCAGTGTATTGTGTATTGTTTTCACTAGTTTTCACTAGTTGCCATGTTTGTTTTTGCACACGCATTCCAATTTTTAATAAGACTATTTAAGCCAAACTTTTAATGGTCAGCATTTTATTTTTTAACTAAGGAAAAAAAAACTATTCCAATCCACAGTGTCACATTTTGGGGATTACAAGTTCCTCAAAATGAGGCACTTTATATAAAAAAAACAAAAAAACATCCATTTATTCAAATGCATTTCATTTACCGTATATACTTGTGTATAAATCGAATTTCTGGGCGATGATCTTAAGATTATTTTGGGGGGATTGACTTATACATAGGTAATAGGAAATGTTGTTAAAGAGTCACTCAGCGCTCAATCATAACATAGAAAATGCCATTTTGTTTGTGCACTTGGTATATACCAGTAATCCTAGTTATTAATTGCACTCCTTCCGAACCCTACTGGAGTGTGTTTGCGAGCATGTCCTTCATGACTGAGACAATTTATATTTTTGTACCTTTCCTCCACGTTAAAAAAATGACCCTGGTGTCTAACTCTGTCCCGTGGGGAGGCATTGTAAATAGGTACAATTAATTTAATGAATTTGTAAATTCATTGGAATTTGTACTTGTGTTATAGTTCTGCTGAGACTAATATAAATTTATTGCATGCATATATTGTATTTATCTGCTATAAATTTACATAAATTTTTATCTCAATAGTCTCTAAATTTATTGAAAATATTTATAAGATTGTAGTATGATTTATGATGCTATGATTACATTATGGTTTGATGATGCTTTTTTTTCAAACTGTTAAATAGAAAAAGAGGTACTCAGCATTGCCCGGAAACCATTATAGTAATATTACAATATTACATTTCATAAGTGGTTTAAGTTAATCTAAAATGATGAATATATGAGATAGAATAGGTGTTTTTAAATGCTGTGTTGCACATTAATAAAATGATCAATGTGTTCTCTTATAGTTTTATATACTAGACAAGAAACTCAATGTTGCATGAAAGTCATCAATAATATGGTAGAACACTTGATGTGTGGTATATGCTGAATTTAATAATGCACAATAGCCTAAAAAGAGTAGGTGTATGTAATTATACAGTAGGAAACTTGAAATGTGGTTTACAGTTTTACATTTAGTAAGTTGTCTATGTTAAATTAAATATTGGTCAGTGCTAATATTCTACTTAATAAGTCATATATACTGATACATTTTAGCTTCTTCCTTTTTGTTTTTATGACTCAAGGCAACGCCAGGTAACCATGCTAGTTTATTATATTTTTAAGGATTATTAATATCGTGAAACTAGGACAAAGCTAAATACAATTATTAAACTTTTTAGTTTGTTAAAATACTAGAATTCTTTGTGCCAAATGAATGTGTGAATATGGTTACATTTGTGCTTATTTTTGCATTAAATACTAACTCCTAACTGCATCCAACAGATACTATACTTTGTTGGCTGCACCTTATTGCAAACACCGATACAAAAATTTTAACCAATTAGTCCAGTAATTTCCTACCAAAAGTGGAACATACAGATTAAAAGAAACATTATATAGATAATGATAGTACACCAAAGTTAGATCTAATTTTCTGACATTTCTTTTTATATATATATGCCAAAGCAATACATTTTATTATTTTTATTTCTATTTTTTTCTCTGATTTTGATTTCACAGGAAAGATTGGATTTTGCTATGAGAGAAATAATTTTTGATCTTTTATGTGTTGGCAGGCCAATTAAATTTCTCACACCTGAAGTAAGTTTATATTTTTTTTCTAATTTTCTCTTAAATATACTTTTGAACGTAACTCTGTTCGCCTATTGGTAAAATATTGAAAGTTCTAAACAACAAGAAGACATACACACTCACATAAGTTACAGTATTAACTCATTTCCAGCATCAACATAGTCCAGGATCAAGGTGTGGTGTCTGTTCTTCAGATGCTGCACTTCAATTTCTTGTTCCCTGTCAGTGGAGGAGAGGTTCTTCACGACTGAGACAATTTTTATTTTTTTATCCACGTTAAAAAACGACCCTGGTGTCTAACTCTGTCCCGTGGGGAGGCATTGTAAATAGGAACATAGTTACAACGAAAATTTGGATCTATACTTAATTTCTAGGCTTGACACTGATGGGCGCAAGCATTTAACTTTCTTTCTGGTTTGTCTTATCAGAAAAGGGACTGTCCAGTATTTACTTCCTCTTTTGTACCTAGTAGATGGTACTGATAAGAACTTGTCCAAATGTCATTGTAACAACAACTTGCATATGTATATGTATCCTATTTCCATTTGAAATGAATTTGTACCTTTTGTGTACCATTTTTTTTGTGTAAATATTTTTTTGTGTATCATTTCTTTCGTGTAATCATTTCTTTTGCATAATCATTTTCTTGTGTATCATTTTTTGTGTATCATTTCTTTTGTGTAATTATTTTTTGTGTTAACATTTTTGTGTAATTATTTTTTGCATAATTATTTCTTTTGTGAAATTATTTTTTGTGTAATCATTACTTTTGTGAAATTACTTTTGTGTACACATTTCTTTTGTGTATTTTTGTGTAATCATTTCTTTTGTGTAATCATTTCTTTTTATAATTATGTTTTTGTGTAAGAACTTCTTTTGTGAAATTAATTTTAGTATACTCATTTCTTTTGTATAATTAGGTTTTTGTGTAATCATTTCTTCTGTATAGTTATTTTTTGTGTAATAACTTCTTTTGTATAATTTTTTTTTTTTGCGTGAATCATGTTTTGTGTAATGTTTTTTTTCTGTAATTTTTCTTTTGTTTAATCATTTTTTTGATTATTACATTTTCACCCCAAATAAGGCACGTTGCCACTTTGATGCAGGGGGCTACTATCAGGGACATAAGCTACAGGGGTACTATGTGGGGAGTTGGGCAGCAAAATGTTGGTTCACGTTACACTTGAACTTCTGCATGTCAGTACAGTTAGGGAAGCAGACACCCAGAAGGGAATTCCAAAGTCTAGCGGTTCTGGGGAAGAAACAACTGGAGTAGAAGGCTCTCTTACAGCTAGGGATCTCTACTGTGAAGGGGTGTGATTTAGCTGCTTGTCGGGTTTGTAGGGGGTATTTATGTCAAGGGGGTACAAGTGCTTGCAGTTCGTCAGAGCATTCACTTGTAGAACAGGCAGAGGGATGCTATATTTCGTCAATGGGACAGAGGCTGAAGCTTAGATGACAGTTCAGGACCTATCAGGTTGGTGACTCTCTTGTGAACCTTGTCTGGGAGCAAGAGACTAGTAGCAGATGCACCAGCTCAGATGTGACAACAATACTCCATACATGGGCGAATGGTTGCCTTATAGAAGTACAGGAAACTTTCAGGTGTCAGTAGATTTCTAGCAGCGGTTCTGGCAACACTCTCAATGTAATTGTTCCAACTCATGTTTTTTGTGAACATTAGGCCGAGGAGCCTAAAAGATACAGAGTCTTTAGCTATTGCTATTGGTGGTAGAGAAGTTTCTTGTGGTTATTGAAAGAAATAAGTTTAGTCTTGGCAGCATTGAAAGTGACCATCCATTTTTGTCCCCATTCCACTACAGATTGGAGGTCATCCTCCAGTGTTTCTGACATTTCTTTAGATATGTGTTCATTTGTTTTCCTGCTGTTTCTGTTATAGAGCGTGGTGTCATCAGCATATATACCCATCTCACAGACAATTTTGTCAGGGAGGTCATTTATGAATATTAGGAATAATAGAGGTCCAAGGATAGATCCTTGAGGCACTCCCACATTTATATCATATTGTTTAGATGTACGACCGTCGAGGACAACCTGGATTTTTTCTTATCTAAGAAGGATTTAATTATGTTAAGTATTCTTCCAATGATACCATATGATCGGATTTTCCTAAGAAGGCCTTCATGCCATACCCTGTCAAAAGCCTTAGATATATCTAGAGCTACTGCTCTACTCTCCTCTGCTTTGTCCAGTGAAGAGTATATACGCTCAGAGATTACAGTTAGGATATCTGCTGTGGAACGGGCTTGCCTAAATCTGTATTGTTGGTCAGTCAGAGGTTTAGCATCTGTAAGGTGATGGACTAGAGCTTGGTTAATTATGGACCCAATTATTTTGGCGAAAAGTGGGAGGAGGCTAATGGGGTGATAATTTAATGGTCAGTTCTTTCGCCAGAATTCTTGAAAACTGGTACTACAGAAGCAGTTTTCCAGCAGTCCGGAAAGCAAGATTCATTAACCTTTTTTGTACCAATGTTCCTTAAATGGAACATAGTTTTCAACATACTATAACAATTGTAATTTTGCTTTAAATATAACTATAAGAATAATTTATAAAAGTTTTCATAAATCTGGAGTAAAATGAAGCTACTTTAATAGAAATAACTTATAAAAATTGAATTTAAAGCAAAATTACAATTTCTATAGTATGTTGAAAACTATGTTCCATTTAAGGAACATTGGTACAAAAAAGGTTAAGGCATTTGTTGTAAAGTTTGGAGAGAAATGGAGCTACTTCGGCGGAGCACTTTTTTAATAGCACAGATTGGTGAGGGGGGACGAGAGATTGGAGCTCAGACGAGCACTTGCCATGGAAATAATGATAAAACAAAGACAGGCTCGCAACGTCTCTTCTGTGGGAGAGAGGCTGCAGGGAAAAGAAAAGGGCATTCCCCACTAAACCACGAAGTCTATTTTGTACTCTGTCAAGGCAGGATAGGCTGTTTTTAACAGCTCCTGCCCAGATGTGGCAGCAGTACTCCATCCTTGAACGTACTTGGCTTTTAGACAGATAGAGAATTGCGTCAGTAGTGAGATATCTTCTGGAGCGGTAGAAGGATCCCACCATTTTCCCAGCGTCCTTGGCAACAGACCTGATGTACTTGTTCCATTTCAGATCAGGAGTAAAGGTCAAACCCAAAAGCTTGTCAAAACATGGAGCCTCCCCAAGACGAGAGCCATCCATTTCAATTGATGCCAGATGGGGATCAGAGCGTTGTTGATGTAAAGATAGAAGCTTGGTTTTGGATGCATTAAAAGTAACCAGCCACCTCTTCCCCCACTGTACCACGCGCTCAAGATCAGAGGAGAGAGAATCAGAGAGAACTTTGTCATTTACGGCCTTTGATGTGTTGCCATAGATGGTCGTGTCATCAGCATAAATCTCAACGAATGCTTTAAGTATGTGTTTTGAGGGATCATTGATGTAGATCAGGAAGAGAGTTGGGCCCAGGATGGACTCTTGAGGGACTCCAGCATTAATACTGTGGGTCTCTGATTTCTGCCCATCAACCACTACTCTTATGAACCTATTAGAGAGAAATGATTTAATAATTGAAAAAACATTTCCAGTTATACCGTAGCTGGAAATCTTGTGAAGTAGGCCCTTATGCCATACCTTATCAAAGGCCTTTGATATGTCAAGAGCAATTGCCCTGGAAAGGAAGCCTTTGTCAAGAGATTCACTAATCCTATGAGATATAACCGTTAGCACATCTATTGTAGATCTTGCAGAGCGGAAACCATATTGCATGTCACTAAGAAGGTTGTTTCTGCTGAGGTGGTTGACTACTTCTTTATTTAATATGGATTCCAACAACTTACTCATGACACACAGGAGACTTATTGGTCTGTACTGAGAGGGAGATGACTTTTCACCTGAATTCTTAAATACAGATCATACTAATGAGATTTTCCAGGGTGTTGGAAAGCACTTCTCCTTAAGGCAACGCTTAAACAGTTTTGTAAGTATGAGATCAAGTTCTGGTTGGAGCTTTTTCAGCACTATAACTGGAATGCCGTCCGGGCCAGTTGCTTTACTGGAATCAAGGTTGTTGTTTAGCTTGGCGACCTCATGCACAGATATTTGTATGTTGCATAGCGTGTTGTCTGTTATAGGAGGAAATACGGGGAGTTGATGGTCTTTGTCGCATAGGGTAGAGTTAGCTGCAAAGTTCTTGGCAAATAGTTTGACCTTGTCTGATGCTGACGAGATGACCTAAGGTCCATTGATGATGGTCGGGATAGAATGCACTCCGCTTCTGTTCAGGATCCTATTTGCTCTGGTATTTGGATTTAACGGACTGAGCATATAGCGCTCTTGCATTTTTTATTACTCTTTTACAGTAGTTGCTGGCAGTCCTGAAAGCAGCTTTTAGTCTCAGTGCATCTATTATGTTGAAATGGAAAAATTGATTTCTGTGCGCGATAGCAGCAGCACATTCAGGGGCGAACCATGGCTGGCTGTTAGGTTTTTGTTGGAATTTTTTGGATGGTATGAATCAGTCTATGCCTACAATCAACCATTCGGTCAGGTCTGATACTATAGAGGACACATCCTTTTTAAACATGGAATTCAGAGGTAGGTCAGATATGAATGTACGGAAGCTATTCTTGTCAGCCATAGAGTATCGATATACAGTACGGTGGAGAGGTATGTCTGAAGACTTATTATATTTCATTTTTATCTTAACAGCTACAGCAGAGTGGTCGGAGGATCCCAGAGGAGATAGAATGGAACATGAACATAGCTCAGGGGAAGTTGTGAGAAAAAGGTCTAGAAGGCTTGCATATTGACCGGGTGTATTGGGCACACGGGTGGGTTCGTGAACAATCTGAGTGAGGTCATAGGCAGTGGCAAAATCATGACAAAACCTCCCCTCATCATCGGTTTTATTTGAGTGGGTCAGCCATTCCACATTATGGACATTGAAGTCACCGCAAATGTGAATGTTAGCCGAAGGATGAGCAGACAGGATGTGATCAATTTTCTCAGATATGCTCTTAAAGATAGTAACCCCACTGTTGTGGGGGCGATAGAGGGCAAATATAAATGCAGTGGTGTAAGCTAGTGCACCCCGGAAGCACATATAAGGTAAATTAGGGTCTTCTCTGGAGATATCCCTACCACATGGAAAGCCATCTTTGATGTAGACATATATTCCATGCCCATGGCAATCTTGGGGGTCAGATTTAGATGTTAAGTTAGAGTATACTTTAATTATGAATTTGTCTACGGAAGTGGTTGGCCCTATGCCAATTTCACTTAGAAAGAATATGTTTGGTTTCGTCTCCTGTAATTGTGTTTTTACCTCTGGAAGGTTGGAACGTAGACCCCTGATGTTTGAGAAGGAGACCTGGTAGTAGGGGTCTACGTTGGAGGATGAGGTTCTAGGTTTATTCATGTTTTTTTTTTTTTTTAGATTTGTCATGATGAGGTTTTGGGGTTTGTGGAGCAGGTTGGTAGACTTGGTTGGAGTAGGACAGAGAGGGAAAGTAAGAGAGAAAAAGATAAGAATTTTTTTTTGTAGCATATGATAAGGTAAAGCTGTAACAATTACCCACTAGTATGGCATTGAGAGGCCCTACCAGAAACTACTGTATGGTCCAGAATCCATTCACCAAATGGCAATACAGCAGCACCCGTACTTTGCACCTGCTGATAGGACAACCTCCTTAGTAGTTAATCCAAGGTTCGGGTCCCTGACTATCGGGCGAGTAACGTCAGCCGAGATGAAATGTTTACCTCCAGCACCCTTACTAGTGACATGACCACAAGGATAGACATAGAAACAGAAATTTTCCGACAGCTCAGGCTGCTGTTTACAAAATACTACCGACCTGGAAAGCAGCTTTTTCTTCACCCTTTGTCAGAAAAATCACTCATTGGAAATGAGGACTGAAGGACAAAAAAGGAGAAGCGAGGGTTACTGTAGCTGCCGATAACACATCCACATGCATTGTCTACTCTCCATTAAAAAAAAAAAAAAAAAAAAAAAAAAGGTGAGAAGGACTTATTAATATCTACTTAATATAAGTCCGTTGCCCCATTCCCGGCTTAGGATAGTACTTGAAGATAGTCTCGCCTCCCATGTTAATGCATGGATACTTTTGCCTTTATCTACATTGAGCTAGAATGTTTGATCGTTCCAGCTCCATCCCATAATAAATATGCTGTAATGGAACTTTTATCACATTGAAAAAGTCTGGTTATTTTTAACTCGTTTAAAAATCTGGTTAAGAAGTAATACCTTTAGGGTTATGTATTAACTTTAGCTAGAAGTAATGCATAGAAGAAAAGAAAAAAAAGCCGCATGTTTTTGAGTTCAGATAATATGCAAATATAATTTGGGAAATGTTCAATTTCATGGGAGACTTTCTTTTGTCGTTTTAAATATAAAAAATGTTTGGTTAATAATAGTATATTTGACAAAAAAGATTTAGGAAAAAGAAAACAAGACAAATATTCAGGATTAAAGTCAAACTTGGAAAAAGAAAAAAAAAGTAAAACATGTTAGTGTTTTTAGATTAGTAGACTTCAAAAGTTATGAACAGAAAAGTTTCTTAGCTTTTGGGACCACGGAGTTCGACTTAGCTTGGGGTTCATAGCATAAAAAGGAGCAATTGCTATTCCTAATTTCTGTGCTTCAATACGTTTTTTGGTGGTTTCAATAAATTGTCCCTTAGCTGTCTCTATTTCTTTTTTACTTCTGGCTTCTATATACTTGTCTGTTTAAACTGGACTTATGTCGGTTAAATCTGCGGTACGCATGCTGCATTTACGCAATGGCAGCTGCACAAGTTGAAGTAAACCATTGGGGAGAGTGGGGCTTGCTATAAATGCTATAAATGTGCTTCAATTGCTGTTTTGAACCATTCTCATTTGCGCACTGTTCAACAGGAAGTGAAAAGATATTTTGCCATGGGGTGTCTCTGATGAGATTCCTTATGGCTTCCCAGTCAGCCTTTTTATAATATCTCGTTTTGAGCATTGGTTTTTCAGTTTTGGCCTTAGAGTTTAGCTGGTATGGGAAACAGGTTCGAAACGTAACCATCTGTGATAGGGAATGAGATATAGAGAAGCTATGTGTTGTGCTACCAGCTGCATCTGTGTAAGTAGAAAATTCAAGCCACTTTCTGTGGTGGATATTGAAGTCACCAAATACATGCCCTTGTGCGCTAGTGTCGAGAGAAAGTGCTGTATCTATGCTGTCAGAGACTTTGTTTATTAGGGTAGAGTCCTGGGTCGAGGGAGAGCGATAGAGAAAATAGAAGTAACTAATGTTATGTTGCATGTTAAGTCTAAAGCAAATAAAGGCTTGATCGTCAGATTCTAGTTTTGTTTCTCTAGTCAAGGGGGGGGGGGGTTCGAATATAGACTCCAAACCCATGCATATGTCTGTCAGAGTCCTTATAGCAGAGTGGGAGATTTGTTAGGAGAAATGCTTCAACAGCATCTAAATTAGTTCTAAGCCCATGGATGTTCATAAATGCAAGCCTCAAGGGAGGAGGCAATTTGGTTTTGTTTGAGTTTTGACTTGGTTTAAGCGTAATTTTAGATTGTACTGTCATTTTTTTAAGAGTTTCAGTTTAAGTAAGAGGTGCTGAACAAGTGGTTATGCAGAATGCCAGATATGCAACACAAGTAGACCATCAGTTGACCTTCTATCTACTAGGATTGTGGTCTCAGGAAAACCCACCAGGGATGAGTGTAGGGTCCCTTTCCATGCACAACACGGCACTACAAATATCCCAATATTATTCAACTGTTGATGGAGCAGCTGCTCTAAGTGCTACCAAAGAGTTAGGGCACATGTACTACCAGTCGGGAACAGCAGCCCAGACCCGTCAATCCGGTACCCTCAACCCATCAGACAATGGTCAACCCAATCTACTTGCACTGGCATTATGACATTCAAGCACTCCCAAGTGCCCAGTTTAGAGGGATGGGATGTGTTGGAAGTGGGGAAAACGGCATTCATTGCCCTAGTCAGGAAACAAGATCAACCACTGACCATTTTTTATGTAATCATTTTTTGTGTATGTTTTTTTTTTTGTGTATAGGTGATCATTTTATTTTTTATTATGTATGGGTAATCATTTTATTTTTGTAATTATTTCTTTCGTGTAGTCATTTTTTGTGTCTTCATTTTTTTGTAATTATTTTTGTGCAATCATTTCTTTTATGTAATTATTTTTGTGTAATTATTTTTTTGGTGTAATTATTTTTGTGTAATTATTTTTTTGGTGTAATCATTTTTTTTGTGTAATCATTTTTGTGTAATAATTTTTTGTGTAATTATGTCTTTTGTGTAATTTTTTGTGTAATTATTTCTTTTGTGTTATTTTCTTTGTGTAATTATTTTTTATTAATCTATTTTGCAACATATTTTATAACTTTATTTTTTTGTTAAACTATTTTGCAACATATTTTATAACTTTATTTTTTTGTTAAACTATTTTGCAACATATTTTATAACTTTATTTTTTGTTAAACTATTTTGCAACCTATTTTATAAATTTATTTTTTTGTTAAACTATTTTGCAACATATTTTATAACTTTATTTTTTGTTAAACTATTTTGCAACATATTTTATAACTTTATTTTTTTGTTAAACTATTTTGCAACATATTTTATAACTTTATTTTTTTGTTAAACTATTTTGCAACATATTTTATAACTTTATTTTTTTGTTAAACTATTTTACAACATATTTTATAACTTTATTTTTTGTTAAACTATTTTGCAACATATTTTATAACTTTATTTTTTTGTTAAACTATTTTGCAACATATTTTATAACTTTATTTTTTTGTTAAACTATTTTGCAACATATTTTATAACTTTATTTTTTGTTAAACTATTTTGCAACATATTTTATAACTTTATTTTTTTGTTAAACTATTTTGCAACATATTTTATAACTTTATTTTTTTGTTAAACTATTTTACAACATATTTTATAACTTTATTTTTTGTTAAACTATTTTGCAACATATTTTATAACTTTATTTTTTTGTTAAACTATTTTGCAACATATTTTATAACTTTATTTTTTTGTTAAACTATTTTGCAACATATTTTATAACTTTATTTTTTTGTTAAACTATTTTGCAACATATTTTATAACTTTATTTTTTTGTTAAACTATTTTGCAACATATTTTATAACTTTATTTTTTGTTAAACTATTTTGCAACATATTTTATAACTTTATTTTTTTGTTAAACTATTTTGCAACATATTTTATAACTTTATTTTTTTGTTAAACTATTTTGCAACATATTTTATAACTTTATTTTTTGTTAAACTATTTTACAACATATTTTATAACTTTATTTTTTGTTAAACTATTTTGCAACCTATTTTATAACTTTATTTTTTTGTTAAACTATTTTGCAACATATTTTATAACTTTATTTTTTGTTAAACTATTTTACAACATATTTTATAACTTTATTTTTTTGTTAAACTATTTTGCAACATATTTTATAACTTTATTTTTTGTTAAACTATTTTACAACATATTTTATAACTTTATTTTTTTGTTAAACTATTTTGCAACATATTTTATAACTTTATTTTTTGTTAAACTATTTTACAACATATTTTATAACTTTTTTTATTGTTAAACTATTTTGCAACCTATTTTATAAATTTATTTTTTTGTTAAACTATTTTGCAACATATTTTATAACTTTATTTTTTGTTAAACTATTTTGCAACATATTTTATAACTTTATTTTTTTGTTAAACTATTTTACAACATATTTTATAACTTTATTTTTTGTTAAACTATTTTGCAACATATTTTATAACTTTATTTTTTGTTAAACTATTTTACAACATATTTTATAACTTTATTTTTTGTTAAACTATTTTGCAACATATTTTATAACTTTATTTGTTGTTAAACTATTTTGCAACATATTTTATAACTTTATTTGTTGTTAAACTATTTTGCAACATATTTTATAACTTTATTTTTTGTTAAACTATTTTGCAACATATTTTATAACTTTATTTTTTTGTTAAACTATTTTGCAACATATTTTATAACTTTATTTTTTGTTAAACTATTTTGCAACATATTTTATAACTTTATTTTTTGTTAAACTATTTTACAACATATTTTATAACTTTATTTTTTGTTAAACTATTTTGCAACATATTTTATAACTTTTTTTATTAAACTATTTTGTGTCAATGCTGTAATTTCTTTTTGCTTTTTAATCGTTTTGCTTTATTTACAGAGGATGAGTATTGGATTACGGGCGTTTCTTGTGATTGCAGATAGTTTGCAACAAAAAGATGGTGACCCTCCTATGCCACAATCTGCAGCTAGTCTCCCATCTGGTAATACAGTCAGAGTAAAGCGAACATTTTTGAACAAAATGCTGACTGAAGACACAGCTAAAAGCATTGGTCTTGCCACTTATTATCCACATATCCTGAAGACTTTTGACTCTATTCTTCGAGCATTAGATCTGCAGGTGGGCAGAGCATTCCTTCTTACAAAAGCTGAACATAACAATAAAGAGGCCGAAGAAATTATAACGTGAGGAATATCCACTTTTATAATTGAAAAAGAATTGTGAATTTTTACAAATTTATCACAGTCATGCAACATGTCAAACATCAATCTTTAATTCATAACAATACAATTCAATTATAAAAGTAATTCATAACAATACAATTCCATTATAAAAGTAATTCATAGCAATACAATTCCATTATAAAAGTAATTCATAGCAACACAATTCCATTATAAAAGTAATTCATAAAAATACAATTCCATTATAAAAGTAATTCATAACAATACAATTCCATTATAAAAGTAATTCATAAAAATACAATTCCATTATAAAAGTAATTCATAATAATACAATTCAATTATGAAATTAATTCATAACAATACAATTCCATTATAAAAGTAAATCATAGCATTACAATTCCATTATAAAAGTAATTCATAACAATACAATTCCATTATAAAAGTAATTCATAACAATACAATTCCATTATAAAAGTAATTCATAGCAATACAATTTCATTATAAAAGTAATTCATAGCAATACAATTTCATTATAAAAGTAATTCATAACAATACAATTCCATTATAAAAGTAATTCATAGCAATACCATTCCATTATAAAAGTAATTCATAACAATACAATTCCATTATAAAAGTAATTCATAACAATACACTTCCATTATAAAAGTAATTCATAACAATACAATTCCATTATAAAAGTAATTCATAGCAATACAATTCCATTATAAAAGTAATTCATAACAATACAATTCAATTATAAAGGTAATTCATACCAATACAATTCCATTATAAAAGTAATTCATAAAAATACAATTCCATTATAAAAGTAATTCATAACAATACAATTCCATTATAAAAGTAATTCATAACAATACAATTCCATTATAAAAGTAATTCATAGCAATACAATTTCATTATAAAAGTAATTCATAACAATACAATTCCATTATAAAAGTAATTCATAGCAATACAATTCCATTATAAAAGTAATTCATAGCAATACAATTTCATTATAAAAGTAATTCATAACAATACAATTCCATTATAAAAGTAATTCATAACAATACAATTCCATTATAAAAGTAATTCATAACAATACAATTCCATTATAAAAGTAATTCATAGCAATACAATTCCATTATAAAAGTAATTCATAGCAATACAATTTCATTATAAAAGTAATTCATAACAATACAATTCCATTATAAAAGTAATTCAAAACAATACAATTACATTATAAAAGTAATTCATAGCAATACAATTCCATTATAAAAGTAATTCATAACAATACAATTCCATTATAAAAGTAATTCATAGCAATACAATTCCATTATAAAAGTAATTCATAACAATACAATTCCATTATAAAAGTAATTCAAAACAATACAATTCCATTATAAAAGTAATTCATAACAATACAATTCCATTATAAAAGTAATTCATAGCAATACAATTCCATTATAAAAGAAATTCATAGCAATACAATTCAATTATAAAAGTAATTCAAAACAATACAATTCCATTATAAAAGTAATTCATAACAATACAATTACATTATAAAAGAAATTCATAGCAATACAATTACATTATAAAAGAAATTCATAACAATACAATTACATTATAAAAGAAATTCATAGCAATACAATTACATTATAAAAGTAATTCATAACAATACAATTACATTATAAAAGTAATTCATAACAATACAATTCCATTATAAAAGAAATTCATAGCAATACAATTACATTATAAAAGTAATTCATAGCAATACAATTACATTATAAAAGTAATTCATAACAATACAATTCCATTATAAAAGAAATTCATAGCAATACAATTACATTATAAAAGTAATTCATAGCAATACAATTCCATTATAAAAGTAATTCATAGCAATACAATTCAATTATAAAAGTAATTCATAACAATACAATTACATTATAAAAGAAATTCATAGCAATACAATTACATTATAAAAGAAATTCATAACAATACAATTACATTATAAAAGAAATTCATAGCAATACAATTACATTATAAAAGTAATTCATAACAATACAATTACATTATAAAAGTAATTCATAACAATACAATTACATTATAAAAGAAATTCATAGCAATACAATTACATTATAAAAGTAATTCATAACAATACAATTACATTATAAAAGTAATTCATAACAATACAATTCCATTATAAAAGAAATTCATAGCAATACAATTACATTATAAAAGTAATTCATAGCAATACAATTACATTATAAAAGTAATTCATAACAATACAATTCCATTATAAAAGAAATTCATAGCAATACAATTACATTATAAAAGTAATTCATAACAATACAATTCAATTATAAAAGAAATTCATAACAATACAATTCAATTATAAAAGTAATTCATAACAATACAATTCAATTATAAAAGTAATTCATAACAATACAATTCCATTATAAAAGTAATTCATAACAATACAATTACATTATAAAAGTAATTCATAACAATACAATTACATTATAAAAGTAATTCATAACAATACAATTACATTATAAAAGAAATTCATAGCAATACAATTACATTATAAAAGTAATTCATAACAATACAATTACATTATAAAAGTAATTCATAACAATACAATTCCATTATAAAAGAAATTCATAGCAATACAATTACATTATAAAAGTAATTCATAGCAATACAATTACATTATAAAAGTAATTCATAACAATACAATTCCATTATAAAAGAAATTCATAGCAATACAATTACATTATAAAAGTAATTCATAACAATACAATTCAATTATAAAAGAAATTCATAACAATACAATTCCATTATAAAAGAAATTCATAGCAATACAATTACATTATAAAAGTAATTCATAGCAATACAATTACATTATAAAAGTAATTCATAACAATACAATTCCATTATAAAAGAAATTCATAGCAATACAATTACATTATAAAAGTAATTCATAACAATACAATTACATTATAAAAGAAATTCATAGCAATACAATTACATTATAAAAGAAATTCATAACAATACAATTCAATTATAAAAGAAATTCATAACAATACAATTCAATTATAAAAGTAATTCATAGCAATACAATTCAATTATAAAAGAAATTCATAGCAATACAATTCAATTATAAAAGTAATTCATAGCAATACAATTCAATTATAAAAGAAATTCATAGCAATACAATTCAATTATAAAAGAAATTCATAACAATACAATTCAATTATAAAAGAAATTCATAACAATACAATTCAATTATAAAAGTAATTCATAACAATACAATTCAATTATAAAAGTAATTCATAGCAATACAATTCAATTATAAAAGAAATTCATAGCAATACAATTCAATTATAAAAGTAATTCATAGCAATACAATTCAATTATAAAAGAAATTCATAACAATACAATTCAATTATAAAAGTAATTCATAACAATACAATTCAATTATAAAAGAAATTCATAACAATACAATTCAATTATAAAAGTAATTCATAGCAATACAATTCAATTATAAAAGAAATTCATAACAATACAATTCAATTATAAAAGAAATTCATAACAATACAATTCAATTATAAAAGTAATTCATAGCAATACAATTCAATTATAAAAGAAATTCATAACAATACAATTCAATTATAAAAGAAATTCATAACAATACAATTCAATTATAAAAGTAATTCATAACAATAACATTCAATTATAAAAGAAATTCATAACAATACAATTCAATTATAAAAGTAATTCATAACAATACAATTACATTATAAAAGAAATTCATAACAATACAATTCAATTATAAAAGTAATTCATAACAATACAATTCAATTATAAAAGAAATTCATAACAATACAATTCAATTATAAAAGAAATTCATAACAATACAATTCAATTATAAAAGTAATTCATAACAATAACATTCAATTATAAAAGAAATTCATAACAATACAATTCAATTATAAAAGTAATTCATAACAATACAATTCAATTATAAAAGTAATTCATAGCAATACAATTCAATTATAAAAGAAATTCATAGCAATACAATTCAATTATAAAAGTAATTCATAGCAATACAATTCAATTATAAAAGAAATTCATAACAATACAATTCAATTATAAAAGTAATTCATAACAATACAATTCAATTATAAAAGAAATTCATAACAATACAATTCAATTATAAAAGTAATTCATAGCAATACAATTCAATTATAAAAGAAATTCATAACAATACAATTCAATTATAAAAGAAATTCATAACAATACAATTCAATTATAAAAGTAATTCATAGCAATACAATTCAATTATAAAAGAAATTCATAACAATACAATTCAATTATAAAAGAAATTCATAACAATACAATTCAATTATAAAAGTAATTCATAACAATAACATTCAATTATAAAAGAAATTCATAACAATACAATTCAATTATAAAAGAAATTTATAACAATACAATTCAATTATAAAAGAAATTCATAACAATACAATTCAATTATAAAAGAAATTCATAACAATACAATTCAATTATAAAAGTAATTCATAACAATAACATTCAATTATAAAAGAAATTTATAACAATACAATTCAATTATAAAAGAAATTCATAACAATACAATTCAATTATAAAAGAAATTCATAACAATACAATTCAATTATAAAAGTAATTCATAACAATACAATTCAATTATAAAAGTAATTCATAACAATACAATTACATTATAAAAGTAATTCATAACAATACAATTCAATTATAAAAGAAATTCATAACAATACAATTCAATTATAAAAGAAATTCATAACAATACAATTCAATTATAAAAGAAATTCATAACAATACAATTCAATTATAAAAGTAATTCATAACAATACAATTCAATTATAAAAGAAATTCATAACAATACAATTCAATTATAAAAGAAATTCATAACAATACAATTCAATTATAAAAGAAATTCATAACAATACAATTCAATTATAAAAGTAATTCATAACAATAACATTCAATTATAAAAGAAATTCATAGCAATACAATTTAATTATAAAAGAAATTCATAGCAATACAATTCAATTATAAAAGAAATTCATAACAATACAATTCAATTATAAAAGTAATTCATAACAATAACATTCAATTATAAAAGAAATTTATAACAATACAATTCAATTATAAAAGAAATTCATAACAATACAATTCAATTATAAAAGAAATTCATAACAATACAATTCAATTATAAAAGTAATTCATAACAATAACATTCAATTATAAAAGAAATTCATAACAATACAATTCAATTATAAAAGAAATTTATAACAATACAATTCAATTATAAAAGAAATTCATAACAATACAATTCAATTATAAAAGAAATTCATAACAATAACATTCAATTATAAAAGAAATTCATAACAATAACATTCAATTATAAAAGTAATTCATAACAATAACATTCAATTATAAAAGAAATTCATAACAATAACATTCAATTATAAAAGAAATTTATAACAATAACATTCAATTATAAAAGTAATTCATAACAATAACATTCAATTATAAAAGTAATTCATAACAATACAATTCAATTATAAAAGAAATTCATAACAATAACATTCAATTATAAAAGTAATTCATAACAATAACATTCAATTATAAAAGAAATTCATAACAATAACATTCAATTATAAAAGAAATTTATAACAATAACATTCAATTATAAAAGTAATTCATAACAATAACATTCAATTATAAAAGAAATTTATAACAATAACATTCAATTATAAAAGAAATTCATAACAATAACATTCAATTATAAAAGTAATTCATAACAATACAATTCAATTATAAAAGAAATTCATAACAATAACATTCAATTATAAAAGTAATTCATAACAATAACATTCAATTATAAAAGAAATTCATAACAATAACATTCAATTATAAAAGAAATTTATAACAATAACATTCAATTATAAAAGTAATTCATAACAATAACATTCAATTATAAAAGAAATTTATAACAATAACATTCAATTATAAAAGTAATTCATAACAATAACATTCAATTATAAAAGAAATTTATAACAATAACATTCAATTATAAAAGAAATTTATAACAATAACATTCAATTATAAAAGTAATTCATAACAATAACATTCAATTATAAAAGAAATTCATAACAATACAATTCAATTATAAAAGAAATTCATAACAATAACATTCAATTATAAAAGAAATTTATAACAATACAATTCAATTATAAAAGTAATTCATAACAATAACATTCAATTATAAAAGTAATTCATAACAATACAATTCAATTATAAAAGAAATTCATAACAATAACATTCAATTATAAAAGAAATTTATAACAATACAATTCAATTATAAAAGTAATTCATAACAATAACATTCAATTATAAAAGAAATTCATAACAATACAATTCAATTATAAAAGAAATTTATAACAATACAATTCAATTATAAAAGAAATTCATAACAATACAATTCAATTATAAAAGTAATTCATAACAATAACATTCAATTATAAAAGAAATTCATAACAATACAATTCAATTATAAAAGAAATTTATAACAATACAATTCAATTATAAAAGAAATTCATAACAATACAATTCAATTATAAAAGAAATTCATAACAATACAATTCAATTATAAAAGTAATTCATAACAATAACATTCAATTATAAAAGAAATTCATAACAATACAATTCAATTATAAAAGTAATTCATAACAATACAATTACATTATAAAAGTAATTCATAGCAATACAATTCAATTATAAAAGAAATTAATAACAATACAATTACATTATAAAAGTAATTCATAGCAATACAATTACATTATAAAAGTAATTCATAACAATACAATTACATTATAAAAGAAATTCATATCAATACAATTACATTATAAAAGAAATTCATAGCAATACAATTACATTATAAAAGTAATTCATAACAATACAATTCAATTATAAAAGAAATTCATAACAATACAGATACATTATAAAAGAAATTCATAGCAATACAATTCAATTATAAAAGTAATTCATAACAATACAATTCAATTATAAAAGTAATTCATAACAATACAATTCAATTATAAAAGAAATTCATAGCAATACAATTCAATTATAAAAGAAATTCATAACAATACAATTCAATTATAAAAGTAATTCATAACAATACAATTCAATTATAAAAGTAATTCATAACAATACAATTACATTATAAAAGTAATTCATAACAATACAATTACATTATAAAAGTAATTCATAGCAATACAATTCAATTATAAAAGAAATTCATAACAATACAATTACATTATAAAAGTAATTCATAACAATACAATTCAATTAAAAAAGAAATTCATAACAATACAATTACATTATAAAAGAAATTCATAGCAATACAATTCAATTATAAAAGAAATTCATAACAATACAATTCAATTATAAAAGAAATTCATAACAATACAATTCAATTATAAAAGTAATTCATAACAATACAATTCAATTATAAAAGAAATTCATAGCAATACAATTCAATTATAAAAGAAATTCATAACAATACAATTACATTATAAAAGAAATTCATAGCAATACAATTCAATTATAAAAGTAATTCATAGCAATACAATTCAATTATAAAAGAAATTCATAACAATACAATTCAATTATAAAAGAAATTCATAGCAATACAATTCAATTATAAAAGAAATTCATAACAATACAATTACATTATAAAAGTAATTCATAACAATACAATTCAATAATAAAAGAAATTCATAACAATACAATTCAATTATAAAAGTAATTCATAACAATACAATTCAATTATAAAAGAAATTCATAACAATACAATTCAATTATAAAAGAAATTCATAGCAATACAATTCAATTATAAAAGAAATTCATAACAATACAATTCAATTATAAAAGAAATTCATAACAATACAATTCAATTATAAAAGTAATTCATAACAATACAATTCAATTATAAAAGTAATTCATAACAATACAATTACATTATAAAAGAAATTCATAGCAATACAATTCAATTATAAAAGAAATTCATAACAATACAATTCAATTATAAAAGAAATTCATAACAATACAATTCAATTATAAAAGTAATTCATAACAATACAATTCAATTATAAAAGAAATTCATAACAATACAATTACATTATAAAAGTAATTCATAGCAATACAATTCAATTATAAAAGAAATTCATAACAATACAATTCAATTATAAAAGAAATTCATAACAATACAATTCAATTATAAAAGTAATTCATAGCAATACAATTCAATTATAAAAGAAATTCATAACAATACAATTACATTATAAAAGAAATTCATAGCAATACAATTCAATTATAAAAGAAATTCATAACAATACAATTCAATTATAAAAGAAATTCATAACAATACAATTCAATTATAAAAGAAATTCATAACAATACAATTCAATTATAAAAGAAATTCATAACAATACAATTACATTATAAAAGTAATTCATAGCAATACAATTCAATTATAAAAGAAATTCATAACAATACAATTCAATTATAAAAGAAATTCATAACAATACAATTCAATTATAAAAGTAATTCATAACAATACAATTCAATTATAAAAGAAATTCATAACAATACAATTACATTATAAAAGTAATTCATAGCAATACAATTCAATTATAAAAGAAATTCATAACAATACAATTCAATTATAAAAGAAATTCATAACAATACAATTCAATTATAAAAGAAATTCATAACAATACAATTCAATTATAAAAGAAATTCATAACAATACAATTACATTATAAAAGTAATTCATAGCTATACAATTCAATTATAAAAGAAATTCATAACAATACAATTCAATTATAAAAGTAATTCATAACAATACAATTCCATTATAAAAGTAATTCATAGCAATACAATTACATTATAAAAGTAATTCATAACAATACAATTCAATTATAAAAGTAATTCATAACAATACAATTACATTATAAAAGTAATTCATAGCAATACAATTACATTATAAAAGTAATTCATAACAATACAATTCAATTATAAAAGAAATTCATAACAATACAATTACATTATAAAAGTAATTCATAGCAATACAATTACATTATAAAAGTAATTCATAACAATACAATTCAATTATAAAAGAAATTCATAACAATACAATTACATTATAAAAGAAATTCATAGCAATACAATTACATTATAAAAGTAATTCATAACAATACAATTCAATTATAAAAGAAATTCATAACAATACAATTACATTATAAAAGAAATTCATAGCAATACAATTCAATTATAAAAGTAATTCATAACAATACAATTCAATTATAAAAGTAATTCATAACAATACAATTCAATTATAAAAGAAATTCATAGCAATACAATTCAATTATAAAAGAAATTCATAACAATACAATTCAATTATAAAAGTAATTCATAACAATACAATTCAATTATAAAAGTAATTCATAACAATACAATTACATTATAAAAGTAATTCATAACAATACAATTACATTATAAAAGTAATTCATAGCAATACAATTCAATTATAAAAGAAATTCATAACAATACAAATACATTATAAAAGTAATTCATAACAATACAATTCAATTATAAAAGAAATTCATAACAATACAATTACATTATAAAAGAAATTCATAGCAATACAATTCAATTATAAAAGAAATTCATAACAATACAATTCAATTATAAAAGAAATTCATAACAATACAATTCAATTATAAAAGTAATTCATAACAATACAATTCAATTATAAAAGAAATTCATAACAATACAATTCAGTTATAAAAGAAATTCATAGCAATACAATTCAATTATAAAAGTAATTCATAGCAATACAATTACATTATAAAAGTAATTCATAACAATACAATTCAATTATAAAAGAAATTCATAACAATACAATTACATTATAAAAGAAATTCATAGCAATACAATTCAATTATAAAAGTAATTCATAACAATACAATTCAATTATAAAAGAAATTCATAACAATACAATTCAATTATAAAAGAAATTCATAGCAATACAATTCAATTATAAAAGAAATTCATAACAATACAATTACATTATAAAAGTAATTCATAACAATACAATTCAATTATAAAAGAAATTCATAACAATACAATTCAATTATAAAAGTAATTCATAACAATACAATTCAATTATAAAAGAAATTCATAACAATACAATTCAATTATAAAAGAAATTCATAGCAATACAATTCAATTATAAAAGTAATTCATAGCAATACAATTACATTATAAAAGTAATTCATAACAATACAATTCAATTATAAAAGAAATTCATAACAATACAATTACATTATAAAAGAAATTAATAGCAATACAATTCAATTATAAAAGTAATTCATAACAATACAATTCAATTATAAAAGAAATTCATAACAATACAATTCAATTATAAAAGAAATTCATAGCAATACAATTCAATTATAAAAGAAATTCATAACAATACAATTCAATTATAAAAGTAATTCATAACAATACAATTCAATTATAAAAGTAATTCATAACAATACAATTACATTATAAAAGAAATTCATAGCAATACAATTCAATTATAAAAGAAATTCATAACAATACAATTCAATTATAAAAGAAATTCATAACAATACAATTCAATTATAAAAGTAATTCATAACAATACAATTACATTATAAAAGTAATTCATAGCAATACAATTTAATTATAAAAGAAATTCATAGCAATACAATTCAATTATAAAAGTAATTCATAGCAATACAATTCAATTATAAAAGTAATTCATAGCAATACAATTCAATTATAAAAGAAATTCATAGCAATACAATTACATTATAAAAATAATTCATAACAATACAATTCCATTATAAAAGAAATTCATAGCAATACAATTCAATTATAAAAGTAATTCATAACAATACAATTACATTATAAAAGTAATTCATAGCAATACAATTCAATTATAAAAGTAATTCATAACAATACAATTACATTATAAAAGTAATTCATAGCAATACAATTCAATTATAAAAGAAATTCATAACAATACAATTACATTATAAAAGTAATTCATAACAATACAATTCAATTATAAAAGTAATTCATAGCAATACAATTCAATTATAAAAGTAATTCATAACAATACAATTACATTATAAAAGTAATTCATAGCAATACAATTCAATTATAAAAGAAATTCATAACAATACAATTCAATTATAAAAGTAATTCATAACAATATAATTCAATTATAAAAGAAATTCATAACAATACAATTCAATTATAAAAGTAATTCATAGCAATACAATTCCATTATAAAAGAAATTCATAGCAATACAATTCAATTATAAAAGTAATTCATAGCAATACAATTACATTATAAAAGTAATTCATAACAATACAATTCCATTATAAAAGAAATTCATAGCAATACAATTCAATTATAAAAGTAATTCATAACAATACAATTCAATTATAAAAGTAATTCATAACAATACAATTCAATTATAAAAGTAATTCATAACAATACAATTCCATTATAAAAGAAATTCATAGCAATACAATTCCATTATAAAAGTAATTCATAGCAATACAATTCCATTATAAAAGAAATTCATAGCAATACAATTACATTATAAAAGTAATTCATAACAATACAATTCCATTATAAAAGTAATTCATAGCAATACAATTACATTATAAAAGTAATTCATAGCAATACAATTCCATTATAAAAGAAATTCATAGCAATACAATTCAATTATAAAAGTAATTCATAACAATACAATTCCATTATAAAAGAAATTCATAGCAATACAATTCCATTATAAAAGAAATTCATAGCAATACAATTCCATTATAAAAGTAATTCATAACAATACAATTCAATTATAAAAGAAATTCATAACAATACAATTACATTATAAAAGAAATTCATAACAATACAATTCAATTATAAAAGTAATTCATAACAATACAATTCAATTATAAAAGTAATTCATAGCAATACAATTACATTATAAAAGTAATTCATAACAATACAATTCAATTATAAAAGTAATTCATAACAATACAATTCCATTATAAAAGTAATTCATAGCAATACAATTCAATTATAAAAGAAATTCATAACAATACAATTACATTATAAAAGTAATTCATAACAATACAATCCAATTATAAAAGAAATTCATAACAATACAATTCAATTATAAAAGTAATTCATAACAATACAATTCCATTATAAAAGTAATTCATAACAATACAATTCCATTATAAAAGTAATTCATAACAATACAATTCCATTATAAAAGTAATTCATAACAATACAATTCCATTATAAAAGTAATTCATAACAATACAATTACATTATAAAAGTAATTCATAACAATACAATTCCATTATAAAAGTAATTCATAGCAATACAATTCCATTATAAAAGTAATTCATAACAATACAATTCCATTATAAAAGAAATTCATAGCAATACAATTACATTATAAAAGTAATTCATAACAATACAATTCAATTATAAAAGTAATTCATAACAATACAATTCCATTATAAAAGTAATTCATAGCAATACAATTCAATTATAAAAGAAATTCATAACAATACAATTACATTATAAAAGTAATTCATAGCAATACAATTACATTATAAAAGTAATTCATAACAATACAATTCCATTATAAAAGTAATTCATAACAATACAATTCCATTATAAAAGTAATTCATAACAATACAATTACATTATAAAAGTAATTCATAGCAATACAATTACATTATAAAAGTAATTCATAACAATACAATTACATTATAAAAGTAATTCATAACAATACAATTCAATTATAAAAGAAATTCATAACAATACAATTCAATTATAAAAGTAATTCATAACAATACAATTCAATTATAAAAGTAATTCATAACAATACAATTCCATTATAAAAGTAATTCATAACAATACAATTCCATTATAAAAGTAATTCATAACAATACAATTCCATTATAAAAGTAATTCATAACAATACAATTCCATTATAAAAGTAATTCATAACAATACAATTACATTATAAAAGTAATTCATAACAATACAATTCCATTATAAAAGTAATTCATAGCAATACAATTCCATTATAAAAGTAATTCATAACAATACAATTCCATTATAAAAGAAATTCATAGCAATACAATTACATTATAAAAGTAATTCATAACAATACAATTCCATTATAAAAGAAATTCATAGCAATACAATTCAATTATAAAAGTAATTCATAGCAATACAATTCCATTATAAAAGTAATTCATAACAATACAATTCCATTATAAAAGTAATTCATAACAATACAATTCAATTATAAAAGTAATTCATAGCAATACAATTTCATTATAAAAGTAATTCATAACAATACAATTCCATTATAAAAGTAATTCATAACAATACAATTCCATTATAAAAGTAATTCATAGCAATACAATTACATTATAAAAGTAATTCATAACAATACAATTCAATTATAAAAGTAATTCATAACAATACAATTCCATTATAAAAGTAATTCATAACAATACAATTCCATTATAAAAGTAATTCATAGCAATACAATTACATTATAAAAGTAATTCATAACAATACAATTCCATTATAAAAGTAATTCATAACAATACAATTCCATTATAAAAGTAATTCATAACAATACAATTCCATTATAAAAGTAATTCATAGCAATACAATTACATTATAAAAGTAATTCATAGCAATACAATTACATTATAAAAGTAATTCATAACAATACAATTCCATTATAAAAGTAATTCATAACAATACAATTCCATTATAAAAGTAATTCATAGCAATACAATTACATTATAAAAGTAATTCATAACAATACAATTCCATTATAAAAGTAATTCATAGCAATACAATTACATTATAAAAGTAATTCATAACAATACAATTACATTATAAAAGTAATTCATAACAATACAATTCCATTATAAAAGTAATTCATAGCAATACAATTACATTATAAAAGTAATTCATAACAATACAATTCCATTATAAAAGTAATTCATAACAATACAATTCCATTATAAAAGTAATTCATAACAATACAATTACATTATAAAAGTAATTCATAGCAATACAATTACATTATAAAAGTAATTCATAACAATACAATTACATTATAAAAGTAATTCATAACAATACAATTCCATTATAAAAGTAATTCATAGCAATACAATTACATTATAAAAGTAATTCATAACAATACAATTACATTATAAAAGTAATTCATAACAATACAATTCCATTATAAAAGTAATTCATAACAATACAATTCCATTATAACAGTAATTCATAACAATACAATTACATTATAAAAGTAATTCATAACAATACAATTACATTATAAAAGTAATTCATAACAATACAATTACATTATAAAAGTAATTCATAACAATACAATTCCATTATAAAAGTAATTCATAGCAATACAATTACATTATAAAAGTAATTCATAACAATACAATTACATTATAAAAGAAATTCATAGCAATACAATTACATTATAAAAGTAATTCATAACAATACAATTCAATTATAAAAGTAATTCATAACAATACAATTCCATTATAAAAGTAATTCATAACAATACAATTACATTATAAAAGTAGTTCATAACAATACAATTCCATTATAAAAGTAATTCATAACAATACAATTCCATTATAAAAGTAATTCATAGCAATACAATTACATTATAAAAGTAATTCATAACAATACAATTCCATTATAAAAGTAATTCATAACAATACAATTCCATTATAAAAGTAATTCATAACAATACAATTCCATTATAAAAGTAATTCATAGCAATACAATTACATTATAAAAGTAATTCATAACAATACAATTACATTATAAAAGAAATTCATAGCAATACAATTACATTATAAAAGTAATTCATAACAATACAATTCAATTATAAAAGTAATTCATAACAATACAATTACATTATAAAAGTAATTCATAACAATACAATTCCATTATAAAAGTAATTCATAACAATACAATTACATTATAAAAGTAATTCATAACAATACAATTACATTATAAAAGTAATTCATAACAATACAATTCCATTATAAAAGTAACATGCCATATTTTTTATATGAATGATTATAAGAAATTATAAGAAAAATAAAAAGAATATTTTTATATTAGGAATAACTCAAATATGTATACTTATGTACAAGGAAAAACAATAAATATATAAAGGAATAACTCAAATATGTATACTTATGTACCAGGAAAAACAAAAAATAGGTATCGCCATGGCAGTGTGTAAAACATCACCATTGTACACATTAACAGTAACGTCATCATTTTGTTTGTTTGTGTCAATTTCTATGGATTGCCAGTCACGTTATAATGGTTAATGGAAATAACTTTTTTTTGCTATGGATAAAAAACAATATAAAACTTACCTTTTGTAAGACATAGATTTTTAATAACGAACTACACAGACGATAGTTAATAAAATAAAATAAATTTTAACATCTTCTGTTGACACTTATGTATCTAAAGATAATGTTGCTTACAGGCCTCCATACTTTTTGAAAAAAGATGCAAAAAATAATGATCACCCTCTATCAATTTAAATAATCAAATCAAAATAAATTTTTAGGCCGATTTTCAATTTGCAATTTTTATCATCTCAAGAGTCATTCTATTATATGAAAATATTTTTTTAATATTGGAAACCTATTATAAAAAAAAATCTTTGTTTAAACGTCATATCACAGAATATTTGAATTTAATATCATTTAAAGCTTTTTATAAATAATTATTTTTTAGAATTTTGTTTTTTTGTTGTAATTCAAATAATTATATTACCAAGAAAAAAAAATTAGCAAGTGTTTATTATTTTATTAATTTGTTTCAACATAATTGTAAAGTTTCCGAGTCGACTATCGTCGTAGTCGTAGTTTTTCTCCCGGTGCGTGCGTGCGTGCTCTATTTATACTACTCATCAGACGACGGTGTCACTCTTTTGTGTGTCCCGTCTTAATGGTCGTTCCTATTCTCTACATGCCCTCCCCCCACCATGTGACCACACTACCGTCGTTGTGTGGTCATGTGACTGGAGAATTCCGTGTAGTAGTGAGTTGGTCCTTGCATTTGAGGGGAAAGTGGCCTTGGTGCTCGTGTTACCCTCATGCTGCGTCGTGGGACCGGACTCGTCTGCATTGGCTTGTGGTTGATCGGATCTTGGTCCACCTCCATATCTGTTTCTGATGTGTCACAATCAGCTTCTTCCACCTCCATCATCTCATGCATGTTGCACGGTGGTTTGCTGTCCTCCCTTCTTGGTGTTTGGGGAGGTGGTTGATGGGGTTGTTGAGTGGGTGGATACTCCGGCGTATCCATGACCGGTTTGATTTTCCTGAAGAAACGGCGATTGCGTAATGTGATCCTGCCGCTACCATCCAACCGTATCCTGTACTGCCTGTTACCCATTGTCTCGACGACTCTCCCAGTTTTCGCCCATCGTCGTGGATTTGGTCCCTCCTGATTCTGCACCTGCACAGACTCGCCAACTCGGAGCTGTTGGAGGGGGCGGCTGTGTATGTCGTACTGTTCTTTGTTAAGTACGTGCCTTTTCGCCATCGCCCTCTCTCTCAAATCTCTGGTCTCCGTCCAACGCTTGTGGATGCAGTATTTTTTGCGAAGTGCGGGGAGATGGCCCCTTACTGTTCGACCATATAGCATTTCCGCCGGCGACAATCCAAGGTCCTGACTGGGCGTATTCCTATGAGTCATCATCGCCCGTGCTGCCCGATCATGATGTAGGTGTCCGTAGCCATCAACGCAGTCCATCAGCATTCTTTTGGCCGTTTTTACGGCCAGTTCAGCTCGGCCATTACTCTGGGGGTAATGTGCAGATGATATGCGCCTTTTTACGCCCCAGTCTTCTAGGAACGATTTGTATTCTAGTGAGTCGAATGGTGGCCCTCCATCGGATGATATTTCCTCCGGCGCACCATACGTGCAAAACCAAACCCTCAGGGCGTTACACACCGCTGCAGCCCTTCCTGATGGTAGTGGTGTGACCTCAATCCAACCGGTATACCGGTCCGCGTATACCATGTAACTTTTCCCGTGCATATCTAGCAAGTCAGTGACTGTCTTTTGAAATGGGAATTCCGGGTTTATGGGTGGCATTAATGGTTCCCTAGGCTGGGATGGGGCGATCGAATTGCAACTCCGACATTGCGCCCTTGTTTGTCGGATGCTGGCGTCTAAACCAGGCCAAAATAACCGTTGTCTGGCGTTAGCCAACATACCATTCGCCCCTTGATGGGCGGAGTGTAATGCCTCTAACACCTCGGCTCTAAGCCGTTTTGGTATCAAAATTTTGTCCCCTTTTATGGGTACCCCTTCCAGACAATATAGTTGGTCTGCCATCGGCCAGAATTGCCGGATATCTGGTGGTAGTTCGTGGCGTGACCTTGGGAACCCGTCTTGAATGTATGACGCCAACGTTCGGCACTCCTCATCGGTGGCTGCAGCTGCGACTATCCTATCCCATAGGAGTGTGTCGTCTATGCACCGGGTCTTTCGAGGCATGTCAACTGTGATGTCATCGAACCAGCGCGTGTACCCGTCCCCGGATGCGTGAAAACCCTGGGGAGCCCTGAGATACCGATAACGGCCCCATTCCGTTATGAACGTGGTCGCGTCCCGGGCTTTTGGGGAGAGTGGCAGACTATGGTACCCATTCCATGCGTCCAAGACAGTCTTTTTGGTTTGGGCAGGCACCATGGACACCTGATTAAAAGGGGACGGTGTGTGATGAGTCTCTCTCATCGTTGCTGCATTCAATTTTTGTAGGTCTACCGTCCTTCTTGGTGACCCGTCTTTCTTTGGAGCGACTACCATCCTCGAACACCAGATCGTAGGTGTGCCTGCTGGTACCGGTTCGATAATACCCAACGCAACATCTCGATCCAAATCATCCTTTACCCTTTTCTTCCAGTGATGAGGGACTGGAATGGGTGTGTGTATGGCCGATGGTTTCGCCCCCGGGGTAAAAGTTATATCCAGCGGCCTCCCTACCATGACTTGTAACGGTTGATGGGGGCAGGTGTTGAATGCGCTGGACTTAAAGTGTTCACGTAACCACTTCTCTAACCGTTCCCTATTATCTTCAGTGGGGGTAAACGGGATCCTCGCTGGCTTATCCGGGACGGATTCTCTTTTCGGACATCCACACGGTGCTGTCCCACTTTCTGAAGCCGATAAATCGGCCTTTGATACTCGATGCGGGAAGTCGTGATTGATTACTCCTAGGTCTTTGAGGGCCGATTCTGACAAGTAGAATCCTGACGTGTTTTCTGAAATGTAGACCACTTGTCGCGTTTCCTTCTGACCGAGCTTAATCTGAGTCAGGACCACCCCCTTGATATCTAGGGGTTCGTCTGTGATTCCCCGTATCCTGTGGGTGGTAGGTATCAAGATCCTGCTGGTGCACCCTAATATTTTCAATATTTCTGGGCCACTCGAACACGTCTGGGCACCGGTATCTGCAATGGCCTGGATGCGGTGTTTTCGACGGCTTACTCCCTTATCCAAAGCGCACCCGAATTTAGCCTGGGACTCTGGTATCAGGGACACATCGACCATTAATGAGGGTGGTGGCTCAGGGGGACTTCTCCTGAACCCACCACTGCTCCATGCAAGGTGTGGCACTGCTGCTATTCTACCTTTTTGATTGTAACATGCCGGTGCCCCCTCCATTCTGCTGCCGAAAATACTCGATTGACGTGTGGCATCGTTTGTTGACTCCGCCGTCGACCTCTCCTGTTTCCGGCACACTCTTTGTAAGTGGCCTGTGACGCCACAATTAAAACATTTCAGCCCCCTTGCCGGGCAGTTCTTCCGCCCTTTTAACCCACTGGGGTGTGAGGTCCTCCCACACCCTTCACAAGGACTATTCTGAGGGTTTTTGAGCGGCTGCTCCTTCCGAGCTGGGTTTTTTTTCGGTTGTTAGTAGGCCAAAAGTTGAGTGTCCCTCTGAGCCTCGTTGCAACTGAGGAGCAAACGTCTCTGTAGTTTCTAAACTAACCAGCCTGTGAAGCTTCTGCTCCACAGTGGTTAGAATATTTGCTTCGGCCAGCAATTTACACTGGTACTCCGCATTTGCCAGACCAGCTACGAGTTGGCCAGCTACCATGTCCTCCGAATAGTTTACGGCTTGCCGGCAGTTCTCGTTGGGGCACAGAACCGTGAAATTGCAAAACCGTGCCTGGGACCGAAGCTTTGCTAAGAACTGTGTGGGTCCCTCCCCCGTCTGTTGTCTGATGTTATGAAATTTATGTCTATGCACCTCCGGGTGTAGACCTTTCACCGCAATGAACTGTATATGCCTTAAGAGTTGTTCCTCTGTGACAGAATTGAGGGTTCCAGGCCCAACTAAGTCAAATAAAAGTCTATTTACCTCATTTGAGCAGGCTGTCCTTAGTTCATTGCGGATTTCCACGGGGTCGGTAAGGCCGCACATTTGTTTGTATCGGGCCCACGAGTCGATGAAAAGCGCCCAGTCCGCGTCGGTGAATCCATGTTCGATACGTGGCCGGTCTGGTTTCTTGGTGTTAGACCGACTCGAGGCACTCCCTCCGCGAAGCTCATTGTTTTCTCTTTGCAGATTTATTAGTTGTTGAATCAACTGCATGTATTGGCCGTCATCGTGTTGTCCTGACGCCATTATACTCCAAAAATCGTGCAAAAGAAATTATGTTGAAAAATAAATCCTGTTTGCAGTGCCATGTAAAGTTTCCGAGTCGACTATCGTCGTAGTCGTAGTTTTTCTCCCGGTGCGTGCGTGCGTGCGTGCTCTATTTATACTACTCATCAGACGACGGTGTCACTCTTTTGTGTGTCCCCTCTTAATGGTCGTTCCTATTCTATACAATAATAATATTGATTTTGTGTCCAATTTTATTTACAACTTGAGGTAAGTGAAATAAATAATGGGATTTTATATAAGTAAATGGTAGTTTGCTTGAAGCATTGCTAGTAAAGGAATATATGGAAGTTTTAAAAAATCAAGAGCAATGCGGAAAGGACCGGAGCCACAATAGGAAAGAAAGGAAAAACAAACAAATAGACGGGTATGTTTGAGTAGAGAAATGTCTAATTATTTATTTATTTATCACTCCTTCTCTCATTACATAATTATTTGCAACCAAGTTATTGGTATGTCCGGTGAATATAAAGTCTGTTGATGATATAGAACTTTGATTAATTTTGAATGAAAGTACTTCCCGCTTTTCAAAAAGAAAATGAGTATATTCAAGATGGCGAAAAAGACTAGGACCGCAGATAGAGGTTAGAACCTTAGTAAGATGTGACTAGTTTAATCTGTAGGTAAAAAGAAAAGTGGTTTATTTATTATTTTTTTTTTGTCTTACATAGTTTTAATGTTTTTTAATTGATCTAAAAGTTTTCACAAGCAGTTTACAAAATTATAACTAACAAACATATTTTTATGTTTTTCGTTCTTTTTGTGGGGTGGGGGGTATTCAGTTATAGGACTTGTGTAGTTTAATAAGTGCTTCTGCAGTTTAATTAGCCGTTTTTCCGTAAGTAACGCGCTTCAATGTAAACTGAATTTTTGTTAAATGGTAAATGTTGGCACGTTACTTACGGAAAAACGGCTAATTAAACTGCAGAAGCACCTGTTAATGGAATACCCCCCCCCCAAAAAAAAAGAAAAACAAAAATGTGTTTGATGCTTACATTTTTGCAAACCACTCATGAAAACTTTATTTTTTGATCAATTAAAAAAGCATTAAAAATTACGTAAAAAAAAAAAGTGAACCACATTTTTTTAAAAACTTTCTTATTTGAAAGATTCCTAAGCGAACGTATCATGTAAGAAAAACACTACCAAAGGCAGTAAAATGGCACAAAATGGTCCAAGGTCTAGGGGTTAATACAATGCAAATGGTAAATTTGCGGTGGGTTTGATTATCAGATTCGTTGTCAGCGACTTCGAATACCCCTATAAAACCGAATTAGAGTAGTCGGTGTTCTGTTTTAGCGTAAGGTAACATTTACCATTATTTTTATGTTTTATAATTTGTATATCGTTGTTATTATGGGTTCTCTTGTTATTAGGGGTCAAAGGATGAAGAGAGAGAGCTTAATAATAAAAAAATAAATAAATAAACAAAATACATTACCATAATGAGATAATAAATTTAACCATATATAATAATATAAAAAAATAATAACGAAATAAACAATATCAAAAATAATAAAAAATAGCCAATGAATATAAATAACAAAAAAATATCCCTTGTTTTATATATATATATATATATATATATATATATATATATATATATATATATATATATATATTAATTATTTGATCTTTTTAGCTTTAAAAAATGTTGAAATTTTTATCAACCTACCTTTATTTTGTTTAGTTTTCGTAACATGAAATATTGAGGGAGGGTAGAACACCTAAAAAAAAAATACTTCCTCTAATATGAATGAAACCTACTTTGATTATCTAAGTTTATTTAATAATAAATAAATATCAAAAATTTCAGAAAGATATGACTATTATTTGATTTTTGCTAGATTTTTAAAACATGAGTATGCCTAGGGCTTCAAAAACCTCACTACATAGGAAAGTTGTTTTAAAGCGTCGATAATGTAAACACGATTTTTGTCTCTAATTTTCATTATTTTTGTATGCTGTAAAAATATTTTTTTAAATATTAACAGTTTATTTGAAGCTTTTTTTTTTAAATGGAAAAAAAGTTTGGATGATAATATTCAATTAAATTATAGTTACATTGTGTTGCATATAGGAGGGGGGGGTTAAACTGTGACACACGTTGGAGGTACCTAATATATATATATATATTCCCTCCAAACCTCTGGTCTTGATGGAGTGGAGACTAAAACTTGCTGCTAAGGTTTCAAGTGATTTGAAATAACAACAAAGGAGAGACTTGATTCCAAATATTTCTCATATGTTATATCTCCCTTCTTTTGGAAATAGGATATGATTATGAATATCTCCAGTATCAAATAATTTTTTTTTTTTACATAGGAGTCACAATTTATGAAGGCCTGAAGGCCACTCAAGGATAATTGTTAATGAGTGTACAGTAGTTAATGGGATAATATCGTAGTAATCATTAGTAGTGGAAATCGGCCAGCCAGAATGAGTTAGTGAAAGATGTTTGAATTTATTTAAGTAAGAACCAAATTGACAGGTGCGTGCCCGGAAGTCATCGAGCGTTATGACGACGACGTAAGCATTGTTATAAGCGAAGGAACAAAAGAAAACAACATTTTAATTAAGCCGGGGGGGGGGTAATCAAAACATGGAAAAAAAAACTAACGTAAGGCCAACGAATGATGAAAACAGAAAAACGAACACGTGAAAAATGGCTTAAATAAGCCTGTTTTGATATTAACATTTAAAAAATCGGTGGGGACCCGGGTGTTTTTGGGTGTGTGGTTGGGGGTGGATAAGCAAAGTAAAAAAAAAAAACAGAAAAACGAACGTTACGTGAAAAATGGCTTAAATAACACTGGTTCAATATTTAAATTTAAAAAAATCGGAAAAAAAAAAAAAAAGAAGACATCTCACACCACGATTTGAACCCAAAACGTTTAGATAATGAACCACCGCGCTAATCAACTGACCTAACGCGATGTACATAAAATTTCATCAGTTTTTCAACTATTTAAAGTAAATCAGGTCATGACGTCATCTGGCGCATGCGTAGAACCGCTCGTCGTCACAAGAAGACCGTTTTTATTTTCAATTTCGACTTCTAATGCATGATATGGGTTGCTTTATTAGATTCTCACACTATCAATATCTGCAATAGACTCATGAATGCATATGTTCAGTCATTATAACAATGCAGTTTGCAATTCCCTCTTATTCATTCGGGCGTAATAAAAAAAACAGGGGGCATTACTTTTGGAATGTCACTTATAGTAGTAAAAATTTAAAAGAAGAAATCTACTAGGAAAAATAAAATAAAACTTATATTTATATACGAGGAAATTGTTAAAAAAATATTTATATAGTAAGACAAATTGAAATAATTTTTTAGCAGTAAAACATTTAAAAAAAATATATTCATATACTAGGAAAAGTTAAAAGCAGTATATTCATATACTAGTTGCTGTTGTGATATGCTATAATAATAAACTGTCATAGAATGGTGAAATGAACAAAGTGAAAAAAACAATGACTAAATTTAGATGTGATTTTATATTTGTATTATGACATTTGTTTGCATTTATTCATTTTCATCAATTCAATAATTCTTCCGGGACATAATTTTTTACTTTAAACAGGAACTGATCACTCTTTTATATTTAATATTTCTGTAACGTTTTAATTTTAGAAATCTGGTTCCAGATAATTCAAAACTTTGCATAAAATCTTCTAAATCTAATTTGGTGCTCCTAAAAATAACCTTAGGATATTTCTATTTCAGTGGAGATCGTAAACCTAAAATTGATTTGTTTCGTACATGTGTTGCTGCCATACCAAGACTTCTACCAGACACAATGACGATTCAGGAATTGATTGAGATGCTCACCAGACTTACAATCCACATGGATGAAGAACTAAAAGGGTAACTGCAAACTACTTTCCTTAATTCGAAATAAATTTAGATGTTAATCTCTCTATATAATGAAAAATGTAAATGTGAATAGAAATTGTGGAAATTGTGGAAATGCAGACAAAAAAAGGTGGATTTTTCACCAAAAACAGTTGTCTGTTCCTTTTTTCTTTCTTTTTTTTTTATTAAAAAAATGTAATTTTGCAATAACAGTAGTTTTCTTCAGCACTGAACAATTTTTCATCTTCATCTCCTTTGACCTTGTGTATTGACTCAAGTAAATAATCTGTCAAGCCGCAACATGATATGTATGCATAGCTCATCTTCTTCCAACATCTTGTTTTTATGCAGTACAGAAATGTTAATGCTAAGAATTCCTGTTACTTTTGCATAAACGTTCAACATAAATCAGCTGTGCATCATTTTATTTTTTCTAGTGTTAAGTAACTGTACTTTACAAAACACACAGGCATGTGTGAGTCGTTTTTGCAATCGCTACAATTTTCCTAACATTCTCCTTGATTTCATGATCACAAATAGTGCGGGGGGGGGTGTCGTCTTGGCTAGATATTTCATGATCACAAATAGTGCAGGGGGGGGGGGGTGTCGTCTTGGCTAGATATTTCATGATCACAAATAGTGCAGGGGGGTGTCGTCTTGGCTAGATATTTCATGATCACAAATAGTGCAGGGGGGTGTCGTCTTGGCTAGATATTTCATGATCACAAATAGTGCAGGGGGGTGTCGTCTTGGCTAGATATTTCATGATCACAAATAGTGCAGGGGGGTGTCGTCTTGGCTAGATATTTCATGATCACAAATAGTGCAGGGGGGTGTCGTCTTGGCTAGATATTTCATGATCACAAATAGTGCAGGGGGGTGTCGTCTTGGCTAGATATTTCATGATCACAAATAGTGCAGGGGGGTGTCGTCTTGGCTAGATATTTCATGATCACAAATAGTGCAGGGGGGTGTCGTCTTGGCTAGATATTTCATGATCACAAATAGTGCAGGGGGGTGTCGTCTTGGCTAGATATTTCATGATCACAAATAGTGCAGGGGGGTGTCGTCTTGGCTAGATATTTCATGATCACAAATAGTGCAGGGGGGTGTCGTCTTGGCTAGATATTTCATGATCACAAATAGTGCAGGGGGGTGTCGTCTTGGCTAGATATTTCATGATCACAAATAGTGCAGGGGGGTGTCGTCTTGGCTAGATATTTCATGATCACAAATAGTGCAGGGGGGTGTCGTCTTGGCTAGATATTTCATGATCACAAATAGTGCAGGGGGGTGTCGTCTTGGCTAGATATTTCATGATCACAAATAGTGCAGGGGGGTGTCGTCTTGGCTAGATATTTCATGATCACAAATAGTGCAGGGGGGTGTCGTCTTGGCTAGATATTTCATGATCACAAATAGTGCAGGGGGGTGTCGTCTTGGCTAGATATTTCATGATCACAAATAGTGCAGGGGGGTGTCGTCTTGGCTAGATATTTCATGATCACAAATAGTGCAGGGGGGTGTCGTCTTGGCTAGATATTTCATGATCACAAATAGTGCAGGGGGGTGTCGTCTTGGCTAGATATTTCATGATCACAAATAGTGCAGGGGGGTGTCGTCTTGGCTAGATATTTCATGATCACAAATAGTGCAGGGGGGTGTCGTCTTGGCTAGATATTTCATGATCACAAATAGTGCAGGGGGGTGTCGTCTTGGCTAGATATTTCATGATCACAAATAGTGCAGGGGGGTGTCGTCTTGGCTGGATATTTCATGATCACAAATAGTGCAGGGAGGGGGGTGTCGTCTTGGCTAGATATTTCATGATCACAAATAGTGCGGGGGGGGGGGGGGTGTCGTCTTGGCTGGATATTTCATGATCACAAATAGTGCAGGGGGGGGGGGTGTCGTCTTGGCTAGATATTTCATGATCACAAATAGTGCAGGGGGGTGTCGTCTTGGCTAGATATTTCATGATCACAAATAGTGCAGGGGGGTGTCGTCTTGGCTGGATATTTCATGATCACAAATAGTGCAGGGGGGTGTCGTCTTGGCTGGATATTTCATGATCACAAATAGTGCAGGGAGGGGGGTGTCGTCTTGGCTAGATATTTCATGATCACAAATAGTGCAGGGGGGTGTCGTCTTGGCTAGATATTTCATGATAACAAATAGTGCAGGGGGGTGTCGTCTTGGCTAGATATTTCATGATCACAAATAGTGCAGGGGGGTGTCGTCTTGGCTAGATATTTCATGATCACAAATAGTGCAGGGGGGTGTCGTCTTGGCTGGATATTTCATGATCACAAATAGTGCAGGGGGGGGGGTGTCGTCTTGGCTAGATATTTCATGATCACAAATAGTGCAGGGGGGTGTCGTCTTGGCTAGATATTTCATGATCACAAATAGTGCAGGGGGGTGTCGTCTTGGCTAGATATTTCATGATCACAAATAGTGCAGGGGGGTGTCGTCTTGGCTAGATATTTCATGATAACAAATAGTGCAGGGGGGTGTCGTCTTGGCTAGATATTTCATGATAACAAATAGTGCAGGGGGGTGTCGTCTTGGCTAGATATTTCATGATCACAAATAGTGCAGGGGGGTGTCGTCTTGGCTGGATATTTCATGATCACAAATAGTGCAGGGGGGTGTCGTCTTGGCTAGATATTTCATGATAACAAATAGTGCAGGGGGGGGGGGTCGTCTTGGCTGGATATTACATGATCACAAATAGTGCAGGGGGGGGGGTGTCGTCTTGGCTGGATATTTCATGATCACAAATAGTGCAGGGGGGGGGGGGGGGTGTCGTCTTGGCTAGATATTTCATGATCACAAATAGTGCAGGGGGGGGGGTGTCGTCTTGGCTAGATATTTCATGATCACAAATAGTGCAGGGGGGTGTCGTCTTGGCTAGATATTTCATGATCACAAATAGTGCAGGGGGGTGTCGTCTTGGCTGGATATTTCATGATCACAAATAGTGCAGGGGGGTGTCGTCTTGGCTGGATATTTCATGATCACAAATAGTGCAGGGGGGTGTCGTCTTGGCTAGATATTTCATGATCACAAATAGTGCAGGGGGGTGTCGTCTTGGCTGGATATTTCATGATCACAAATAGTGCAGGGGGGTGTCGTCTTGGCTAGATATTTCATGATCACAAATAGTGCAGGGGGGTGTCGTCTTGGCTGGATATTTCATGATCACAAATAGTGCAGGGGGGTGTCGTCTTGGCTAGATATTTCATGATCACAAATAGTGCAGGGGGGTGTCGTCTTGGCTGGATATTTCATGATCACAAATAGTGCAGGGTGGGGGGTGTCGTCTTGGCTGGATATTTCATGATCACAAATAGTGCAGGGGGGGGGGTGTCGTCTTGGCTGGATATTTCATGATCACAAATAGTGCAGGGGGGTGTCGTCTTGGCTGGATATTTCATGATCACAAATAGTGCAGGGTGGGGGGTGTCGTCTTGGCTGGATATTTCATGATCACAAATAGTGCAGGGGGGGGGGGTGTCGTCTTGGCTGGATATTTCATGATCACAAATAGTGCAGGGGGGTGTCGTCTTGGCTGGATATTTCATGATCACAAGTAGTGCAGGGTGGGGGGTGTCGTCTTGGCTGGATATTTCATGATCACAAATAGTGCAGGGGGGTGTCGTCTTGGCTGGATATTTCATGATCACAAATAGTGCAGGGTGGGGGGTGTCGTCTTGGCTGGATATTTCATGATCACAAATAGTGCAGGGGGGGGGGGGGTGTCGTCTTGGCTGGATATTTCATGATCACAAATAGTGCAGGGGGGTGTCGTCTTGGCTGGATATTTCATGATCACAAATAGTGCAGGGTGGGGGGTGTCGTCTTGGCTGGATATTTCATGATCACAAATAGTGCAGGGGGGGGGGTGTCGTCTTGGCTGGATATTTCATGATCACAAATAGTGCAGGGGGGTGTCGTCTTGGCTGGATATTTCATGATCACAAATAGTGCAGGGTGGGGGGTGTCGTCTTGGCTGGATATTTCATGATCACAAATAGTGCAGGGGGGTGTCGTCTTGGCTGGATATTTCATGATCACAAATAGTGCAGGGTGGGGGGTGTCGTCTTGGCTGGATATTTCATGATCACAAATAGTGCAGGGGGGGGGGTGTCGTCTTGGCTGGATATTTCATGATCACAAATAGTGCAGGGGGGTGTCGTCTTGGCTGGATATTTCATGATCACAAATAGTGCAGGGTGGGGGGGTGTCGTCTTGGCTGGATATTTCATGATCACAAATAGTGCAGGGGGGTGTCGTCTTGGCTGGATATTTCATGATCACAAATAGTGCAGGGTGGGGGGGTGTCGTCTTGGCTGGATATTTCATGATCACAAATAGTGCAGGGGGGTGTCGTCTTGGCTGGATATTTCATGATCACAAATAGTGCAGGGTGGGGGGTGTCGTCTTGGCTGGATATTTCATGATCACAAATAGTGCAGGGGGGTGTCGTCTTGGCTGGATATTTCATGATCACAAATAGTGCAGGGGGGGGGTCGTCTTGGCTGGATATTTCATGATCACAAATAGTGCAGGGGGGTGTCGTCTTGGCTGGATATTTCATGATCACAAATAGTGCAGGGTGGGGGGTGTCGTCTTGGCTGGATATTTCATGATCACAAATAGTGCAGGGGGGGGGGTGTCGTCTTGGCTGGATATTTCATGATCACAAATAGTGCAGGGGGGTGTCGTCTTGGCTGGATATTTCATGATCACAAATAGTGCAGGGTGGGGGGTGTCGTCTTGGCTGGATATTTCATGATCACAAATAGTGCAGGGGGGGGGGGTGTCGTCTTGGCTGGATATTTCATGATCACAAATAGTGCAGGGGGGTGTCGTCTTGGCTGGATATTTCATGATCACAAGTAGTGCAGGGTGGGGGGTGTCGTCTTGGCTGGATATTTCATGATCACAAATAGTGCAGGGGGGTGTCGTCTTGGCTGGATATTTCATGATCACAAATAGTGCAGGGTGGGGGGTGTCGTCTTGGCTGGATATTTCATGATCACAAATAGTGCAGGGGGGGGGGGGTGTCGTCTTGGCTGGATATTTCATGATCACAAATAGTGCAGGGGGGTGTCGTCTTGGCTGGATATTTCATGATCACAAATAGTGCAGGGTGGGGGGTGTCGTCTTGGCTGGATATTTCATGATCACAAATAGTGCAGGGGGGGGGGGGTGTCGTCTTGGCTGGATATTTCATGATCACAAATAGTGCAGGGGGGTGTCGTCTTGGCTGGATATTTCATGATCACAAATAGTGCAGGGTGGGGGGTGTCGTCTTGGCTGGATATTTCATGATCACAAATAGTGCAGGGGGGTGTCGTCTTGGCTGGATATTTCATGATCACAAATAGTGCAGGGTGGGGGGTGTCGTCTTGGCTGGATATTTCATGATCACAAATAGTGCAGGGGGGGGGTGTCGTCTTGGCTGGATATTTCATGATCACAAATAGTGCAGGGGGGTGTCGTCTTGGCTGGATATTTCATGATCACAAATAGTGCAGGGTGGGGGGTGTCGTCTTGGCTGGATATTTCATGATCACAAATAGTGCAGGGGGGTGTCGTCTTGGCTGGATATTTCATGATCACAAATAGTGCAGGGTGGGGGGGTGTCGTCTTGGCTGGATATTTCATGATCACAAATAGTGCAGGGGGGTGTCGTCTTGGCTGGATATTTCATGATCACAAATAGTGCAGGGTGGGGGGTGTCGTCTTGGCTGGATATTTCATGATCACAAATAGTGCAGGGGGGTGTCGTCTTGGCTGGATATTTCATGATCACAAATAGTGCAGGGGGGGGGTCGTCTTGGCTGGATATTTCATGATCACAAATAGTGCAGGGGGGTGTCGTCTTGGCTGGATATTTCATGATCACAAATAGTGCAGGGTGGGGGGTGTCGTCTTGGCTGGATATTTCATGATCACAAATAGTGCAGGGTGGGGGGTGTCGTCTTGGCTGGATATTTCATGATCACAAATAGTGCAGGGTGGGGGGTGTCGTCTTGGCTGGATATTTCATGATCACAAATAGTGCAGGGTGGGGGGTGTCGTCTTGGCTGGAAATTTCATGATCACAAATAGTGCAGGGTGGGGGGTGTCGTCTTGGCTGGATATTTCATGATCACAAATAGTGCAGGGGGGGGTGTCGTCTTGGCTGGATATTTCATGATCACAAATAGTGCAGGGGGGTGTCGTCTTGGCTGGATATTTCATGATCACAAATAGTGCAGGGGGGTGTCGTCTTGGCTGGATATTTCATGATCACAAATAGTGCAGGGTGGGGGGTGTCGTCTTGGCTGGATATTTCATGATCACAAATAGTGCAGGGTGGGGGTGTCGTCTTGGCTGGATATTTCATGATCACAAATAGTGCAGGGTGGGGGTGTCGTCTTGGCTGGATATTTCATGATCACAAATAGTGCAGGGTGGGGGTGTCGTCTTGGCTGGATATTTCATGATCACAAATAGTGCAGGGTGGGGGGTGTCGTCTTGGCTGGATATTTCATGATCACAAATAGTGCAGGGTGGGGGGTGTCGTCTTGGCTGGATATTTCATGATCACAAATAGTGCAGGGTGGGGGGTGTCGTCTTGGCTGGATATTTCATGATCACAAATAGTGCAGGGGGGTGTCGTCTTGGCTGGATATTTCATGATCACAAATAGTGCAGGGTGGGGGGTGTCGTCTTGGCTGGATATTTCATGATCACAAATAGTGCAGGGGGGTGTCGTCTTGGCTGGATATTTCATGATCACAAATAGTGCAGGGGGGTGTCGTCTTGGCTGGATATTTCATGATCACAAATAGTGCAGGGTGGGGGGGTGTCGTCTTGGCTGGATATTTCATGATCACAAATAGTGCAGGGGGGTGTCGTCTTGGCTGGATATTTCATGATCACAAATAGTGCAGGGTGGGGGGGTGTCGTCTTGGCTGGATATTTCATGATCACAAATAGTGCAGGGGGGTGTCGTCTTGGCTGGATATTTCATGATCACAAATAGTGCAGGGTGGGGGGTGTCGTCTTGGCTGGATATTTCATGATCACAAATAGTGCAGGGGGGTGTCGTCTTGGCTGGATATTTCATGATCACAAATAGTGCAGGGGGGGGGTCGTCTTGGCTGGATATTTCATGATCACAAATAGTGCAGGGGGGTGTCGTCTTGGCTGGATATTTCATGATCACAAATAGTGCAGGGTGGGGGGTGTCGTCTTGGCTGGATATTTCATGATCACAAATAGTGCAGGGTGGGGGGTGTCGTCTTGGCTGGATATTTCATGATCACAAATAGTGCAGGGTGGGGGGTGTCGTCTTGGCTGGATATTTCATGATCACAAATAGTGCAGGGTGGGGGGTGTCGTCTTGGCTGGAAATTTCATGATCACAAATAGTGCAGGGTGGGGGGTGTCGTCTTGGCTGGATATTTCATGATCACAAATAGTGCAGGGGGGGGTGTCGTCTTGGCTGGATATTTCATGATCACAAATAGTGCAGGGGGGTGTCGTCTTGGCTGGATATTTCATGATCACAAATAGTGCAGGGGGGTGTCGTCTTGGCTGGATATTTCATGATCACAAATAGTGCAGGGTGGGGGGTGTCGTCTTGGCTGGATATTTCATGATCACAAATAGTGCAGGGTGGGGGTGTCGTCTTGGCTGGATATTTCATGATCACAAATAGTGCAGGGTGGGGGTGTCGTCTTGGCTGGATATTTCATGATCACAAATAGTGCCGGGGGGAGTGTCGTCTTGGCTGGATATTTCATGATCACAAATAGTGCGGGGGGGGGGGGGGTGTTGTCTTGGCTAGATATTTCATGATCAAAAATAGTGCAGGGGGGGTGTCGTCTTGGCTAGATATTTCATGATCACAAATAGTGCAGGGGGAGTGTCGTCTTGGCTGGATATTTCATGATCACAAATAGTGCGGGGAAGGGGGGGTTGTCTTGGCTGGATATTTCATGATCACAAATAGTGCAGGGAGGGGGGTGTCGTCTTGGCTGGATATTTCATGATCACAAATAGTGCGGGGTGGGGGTGTCGTCTTGGCTAGATATTTCATGATCACAAATAGTGCAGGGTGGGGGTGTCGTCTTGGCTGGATATTTCATGATCACAAATAGTGCAGGGGGGTGTCGTCTTGGCTGGATATTTCATGATCACAAATAGTGCAGGGGGGAGTGTCGTCTTGGCTGGATATTTCATGATCACAAATAGTGCAGGGGGGGGTCGTCTTGGCTAGATATTTCATGATCACAAATAGTGCAGGGGGGGTGTCGTCTTGGCTAGATATTTCATGATCACAAATAGTGCAGGGGGAGTGTCGTCTTGGCTGGATATTTCATGATCACAAATAGTGCGGGGAGGGGGGGTTGTCTTGGCTGGATATTTCATGATCACAAATAGTGCAGGGAGGGGGGTGTCGTCTTAGCTGGATATTTCATGATCACAAATAGTGCAGGTTGGGGGGGTGTCGTCTTGGCTGGATATTTCATGATCACAAATAGTGCAGGGGGGGTGTCGTCTTGGCTGGATATTTCATGATCACAAATAGTGCAGGGGGGTGTCGTCTTGGCTGGATATTTCATGATCACAAATAGTGCAGGGTGGGGGGTGTCGTCTTGGCTGGATATTTCATGATCACAAATAGTGCAGGGGGGTGTCGTCTTGGCTGGATATTTCATGATCACAAATAGTGCAGGGGGGGGGTCGTCTTGGCTGGATATTTCATGATCACAAATAGTGCAGGGGGGTGTCGTCTTGGCTGGATATTTCATGATCACAAATAGTGCAGGGTGGGGGGTGTCGTCTTGGCTGGATATTTCATGATCACAAATAGTGCAGGGTGGGGGGTGTCGTCTTGGCTGGATATTTCATGATCACAAATAGTGCAGGGTGGGGGGTGTCGTCTTGGCTGGATATTTCATGATCACAAATAGTGCAGGGTGGGGGGTGTCGTCTTGGCTGGAAATTTCATGATCACAAATAGTGCAGGGTGGGGGGTGTCGTCTTGGCTGGATATTTCATGATCACAAATAGTGCAGGGGGGGGTGATGTCTTGGCTGGATATTTCATGATCACAAATAGTGCAGGGGGGTGTCGTCTTGGCTGGATATTTCATGATCACAAATAGTGCAGGGTGGGGGTGTCGTCTTGGCTGGATATTTCATGATCACAAATAGTGCAGGGTGGGGGGTGTCGTCTTGGCTGGATATTTCATGATCACAAATAGTGCAGGGTGGGGGTGTCGTCTTGGCTGGATATTTCATGATCACAAATAGTGCAGGGTGGGGGTGTCGTCTTGGCTGGATATTTCATGATCACAAATAGTGCCGGGGGGAGTGTCGTCTTGGCTGGATATTTCATGATCAAAAATAGTGCGGGGGGGGGGTTGTCTTGGCTAGATATTTCATGATCACAAATAGTGCAGGGGGGGTGTCGTCTTGGCTAGATATTTCATGATCACAAATAGTGCAGGGGGAGTGTCGTCTTGGCTGGATATTTCATGATCACAAATAGTGCGGGGAGGGGGGGGGTTGTCTTGGCTGGATATTTCATGATCACAAATAGTGCAGGGAGGGGGGTGTCGTCTTGGCTGGATATTTCATGATCACAAATAGTGAAGGGGGTGTCATCTTCACTGGATATTTCATGATCACAAATAGTGAAGGGGGTGTCATCTTGGCTGGATATTTCATGATCACAAATAGTGCAGGGGGAGTGTCGTCTTGGCTGGATATTTCATGATCACAAATAGTGCGGGGAGGGGGGGGTTGTCTTGGCTGGATATTTCATGATCACAAATAGTGCAGGGAGGGGGGTGTCGTCTTAGCTGGATATTTCATGATCACAAATAGTGCAGGGTGGGGGGGGTGTCGTCTTGGCTGGATATTTCATGATCACAAATAGTGCAGGGGGGGTGTCGTCTTGGCTGGATATTTCATGATCACAAATAGTGCAGGGTGGGGGGGTGTCGTCTTGGCTGGATATTTCATGATCACAAATAGTGCAGGGGGGTGTCGTCTTGGCTGGATATTTCATGATCACAAATAGTGCAGGGGGGGTCGTCTTGGCTGGATATTTCATGATCACAAATAGTGCAGGGAGGGGGGTGTCGTCTTGGCTGGATATTTCATGATCACAAATAGTGCAGGGTGGGGGGTGTCGTCTTGGCTGGATATTTCATGATCACAAATAGTGCAGGGTGGGGGGTGTCGTCTTGGCTGGATATTTCATGATCACAAATAGTGCGGGTGGGGGTGTCGTCTTGGCTGGATATTGCATGATCACAAATAGTGCAGGGTGGGGGTGTCGTCTTGGCTGGATATTTCATGATCACAAATAGTGCAGGGTGGGGGTGTCGTCTTGGCTGGATATTTCATGATCACAAATAGGGCAGGGGGGGTGTCATCTTGGCTGGATATTTCATGATCACAAATAGTGCAGGGGGTGGGGTGTTGTCTTGGCTGGATATTTCATGATCACAAATAGTGCAGGGGGGGTTGTCTTCGCTGAATATTTCATGATCACAAATAGTGCAGGGGGGGGGTCGTCTTCGCTGAATATTTCATGATCACAAATAGTGCAGGGGGACGGTGTCGTCTTGGCTGGATATTTCATGATCACAAATAGTGAAGGGGGTGTCATCTTGACTGGATATTTCATGATCACAAATAGTGAAGGGGGTGTCATCTTGACTGGATATTTCATGATCACAAATAGTGAAGGGGGTGTCATCTTGGCTGGATATTTCATGATCACAAATAGTGCAGGGGGAGTGTCGTCTTGGCTGGATATTTCATGATCACAAATAGTGCGGGGAGGGGGGTGTCGTCTTGGCTGGATATTTCATGATCACAAATAGTGCGGGTGGGGGTGTCGTCTTGGCTGGATATTGCATGATCACAAATAGTGCAGGGTGGGGGTGTCGTCTTGGCTGGATATTTCATGATCACAAATAGTGCAGGGTGGGGGTGTCGTCTTGGCTGGATATTTCATGATCACAAATAGGGCAGGGGGGGTGTCATCTTGGCTGGATATTTCATGATCACAAATAGTGCAGGGGGTGGGGTGTTGTCTTGGCTGGATATTTCATGATCACAAATAGTGCAGGGGGGGTTGTCTTCGCTGAATATTTCATGATCACAAATAGTGCAGGGGGGGGGTCGTCTTCGCTGAATATTTCATGATCACAAATAGTGCAGGGGGACGGTGTCGTCTTGGCTGGATATTTCATGATCACAAATAGTGAAGGGGGTGTCATCTTGACTGGATATTTCATGATCACAAATAGTGAAGGGGGTGTCATCTTGACTGGATATTTCATGATCACAAATAGTGAAGGGGGTGTCATCTTGGCTGGATATTTCATGATCACAAATAGTGCAGGGGGAGTGTCGTCTTGGCTGGATATTTCATGATCACAAATAGTGCGGGGAGGGGGGGGTTGTCTTGGCTGGATATTTCATGATCACAAATAGTGCAGGGTGGGGGGTGTCGTCTTAGCTGGATATTTCATGATCACAAATAGTGCAGGGTGGGGGGGGTGTCGTCTTGGCTGGATATTTCATGATCACAAATAGTGCAGGGGGGGTGTCGTCTTGGCTGGATATTTCATGATCACAAATAGTGCAGGGTGGGGGGTGTCGTCTTGGCTGGATATTTCATGATCACAAATAGTGCAGGGGGGGTCGTCTTGGCTGGATATTTCATGATCACAAATAGTGCAGGGGGGTGTCGTCTTGGCTGGATATTTCATGATCACAAATAGTGCAGGGTGGGGGGTGTCGTCTTGGCTGGATATTTCATGATCACAAATAGTGCAGGGTGGGGGGTGTCGTCTTGGCTGGATATTTTATGATCACAAATAGTGCGGGGTGGGGGTGTCGTCTTGGCTGGATATTTCATGATCACAAATAGTGCAGGGTGGGGGTGTCGTCTTGGCTGGATATTTCATGATCACAAATAGTGCAGGGTGGGGGTGTCGTCTTGGCTGGATATTTCATGATCACAAATAGGGCAGGGGGGGTGTCATCTTGGCTGGATATTTCATGATCACAAATAGTGCAGGGGGAGTGTCGTCTTGGCTGGATATTTCATGATCACAAATAGTGCGGGGAGGGGGGGGTTGTCTTGGCTGGATATTTCATGATCACAAATAGTGCAGGGAGGGGGGTGTCGTCTTGGCTGGATATTTCATGATCACAAATAGTGCGGGGAGGGGGGGGTTGTCTTGGCTGGATATTTCATGATCACAAATAGTGCAGGGAGGGGGGTGTCGTCTTGGCTGGATATTTCATGATCACAAATAGTGAAGGGGGTGTCATCTTGACTGGATATTTCATGATCACAAATAGTGAAGGGGGTGTCATCTTGGCTGGATATTTCATGATCACAAATAGTGCAGGGGGAGTGTCGTCTTGGCTGGATATTTCATGATCACAAATAGTGCGGGGAGGGGGGGGTTGTCTTGGCTGGATATTTCATGATCACAAATAGTGCAGGGAGGGGGGTGTCGTCTTAGCTGGATATTTCATGATCACAAATAGTGCAGGGTGGGGGGGGTGTCGTCTTGGCTGGATATTTCATGATCACAAATAGTGCAGGGGGGGTGTCGTCTTGGCTGGATATTTCATGATCACAAATAGTGCAGGGTGGGGGGGTGTCGTCTTGGCTGGATATTTCATGATCACAAATAGTGCAGGGGGGTGTCGTCTTGGCTGGATATTTCATGATCACAAATAGTGCAGGGGGGGTCGTCTTGGCTGGATATTTCATGATCACAAATAGTGCAGGGAGGGGGGTGTCGTCTTGGCTGGATATTTCATGATCACAAATAGTGCAGGGTGGGGGGTGTCGTCTTGGCTGGATATTTCATGATCACAAATAGTGCAGGGTGGGGGGTGTCGTCTTGGCTGGATATTTCATGATCACAAATAGTGCGGGTGGGGGTGTCGTCTTGGCTGGATATTTCATGATCACAAATAGTGCAGGGTGGGGGTGTCGTCTTGGCTGGATATTTCATGATCACAAATAGTGCAGGGTGGGGGTGTCGTCTTGGCTGGATATTTCATGATCACAAATAGGGCAGGGGGGGTGTCATCTTGGCTGGATATTTCATGATCACAAATAGTGCAGGGGGGTGGGGTGTTGTCTTGGCTGGATATTTCATGATCACAAATAGTGCAGGGGGGGGTCGTCTTCGCTGAATATTTCATGATCACAAATAGTGCAGGGGGGGGGGGGTCGTCTTCGCTGAATATTTCATGATCACAAATAGTGCAGGGGGACGGTGTCGTCTTGGCTGGATATTTCATGATCACAAATAGTGAAGGGGGTGTCATCTTGACTGGATATTTCATGATCACAAATAGTGAAGGGGGTGTCATCTTGACTGGATATTTCATGATCACAAATAGTGAAGGGGGTGTCATCTTGGCTGGATATTTCATGATCACAAATAGTGCAGGGGGAGTGTCGTCTTGGCTGGATATTTCATGATCACAAATAGTGCGGGGAGGGGGGGGTTGTCTTGGCTGGATATTTCATGATCACAAATAGTGCAGGGAGGGGGGTGTCGTCTTAGCTGGATATTTCATGATCACAAATAGTGCAGGGTGGGGGGGGTGTCGTCTTGGCTGGATATTTCATGATCACAAATAGTGCAGGGGGGGTGTCGTCTTGGCTGGATATTTCATGATCACAAATAGTGCAGGGTGGGGGGTGTCGTCTTGGCTGGATATTTCATGATCACAAATAGTGCAGGGGGTGTCGTCTTGGCTGGATATTTCATGATCACAAATAGTGCAGGGGGGGTCGTCTTGGCTGGATATTTCATGATCACAAATAGTGCAGGGGGGTGTCGTCTTGGCTGGATATTTCATGATCACAAATAGTGCAGGGTGGGGGGTGTCGTCTTGGCTGGATATTTCATGATCACAAATAGTGCAGGGTGGGGGGTGTCGTCTTGGCTGGATATTTTATGATCACAAATAGTGCGGGGTGGGGGTGTCGTCTTGGCTGGATATTTCATGATCACAAATAGTGCAGGGTGGGGGTGTCGTCTTGGCTGGATATTTCATGATCACAAATAGTGCAGGGTGGGGGTGTCGTCTTGGCTGGATATTTCATGATCACAAATAGGGCAGGGGGGGTGTCATCTTGGCTGGATATTTCATGATCACAAATAGTGCAGGGGGGTGGGGTGTTGTCTTGGCTGGATATTTCATGATCACAAATAGTGCAGGGGGGGGGGGTCGTCTTCGCTGAATATTTCATGATCACAAATAGTGCAGGGTGGGGGGTGTCGTCTTGGCTGGATATTTCATGATCACAAATAGTGCAGGGGGACGGTGTCGTCTTGGCTGGATATTTCATGATCACAAATAGTGAAGGGGGTGTCATCTTGACTGGATATTTCATTATCACAAATAGTGAAGGGGGTGTCATCTTGGCTGGATATTTCATGATCACAAATAGTGAAGGTGGGTGTCGTCTTGGCTGGATATTTCATGATCACAAATAGTGAAGGGGGTGTCGTCTTGACTGGTTATTTCATGATCACAAATAGTGCAGGGTGGGGGGTGTCGTCTTGGCTGGATATTTCATGATCACAAATAGTGAAGGGGGTGTCATCTTGGCTGGATATTTCATGATCACAAATAGTGAAGGGGGTGTCATCTTGACTGGATATTTCATGATCACAAATAGTGAAGGGGGTGTCATCTTGGCTGGATATTTCATGATCACAAATAGTGAAGGGGGTGTCATCTTGGCTGGATATTTCATGATCACAAATAGTGCAGGGGGACGGTGTCGTCTTGGCTGGATATTTCATGATCACAAATAGTGAAGGGGGTGTCGTCTTGGCTGGATATTTCATGATCACAAATAGTGAAGGGGGTGTCGTCTTGACTGGATATTTCATGATCACAAATAGTGCAGGGGGACGGTGTCGTCTTGGCTGGATATTTCATGATCACAAATAGTGAAGGGGGTGTCATCTTTGCTGGATATTTCATGATCACAAATAGTGAAGGGGGTGTCATCTTGGCTGGATATTTCATGATCACAAATAGTGCAGGGGGACGGTGTCGTCTTGGCTGGATATTTCATGATCACAAATAGTGAAGGGGGTGTCATCTTGACTGGATATTTCATGATCACAAATAGTGAAGGGGGTGTCATCTTGACTGGATATTTCATGATCACAAATAGTGAAGGGGGTGTCATCTTGGCTGGATATTTCATGATCACAAATAGTGCAGGGGGAGTGTCGTCTTGGCTGGATATTTCATGATCACAAATAGTGCGGGGAGGGGGGGGTTGTCTTGGCTGGATATTTCATGATCACAAATAGTGCAGGGAGGGGGGTGTCGTCTTAGCTGGATATTTCATGATCACAAATAGTGCAGGGTGGGGGGGGTGTCGTCTTGGCTGGATATTTCATGATCACAAATAGTGCAGGGGGGGTGTCGTCTTGGCTGGATATTTCATGATCACAAATAGTGCAGGGTGGGGGGTGTCGTCTTGGCTGGATATTTCATGATCACAAATAGTGCAGGGGGTGTCGTCTTGGCTGGATATTTCATGATCACAAATAGTGCAGGGGGGGTCGTCTTGGCTGGATATTTCATGATCACAAATAGTGCAGGGGGGTGTCGTCTTGGCTGGATATTTCATGATCACAAATAGTGCAGGGTGGGGGGTGTCGTCTTGGCTGGATATTTCATGATCACAAATAGTGCAGGGTGGGGGGAGTCGTCTTGGCTGGATATTTTATGATCACAAATAGTGCGGGGTGGGGGTGTCGTCTTGGCTGGATATTTCATGATCACAAATAGTGCAGGGTGGGGGTGTCGTCTTGGCTGGATATTTCATGATCACAAATAGTGCAGGGTGGGGGTGTCGTCTTGGCTGGATATTTCATGATCACAAATAGGGCAGGGGGGGTGTCATCTTGGCTGGATATTTCATGATCACAAATAGTGCAGGGGGGTGGGGTGTTGTCTTGGCTGGATATTTCATGATCACAAATAGTGCAGGGGGGGGGTCGTCTTCGCTGAATATTTCATGATCACAAATAGTGCAGGGTGGGGGGTGTCGTCTTGGCTGGATATTTCATGATCACAAATAGTGCAGGGGGACGGTGTCGTCTTGGCTGGATATTTCATGATCACAAATAGTGAAGGGGGTGTCATCTTGACTGGATATTTCATTATCACAAATAGTGAAGGGGGTGTCATCTTGGCTGGATATTTCATGATCACAAATAGTGAAGGTGGGTGTCGTCTTGGCTGGATATTTCATGATCACAAATAGTGAAGGGGGTGTCGTCTTGACTGGTTATTTCATGATCACAAATAGTGCAGGGTGGGGGGTGTCGTCTTGGCTGGATATTTCATGATCACAAATAGTGAAGGGGGTGTCATCTTGGCTGGATATTTCATGATCACAAATAGTGAAGGGGGTGTCATCTTGACTGGATATTTCATGATCACAAATAGTGAAGGGGGTGTCATCTTGGCTGGATATTTCATGATCACAAATAGTGAAGGGGGTGTCATCTTGGCTGGATATTTCATGATCACAAATAGTGCAGGGGGACGGTGTCGTCTTGGCTGGATATTTCATGATCACAAATAGTGAAGGGGGTGTCGTCTTGGCTGGATATTTCATGATCACAAATAGTGAAGGGGGTGTCGTCTTGACTGGATATTTCATGATCACAAATAGTGCAGGGGGACGGTGTCGTCTTGGCTGGATATTTCATGATCACAAATAGTGAAGGGGGTGTCATCTTTGCTGGATATTTCAGTATCACAAATAGTGAAGGGGGTGTCATCTTGGCTGGATATTTCATGATCACAAATAGTGCAGGGGGACGGTGTCGTCTTGGCTGGATATTTCATGATCACAAATAGTGAAGGGGGTGTCGTCTTGGCTGGATATTTCATGATCACAAATAGTGAAGGGGGTGTCATCTTGACTGGATATTTCATGATCACAAATAGTGCAGGGGTGGTGTTGTCTTGGCTGGATATTTCATGATCACAAATAGTGAAGGGGGTGTCGTCTTGGCTGGATATTTCATGATCACAAATAGTGAAGGGGGTGTCATCTTGACTGGATATTTCATGATCACAAATAGTGAAGGGGGTGTCGTCTTGGCTGGATATTTCATGATCACAAATAGTGCAGGGGTTGTGTTGTCTTGGCTGGATATTTCATGATCACAAATAGTGCAGGGTGGGGGTGTCGTCTTCAATGAGTAATTAACCAAGTTTCGTCCTCATGCATACTCTTGTCTGCAGTTGAATTTCAATTAAATACTGCAGTTGAATTTCAATTAAATACTGCAGTTTAAATTTCAATTAAATACTGCTGTTTGAATTTCAATTAAATACTGCAGTTTGAATTTCAATTAAATACTGCAGTTTGAATTTCAATTAAATACTGCAGTTGAATTTCAATTAAATACTGCAGTTTGAATTTCAATTAAATACTGCAGTTTGAATTTCAATTAAATACTGCAGTTTGAATTTCAATTAAATACTGCAGTTGAATTTCAATTAAATACTGCAGTTTTAATTTCAATTAAATACTGCAGTTTGAATTTCAATTTAATACTGCAGTTTGAATTTCAATTAAATACTGCAGTTTGAATTTCAATTAAATACTGCAGTTTTAATTTCAGTTAAATACTGCAGTTGAATTTCAATTAAATACTGCAGTTTGAATTTCAATTAAATACTGCAGTTTTAATTTCAATTAAATACTGCATCAGCTGGAAGGTTACTAATATTGGAATCACTGTCTAGTGGATTTGTGTTTCAAATAGATCAGACATTCCCTATCCTCAGAATTGTTTTCATTACTCAATGATGGTTGCAAATGTATCACCTGGATGCCTCATCAATTTGCACAGATTGTGAACTGATCATGTCAGTAACACGCCCAGTGTCATGTGTTGTATTGCACTTGCCATGTAGGTTTTTAACCCAAATGATGCCTTCTTTTTTATGCTTCCCTTCAGTCACCCCTGGTTCGGGCAGCAGAATAGCTTCAATACCTTTTACTCAGACATGTGTAGTACATCAGCCAGTGCTATGGAAGGTGAAACATTGTCCTTTGAGGTGATGTTGTGCCAGTAGACTTCCTCCAATTTTGAACAGTTATAAATGGCCTTATGACATTCTATAATCCTTTTTCCACTTAATAAGTAGGCATTTCCAAGGTCTTCATCTTTAGTGATGCAGTGTCATTGTCAGTCAATATTTCCATCAGCAGGAAAACATTCTCCAACTGTTTGATGACAGCAGTCACATCTTGACCACCATATTGCAAATCTGGAGGGGACACAGTCGATGAGCATTAGAAATTCTCACTATTGTTCCAGACAGTTTGTTTTTTGTTTTTCCAGCAAACAGATGCCGGATCTATTAACCGATGGACTTGACAATTTCTTTGGACACTTGTTAACTAACTGATCTGACCAGTTGACTCCTTTTGAGTACCACATCAAGTTCAGCTAGATTAATATACCTACACGCATCGTCAATAATATTTACATTTGTTTCCAATGTTACTCTCGTTGTTATGCAACTTGCATTCCCCCTGTAATTTTGTTAGCGTCCATACATCAGTTTCCTCCAACAGGATCTAGTTCTCATACTCTGCTCAGTGTCACTGCTAATATGTGGCAGAGAAAAGCCCTTTGTTACTGCAGTTGCTAGACGATGAATGCAACTGTAATGCTAAGCCATTTATACACAGTGAAGTGACCAACAAGTTTCCCTCAATCTCTCAGTCACACTGTGTCATTGTAAATCAAACTATAGTCTGAAAAATGCTGTTGAACACAAAACAAGAACTAGACTTTCATTAATAAGAATGCTATCAACACATGCTAATGTGCCACTTTTGATCATATGGTCTTGAGATGTGATAACATCTAATGCAGATTTCATAAGTGACACATTCACTCCTTTCACCACCACTCTATCATTTTTTGCGTGCACACTTCTGCATCCTCAAAACCATTCAATTTGCACTAATCAAGTATTAGATGCTCTTGTATGGTCACCATTAAGGGAATCAGACCTCTAAGTGGGTAGAATTCTTTGAAATATGGCAACAGCCATCCATTCTGCTGTCACTGTAGGAATTCATTTTCATAGACATTCCTGGCATGATTAGGCATCACATATTCCTGTACAATGTTGGTCAGTTCATTAGGAGAACAACTGTTGACTCATTTCTATGATGCTTGTTCCTTGTCACTGTAATTATATGTCATATGGCAGGCCTCAAAAATGTGCTTCACCTGATTTTGTCAGCTGCTACCAAACTCCTTGATCACATTGTTCCCCAACAGTAGATCAAAGCCCAACAGCTGTTTATCTACAACTATGGTTTTGATGTTGACATCTGCAACTTATTCAATGCAATTAAACTTGGCAATTAAACGTCCTTCCATCAGCTGTTAGGACCCACTTTTGTTTCCAAAAGCAACAGCTTTCCTCGCCAACATTTAGGAGCACCTTGAATTGATGTGAGCCATGTGTGTCCATTTATATCTTCTTTTAGGGGAAATTTTTTTTTGTCTTGAGTCGCTCAGGGAGGAGACTAATTCTGATGCCTTCTCTCTTTCAGCATTTCTCTGGCACTGTGATCCTATACGTCCATAACCACAACATCTGAAACAATGTTTCTCATGGCAAACTTTGCACATCCTCTTTTGACAGTTCAGTAATCCTTTGTAATGTGGTTGGGACTACAAACACTTGTAGCAAGCAAATTACCATCATCACACATTTTTGATTACGAAGGTGTTTATTTTTTGGAAGCAACAACCAATTCTACAGGGCCTTCATTGTCAGTCATGATGGCTTATGCTCAAGTCAACAGTTGTTCCACATTCATTGTATCTATCCTATATGGGTGTCGGATAAAAGAAAACTGAACTTTAATACTACAATCAAGATTAACCTTTTTTTCACTAGGGCATGTTTTTAACTGGTAAAATTTAATTTTTTAATTCAAATTATATTTCTTAGATATGGCAAAGTCTACAGTATAGAGCATATATAAACACCAATATGTGTAGAACAACTTAATTTTAACTTACACTATTCTTTTAATTATTTCTATTAAAAGCTGATTGTTTTATTGCAATTTATGATAAAAATTTATGATAAAAATGTATATATTTTGGCAATGCTAGATATTATGAATGTTATAGGTGTTGCATTTTTAAGGTTTTGTATTCAAGAAAAATAAATCTGGTTTCATTATATCTTAATGATTTAAAAGGACATCTTTGTTCAGACTTGGTTATTGCCATTTCTCATAGATCTCACGAACATCGGTTTACACAAATCTTATACAGTTATGGTGAAAGATCTTTTTCAAAGAGTATCAAGAATGAACAGAGAATCATCATGAGAAGACAAATGAATTTAATATTAATAACTGATATCATAATTTCTTTCATGATAAATCTTCAAAGTATGTTTTTATGTATCATTTCGTTTTATACTATATTATGTCTTAAACTCCTCTTAACATGATCAAAGGTAAATATATTTAACATTTGAATAAATGTATTTAGTTTTAAAAATGTTAATGTTGTTAGAAGCGAAGTCATCATTTGAAAACATCTCGACCTGAAATGCAGAACTTATCCATCACTGGCTTTGTGTATGAATTATTATCATTCTTAGAATTGTTTTAAATATTCTGTTCTTTGATGTTCTGTTTTTTTTTTTGTTTTTTTTTCTAGATTGGCTTTCCAAGCGCTACAGAATTTAATGCATGAAAATGTTCATTACAAACAGCAAGTCATCAAAGGTAAATAGACAATTTTTGTTGAGAACAAATTGTCACAATTGTATTCATTTCAATCAATTGATTAACATATTTATATTGTAAAAAACGAAATCTGCAAAGTATTAGGAATGTTGTAGTCCTGGATATGACCTTAAACTATATCCAGTGGTGAGGCCCCAGCTTGCGGGCTTGGGGAGTGTGGAGCCACTCTTTAATTACCATTGTTCCCAGGTCCACTCTGATCCAGAGTGGTAGTACCTGTTAGGGTCCCAACTATGGGTTAAATAGAAACCGATTTTAAAACAACAAATATATTCTATTAAAAATATTTTCTTCAAAATCTTTGGATTCGGCATTAAATAATCTGAAAAGGGTTCATATGCCATAAAACAAAAACAACCAACCAACTAGAAATGTTGTATGAATTTATTTTTACTATTTCATCTTTACTTACTGTGACAAATTATTTGTAATTAACAAAATATATAATTTATATCTACTTTAATTTGAATAGATTTTTTTACATCACTCAATGTATTTAAAGGATTTTCAAGATAAACAGAAATATGTAAGAGAATTTACTGGTAGATAAAAACAGTCTTCAACATTTTTAGCATGTTTTTCTAGCAAGAAATCTTATGTAAAATATGAATATTTGATATTCCTATTTTATCACTTAGCTGTTATCATTGTTAACATGAATGTCAGATAATAGTTGGATTTAATAACATATGCGTTTATTCCAATTTGTTGTAGGCAAAAAATAAACGGTGATTAGTACATGAATAGTAGATAAGAGAATAACTTCAGAAATAAGTTCTAAACAAAAATACACTCATTCTTATTGAAATCAGAAATACACTTATTAATAAGCTGGAAAAGGGGGCATATGTGTAATAGCACAGAATATGTAAAATGTACTTATATTGAATTTGTCTCAGGCAACAATGATGCACAGAACAGAAAAACTACAACAGACCAGTTATTGAGAGCTGGATCACTCAATCAAATATAACCTATGATTTGTAACATATGCCCTAAAGACTGCAGTGAATAAACATTTAAGTGCCTTGAAAGTCTTTCCAGAAAGAAAGAGATAATCTCATTCTGTATTTTCCATGCATAGGTAGAACAAAAGTAGAAGCTCTAGAAAGTGTCTTCTGTTAGTACTGAAAATGTATGCAAAGAGGAAGATAACTCTGATCTGACACTGATATCAGGAATTAAATTCACATTTTTTTCATTTTAAAAAGTCATCAGAATTATTAAAAAAGAAAATGAGTGTCAGATGTATTGATATATGTGATGCATATATATTGATAGGATGGAGTACTGCTGCCACATCTGGGCAGGAGCTGCTAAAACCAGCCTATCCTGCTTTGACAGAGTACAAAATAGACTTTGTGGCTTAGTGGGGAATGCCCTTTTCTCTTCCCTGCAACCTCTCTTCCACAGAGGAGAGGTTGTGAGCCAGTCTTTGTTTTATCGTTATTTCGATGGCAAGTGCTCGTCTGAGCTCCAATCTCTCGTCCATCTTTCACGAAAAACACTGGTCTAGCTGAAACCACTATCAATAATTTTCCCCATTATTCTTTATCTGTGCCTAAATCAAAACGTAGATTCCATGAACAAAGCTTCTTTCTTAGAAAGGCACGCCTGTGGAACTCTCTTCCGTTTGCTCGTTTCCCAACTGACTACAACTTGGATATCTTCAAGTCAAACAGAAACAAATTTCTAATAAACCGTCCCCTTAAGTAAGACATTTTATCAAATCTCAATTACTAACGATTACAACGATATTATCCCATTGATTACTGTACAGGCAATAACCCTTATCCATGAGTGGCTTCCAGGCATTGATAAGTAGTGACTACCTTGTAAAAAAATATATATGTATTGATATATGTGATGCATATGTATTGATATATGTGATGCATATGTATTAATATATGTGATGCATATGTATTGATATATGTGATGCATATATATTGATATATGTGATGCATATATATTGATATATGTGATGCATAGGTATTGATATATGTGATGCATATATATTGATATATGTGATGCATAGGTATTGATATGTGTGATGCATATGTATTGATATATGTGATGCATATGTATTGATATATGTGATGCATATGTATTGATATATGTGATGCATAGGTATTGATATATGTGATGCATATATATTGATATATGTGATGCATAGGTATTGATATGTGTGATGCATATGTATTGATATATGTGATGCATATGTATTGATATATGTGATGCATATGTATTGATATATGTGATGCATATGTATTGATATATGTGATGCATAGGTATTGATATATGTGATGCATAGGTATTGATATATGTGATGCATATGTATTGATATATGTGATGCATAGGTATTGATATATGTGATGCATATGTATTGATATATGTGATGCATATATATTGATATATGTGATGCATATATATTGATATATGTGATGCATAGGTATTGATATATGTGATGCATATATATTGATATATGTGATGCATAGGTATTGATATATGTGATGCATATATATTGATATATGTGATGCATATGTATTGATATATGTGATGCATATATATTGATATATGTGATGCATAGGTATTGATATGTGTGATGCATATGTATTGATATATGTGATGCATATGTATTGATATATGTGATGGATATGTATTGATATATGTGATGCATATGTATTGATATATGATGCATAGGTATTGATATGTGTGATGCATAGGTATTGATATGTGTGATGCATATGTATTGATATATGTGATGCATATGTATTGATATATGTGATGCATATGTATTGATATATGTGATGCATATGTATTGATATATGTGATGCATATGTATTGATATATGTGATGCATATGTATTGATATATGATGCATAGGTATTGATATGTGTGATGCATAGGTATTGATATATGTGATGCATATGTATTGATATATGTGATGCATATGTATTGATATATGTGATGCATATGTATTGATATGTGATGCATATGTATTGATATATGTGATGCATATAATTTGATATATGTGATGTATATGGATTGATATATGTGATGCATATGTATTGATATATGTGATGCATATGTATTGATATGTGATGCATATGTATTGATATATGTGATGCATATAATTTGATATATGTGATGTATATGTATTGATATGTGATGCATATATATTGATATATGTGATGCATATAATTTGATATATGTGATGCATATGTATTGATATGTGATGCATATATATTGATATATGTGATGCATAGGTATTGATATATGTGATGCATATATATTGATATATGTGATGCATATGTATTGATATATGTGATGCATATATATTGATATATGTGATGCATAGGTATTGATATGTGTGATGCATATGTATTGATATATGTGATGCATATGTATTGATATATGTGATGCATATGTATTGATATATGTGATGCATATAATTTGATATATGTGATGTATATGTATTGATATGTGATGCATATATATTGATATGTGATGCATATGTATTGATATATGTGATGCATATGTATTGATATATGTGATGCATATAATTTGATATATGTGATGCATATGTATTGATATGTGTGATGCATATATATTGATATGTGATGCATATATATTGATATATGTGATGCATATGTATTGATATATGTGATGCATATGTATTGATATGTGATGCATATATATTGATATGTGATGCATATGTATTGATATATGTGATGCATAGGTATTGATATATGTGATGCATATATATTGATATATGTGATGCATATATATTGATATATGTGATGCATAGGTATTGATATATGTGATGCATATATATTGATATATGTGATGCATAGGTATTGATATATGTGATGCATATATATTGATATATGTGATGCATATGTATTGATATATGTGATGCATATGTATTGATATATGTGATGCATATGTATTGATATATGTGATGCATATGTATTGATATATGTGATGCATAGGTATTGATATATGTGATGCATATATATTGATATATGTGATGCATAGGTATTGATATATGTGATGCATATATATTGATATATGTGATGTATATGTATTGATATATGTGATGCATATGTATTGATATATGTGATGCATATGTATTGATATGTGTGATGCATATATATTGATATGTGATGCATATATATTGATATGTGATGCATATGTATTGATATATGTGATGCATATGTATTGATATGTGATGCATATATATTGATATGTGAATCATATGTATTGATATATGTGATGCATATGTATTGATATATGTGTTGCATATGTATTGATATATGTGATGCATATGTATTGATATCTGTGTTGCAGATATATTGATATATGTGATGCATATATATTGATATATGTGATGCATATATATTGATATATGTGATGCATATGTATTGATATATGTGATGCATATGTATTGATATATGTGATGCATATGTATTGATATATGTGATGCATATTGATATATGTGATGCATATGTATTGATATATGTGATGCATATGTATTGATATCTGTGTTGCATATGTATTGATATATGTGATGCATATATATTGATATATGTGATGCATATGTATTGATATCTGTGTTGCAGATCTACGCACAAAAAAAATAGAAGTCAGCAAGAATAATTGATAGAAATATTAAAGTTTCAATTTCAGACACAATTGGCTTCATCAACTATAAGTGACTCCTTTGATAATATTATAATTTCTATCACCGTTTTTCAATTCAATCCAGAATTAAAACAGACATTTTCTGTTTGGTTTGACTGATGGAAAAATATGTTTAAAAATGATTTTAAAGAAAAAAACGATGACTGGGAAAGATTGGGGTTTATTGAACATGAACGTTATGTAAACTTCATTCTACCAAAGAAAACAGAAAATTTCACATTTGACAAAACAGTAGCCCAGTTAACGGACATTTTTGGTGAGCGATCATCATTGTTTAATATCTGATACAATTGTTTGAAGTTGACGAAAAGCATTAATGACGATTTTATCAAATATGCTGGAGTAATGTTCACTGTGAAAATTTTCGAATGAAATCACTCACAGAGGACCAGTTTAAATACCTTGCTTTTATCGCAGGGCTACAATCCCCAGCAGCCACTGACGTGCGCACACATTTACTGTCTATGTTAAATAAAGACAAAGAAATGACAGTACAAAGTCTAACTACAGATTTTCAACTCTTGATAAATCTTAAACGGGACACTGCCATCGTGCAACAACAATATTCTGCTATTCCATCTGTTTCCAGTTTAAAATTTGTACAAAAATTCTCGACTGGAAAGAATAAAAAGCCGCTAACACCCTGTTGGTCATGTGGTATATGCATTATGCGCGTTTTTGCCCTTTTAAAAGACGTGTCAACTTTGTTCACGTCGTGGTCACAGGAACGGATTTTGTGAAAAAAATAACCTTAAAACTACCAGGGTAAACTCTTCACCAACGAGAGGCAAAACTCATAAGAAAATAACAACGTGTTTCCAAAAATCTACCACAAATTCAATTTTTGCTACATTTTATGTAAATTTTGAAGCTCGTAGGAAATATATAATAGTTGAGATAAACAACAAGCAAATAAAATTTCAATTCGATACTAATGCCGACATAAATCTGATTTCACAGTCAACATGGGAGTTATTAGGAAAACCAACGCTTAAAAATACTAAGCATGTTGCTTGCAGTGCATCTGGTAACAAAATACAGCTAACTGGTGAGTTAATATGCAATGTCTCTTTCAAAGAAAAAAATTTTCAGGGGCATGCTATGTTTCAGATTCTTCTTGGTTTGGATTTCATTGAGGAACTTGATCTTTTCAATGTTCCACTTAATACAATTTTTAATTCTTTTATGCTGCAGCAGATGTTGACACATATTTTAAGAACTTTCTTAAAGCAAAGTTATGCAATGTTTTTCAAGAAGGTCTTGGATGCTGTACGAAAGTCAAAGCAACTTTAAAACTAAAGTCTGATGCAAAGCCAGTTTTTACACCAAAGTGTCCTGTACCATATGCAGCTTTAGCTACAGTAGAAAAAGAATTTGACTGCCTTCAACAAGCTGGAGTAATCCAACCTACAAATTACTCATCCTGGGCAGCACCTATTGTTATTGTGAAGAAGGCTAATGGCAAGGTACGTCTGTGGGCGGATTTTTCCATAGGATTAAGCGATGCACTGGAGACACAAGAAATACAGATTGTGGTTAGCATTAGCAGTTGAGCACAACTGCTCATGTGATTGCACAATTTAGGAATAGACACAGTAAGGATTAGGAAATTTCTGCGATTACTAATCACCAGAGTGTTACTACTGTTGACTAAAAGAGGAGTCTATCAAACATGTATATACAGTGTGACATGTGTATGAAAGTGAGATCTGGTCAGTGAGAGTTGAGGACATGCGTTGCATGGATAGAAATGATATGAAAATGATATGATGGATTTGTAATGTGAGTCTTAAAGACAGACTTAGATCTGATGACCTCAGAGGAAGATTAAATCTGGACAGTATAGGGAGATGTGTGAAGAACTGGAGATTTTTTTTAGTTTGATTGCATTCAAAGAATTAATAAGAGTTCTTGAATTAGTAGATGTAGAGCAGTTGAAGTAGCAGAGTCAATTGATAGAAAAATGGGAATAAATGATGAAGTTTTGAGAGAAAGACAGATAAATAAAAATGGGAATAAATGATGAAGTTTTGAGAGAAAGACAGATAAATAAAAATGGGAATAAATGATGAAGTTATGAGAGAAAGACAGATAAATAAAAATGGGAATAAATGATGAAGTTTTGAGAGAAAGACAGATAAATAAAAATGGGAATAAATGATGAAGTTATGAGAGAAAGACAGATAAATAAAAATGGGAATAAATGATGAAGTTTTGAGAGAAAGATAAATAAATAAAAATCTGTTCAGAGATAGGTTTGTTTGGAAGTTAATTTTTAAAAGCTATCCAACACATGCAAACATATTAAACCAATTATTTGTTACAATTTTGATTTTCCATTTGCATTGCTAGACAATCCTAAATACATCATTTTTGTTTTAATACTGAGAATCTGTCAGCATGAAGTCTCTTTTAGGATTTCAATATTAACCATGCTCATGTTCATTTCAACAAATTATATCTTTGCAATAATAATTCTTCTAAAACTTTTGCTGATAGGTTTTGTTCTTTTCATTCAACGTGAAATTAATGACACAAACCCCTCATTGCTGGATGGTGCTCTGCGTATGTTATTACAATTGTTGGTTCATTGGAAAAACTACCACGGTCCTCACTACAAAGCAAATACTACAAAGGTAAACATTTTCTTTTACTTTTTAAATGCAACAACATTTCAGTGTGCTTATCATGGCTGGCTTTTTACTTATGAATCATTAAAAAAACATTGTTTCATTGTTCCTCCCATTTAAAGCGACAAATGTTTCACTACTTATAAGAACTACTTTTATCAGAATCCCTCAAAATATCCCAATTTCACCATTCATATACTTGGTTTTCTTAATCTGCCCCAAACATCCTCTATGTTTTATCAACTTTCATTCTTGCGTTTTTGGTACTTCTACACTTTTCTGATTAAGATGGCATTTTTCTTGGTTGTCAGAATTTCTTGATGCCTGTTGACATTCTCCTTCTTTGATGACAAATTGCCACATTCTTAACAAATGATTGAAAAATTACAATCTTTTTACCATTAGTTACAGTTATTATTCAGATGAAGTGCTTATCCCGGAATTATGGTCATGTACATATTGTAAAAACAATTTCTATTGATATCTTGTATTGATTATGATCAAAGAATAGATTGCTTATCAATGAAAATTAGAGATCTTAGAAAACCTTGCTGTTTTACCCACTTAGTGGTAAATCAAGAGAATATATATATATATATATATATATATATATATATACTAGTATGCCACCTGGCATTGCCAAGTCATAAAATATGCTTAAATGTGATATTTTCATTCATACAGATTTCATATTTATTATTATAGAGCCAATTCTATATTGATTATGATATTATATCAAATATATAGTAGTGATTTCAAAAGTTAAAAAAGAAATAAAAATGTCTTGTGTGCTATCAGCTAGACTCAAAATCAAAACATTTAGTGCTCCAGCCTTGTTCATATGCATACCTTTAATGCATCCAAAACCAAACTCCTATCCTTACATCATCAATGCTCTGATCCCCATCTGGCATCAATCGTGATGGATGGCTCTCGTCTGGGTGAGCCCCCGTGTTTTGACAAGCTTCTGGGTTTGACCTTTACTCCTGATCTGAAATGGAACACGTACATCAAGTCTGTTGCCAAGGTCGCTGAAAAGATGGTGGGATCCTTCTACCGCTCCAGAAGATATCTCACTACTGATGCAATTCTCTATCTATATAAAAGCCAAGTACGTCCAAGGATGGAATACTGTTGCCATATCTGGGCAGAAGCTGCTAAAAACGGCCTATCTTGCCTTGACAGAGTACAAAATAGACTTTGTGGCTTAGTGGGGGATGCCCTTTTCTCTACCCTGCAACCCCTCTCCCACAGAAGAGACGTTACGAGCCTATCCTTGTTTTATCGCATGGCAGGTGCTCGTCTGAACTCCAATCTCTGGTCCCCCCTCGCCAATCTTTCACGAAAAACACCCGTCTAGCTGAATCCACTGTGAAAAATTTCCCCCACTCTATATTTGTGCCTAAATCAAAACGCGGATTCCATGAATAAAGCTTCTTTCTTAGAACTGCACGCCTGTGGAACTCTGTTCCGTCTGCCTGCTTCCCACCGGACTACAACTTGGATGTGTTCAAGTCTAACGTTAACAAATTCCTAATGAACCGCCCACTTAAGTAAACACTTCATCAAATCTCCACACTAACGTAATGTGCTTGCAATAACCCTTATCCCTGAGTGGCTTCCGGGCCTTGATAAGTGGTGATCACTATGTAAAAAAAAAATATATAAAAAGGAAAAATAACATTGTTTAACCTATAAATGCACCTGCCAAGTTACAATTTTTTTCAATTTTTACTCCTTATCTATTTTTACCGGCTAAAGATGATATCAAATTTGTTCCACAGGTCCAAATCTCCTATGTATTAAGTTTCAAGTCTGTAGACCAAAAATTAACAGAAGAGTTTGGTAGAAAACATTCCTCACATAGACAGACAGACAAGGTCACTTATATATTTTTTCTCTTTAATAAAATATTAATACAAAGTAATATTGCTTTTTTTTTTGTAGTTGTTTCACGAGAAGCAAATAATAACTGTTCCGACTCCATATTCTCAACTGACTGTCCTTCATGATGTTGAGGGTTTGGCTTTAACAATGTTCTGTAGCATTCGATTGGTCACCCGCAAATTGGCACTACTCCTTCTGAAAGAAGTACACTGCATCTTCACAAATTCTGGAAATGCAGATTTACAGGTAATGATTTTTTTAATGCAATTTTTGGAATTTTTTTCTCATGTACTTTTTGATTGTTTCTGGTGTATTTTTTTTAAAACTTTTCTTATGTATTTTCTTTAATTCTTTCTTATGTAGTTTTTAATTTTTTCTAATGTATTTTTTATTTTTTTTTCTAATGTACGTTTTTATTTTTCTTATGGTTTTTATTTTTTCTTATGTATTTTTTGATTTTTGTTATGTACTTTTTATATTTTTTCTTACCTACTTTTTTATTTTTTCTTATGTATTTTATTGATTTTTTTCTTATGTATTTTTTTAGTCTTCTGATGTATTTGATTTTTTCGTTATGTAATTTCATGGTGGTTTCTTTATTTATCTTTTTATTGTTTTTTATGTATTTTCTTGATTTTTTATTATGTATTTATTGATTTTAATTAAAAAATTAAATTAGCATGTGATAGAGATTATTTTTTAAAATATTATTGAGAAGTCTCTTTCTCTCTCTTTCAGCCATATACAGAACCACATTTTAACACGACTGAATCCATTCTAATCATTATAACTGATTAAAATAAAATATAGTCTGATAAAAATTTATAAAACTTATTCAAAATTATCATAAACTAGACATTTTAGGCAAAATGAAAGTGTTAATGCTATTGTAATTTCAAAAGAGTTGTAAGACATCACGAATTGTCATTGCCAACAAAAGAAGAATTAACAACCCTTTTATTTTGCCTTCATTATAAATCATTTGGAGCCTTCACTGAATTAATTCTTAACTAATGGTTAAATGGGGAAAATTCTAGTACAAATTTGGAGCTTTAACTACTTATTACAGTCGAGTTATTATTTATTTATTTATTTTTGTTATTTTTTATTGCAATTTTCTTACAAGTCTTCTCATCTACTTAAAAAAAAATTCCAAATTTCAATTAGGTTCCTGAGTTTAACGAAGATTTTTAAGTTCCACTTGATGCACCTGGAGAAGATTGAAGGTTACATTGACTTAAACAAAGATGAGAATAGTCAACCAAAAAACAAAGATGAGAATAGTCAACCAAAAAACAAAGATGAGAATAGTCAACCAAAAAACAAAGATGAGAATAGTCAACCAAAAAACAAAGATGAGAATAGTCAACCAAAAAACAAAGATGAGAATAGTCAACCAAAAAACAAAGATGAGAATAGTCAACCAAAAGACAAAGATGAGAATAGTCAACCAAAAAACAAAGATGAGAATAGTCAACCAAAAAACAAAGATGAGAATAGTCAACCAAAAAACAAAGATGAGAATAGTCAACCAAAAAACAAAGATGAGAATAGTCAACCAAAAAACAAAGATGAGAATAGTCAACCAAAAAACAAAGATGAGAATAGTCAACCAAAAAACAAAGATGAGAATAGTCAACCAAAAGACAAAGATGAGAATAGTCAACCAAAAAACAAAGATGAGAATAGTCAACCAAAAAACAAAGATGAGAATAGTCAACCAAAAAACAAAGATGAGAATAGTCAACCAAAAGACAAAGATGAGAATAGTCAACCAAAAAACAAAGATGAGAATAGTCAACCAAAAAACAAAGATGAGAATAGTCAACCAAAAAACAAAGATGAGAATAGTCAACCAAAAAACAAAGATGAGAATAGTCAACCAAAAAACAAAGATGAGAATAGTCAACCAAAAAACAAAGATGAGAATAGTCAACCAAAAGACAAAGATGAGAATAGTCAACCAAAAAACAAAGATGAGAATAGTCAACCAAAAAACAAAGATGAGAATAGTCAACCAAAAAACAAAGATGAGAATAGTCAACCAAAAGACAAAGATGAGAATAGTCAACCAAAAAACAAAGATGAGAATAGTCAACCAAAAAACAAAGATGAGAATAGTCAACCAAAAAACAAAGATGAGAATAGTCAACCAAAAAACAAAGATGAGAATAGTCAACCAAAAAACAAAGATGAGAATAGTCAACCAAAAAACAAAGATGAGAATAGTCAACCAAAAAACAAAGATGAGAATAGTCAACCAAAAAACAAAGATGAGAATAGTCAACCAAAAGACAAAGATGAGAATAGTCAACCAAAAAACAAAGATGAGAATAGTCAACCAAAAAACAAAGATGAGAATAGTCAACCAAAAAACAAAGATGAGAATAGTCAACCAAAAAACAAAGATGAGAATAGTCAACCAAAAAACAAAGATGAGAATAGTCAACCAAAAAACAAAGATGAGAATAGTCAACCAAAAAACAAAGATGAGAATAGTCAACCAAAAGACAAAGATGAGAATAGTCAACCAAAAAACAAAGATGAGAATAGTCAACCAAAAAACAAAGATGAGAATAGTCAACCAAAAAACAAAGATGAGAATAGTCAACCAAAAAACAAAGATGAGAATAGTCAACCAAAAAACAAAGATGAGAATAGTCAACCAAAAAACAAAGATGAGAATAGTCAACCAAAAAACAAAGATGAGAATAGTCAACCAAAAAACAAAGATGAGAATAGTCAACCAAAAAACAAAGATGAGAATAGTCAACCAAAAAACAAAGATGAGAATAGTCAACCAAAAAACAAAGATGAGAATAGTCAACCAAAAGACAAAGATGAGAATAGTCAACCAAAAAACAAAGATGAGAATAGTCAACCAAAAAACAAAGATGAGAATAGTCAACCAAAAAACAAAGATGAGAATAGTCAACCAAAAAACAAAGATGAGAATAGTCAACCAAAAAACAAAGATGAGAATAGTCAACCAAAAAACAAAGATGAGAATAGTCAACCAAAAAACAAAGATGAGAATAGTCAACCAAAAAACAAAGATGAGAATAGTCAACCAAAAGACAAAGATGAGAATAGTCAACCAAAAAACAAAGATGAGAATAGTCAACCAAAAAACAAAGATGAGAATAGTCAACCAAAAAACAAAGATGAGAATAGTCAACCAAAAGACAAAGATGAGAATAGTCAACCAAAAAACAAAGATGAGAATAGTCAACCAAAAGACAAAGATGAGAATAGTCAACCAAAAAACAAAGATGAGAATAGTCAACCAAAAAACAAAGATGAGAATAGTCAACCAAAAGACAAAGATGAGAATAGTCAACCAAAAAACAAAGATGAGAATAGTCAACCAAAAGACAAAGATGAGAATAGTCAACCAAAAAACAAAGATGAGAATAGTCAACCAAAAAACAAAGATGAGAATAGTCAACCAAAAAACAAAGATGAGAATAGTCAACCAAAAAACAAAGATGAGAATAGTCAACCAAAAGACAAAGATGAGAATAGTCAACCAAAAAACAAAGATGAGAATAGTCAACCAAAAAACAAAGATGAGAATAGTCAACCAAAAAACAAAGATGAGAATAGTCAACCAAAAGACAAAGATGAGAATAGTCAAACAAAAGACAAAGATGAGAATAGTCAACCAAAAAACAAAGATGAGAATAGTCAACCAAAAAACAAAGATGAGAATAGTCAACCAAAAAACAAAGATGAGAATAGTCAACCAAAAGACAAAGATGAGAATAGTCAACCAAAAAACAAAGATGAGAATAGTCAACCAAAAAACAAAGATGAGAATAGTCAACCAAAAGACAAAGATGAGAATAGTCAACCAAAAAACAAAGATGAGAATAGTCAACCAAAAAACAAAGATGAGAATAGTCAACCAAAAAACAAAGATGAGAATAGTCAACCAAAAAACAAAGATGAGAATAGTCAACCAAAAGACAAAGATGAGAATAGTCAACCAAAAAACAAAGATGAGAATAGTCAACCAAAAAACAAAGATGAGAATAGTCAACCAAAAAACAAAGATGAGAATAGTCAACCAAAAGACAAAGATGAGAATAGTCAAACAAAAGACAAAGATGAGAATAGTCAACCAAAAAACAAAGATGAGAATAGTCAACCAAAAAACAAAGATGAGAATAGTCAACCAAAAAACAAAGATGAGAATAGTCAACCAAAAGACAAAGATGAGAATAGTCAACCAAAAAACAAAGATGAGAATAGTCAACCAAAAAACAAAGATGAGAATAGTCAACCAAAAAACAAAGATGAGAATAGTCAACCAAAAGACAAAGATGAGAATAGTCAACCAAAAAACAAAGATGAGAATAGTCAACCAAAAAACAAAGATGAGAATAGTCAAACAAAAGACAAAGATGAGAATAGTCAACCAAAAAACAAAGATGAGAATAGTCAACCAAAAAACAAAGATGAGAATAGTCAACCAAAAAACAAAGATGAGAATAGTCAACCAAAAAACAAAGATGAGAATAGTCAACCAAAAAACAAAGATGAGAATAGTCAACCAAAAAACAAAGATGAGAATAGTCAACCAAAAAACAAAGATGAGAATAGTCAACCAAAAAACAAAGATGAGAATAGTCAACCAAAAGACAAAGATGAGAATAGTCAACCAAAAAACAAAGATGAGAATAGTCAACCAAAAAACAAAGATGAGAATAGTCAAACAAAAGACAAAGATGAGAATAGTCAACCAAAAAACAAAGATGAGAATAGTCAACCAAAAAACAAAGATGAGAATAGTCAACCAAAAAACAAAGATGAGAATAGTCAACCAAAAAACAAAGATGAGAATAGTCAACCAAAAAACAAAGATGAGAATAGTCAAACAAAAGACAAAGATGAGAATAGTCAACCAAAAAACAAAGATGAGAATAGTCAACCAAAAAACAAAGATGAGAATAGTCAACCAAAAGACAAAGATGAGAATAGTCAACCAAAAAACAAAGATGAGAATAGTCAACCAAAAAACAAAGATGAGAATAGTCAACCAAAAAACAAAGATGAGAATAGTCAAACAAAAGACAAAGATGAGAATAGTCAACCAAAAAACAAAGATGAGAATAGTCAACCAAAAAACAAAGATGAGAATAGTCAACCAAAAAACAAAGATGAGAATAGTCAACCAAAAAACAAAGATGAGAATAGTCAACCAAAAAACAAAGATGAGAATAGTCAACCAAAAAACAAAGATGAGAATAGTCAACCAAAAAACAAAGATGAGAATAGTCAAACAAAAGACAAAGATGAGAATAGTCAACCAAAAAACAAAGATGAGAATAGTCAACCAAAAAACAAAGATGAGAATAGTCAACCAAAAGACAAAGATGAGAATAGTCAACCAAAAAACAAAGATGAGAATAGTCAACCAAAAAACAAAGATGAGAATAGTCAAACAAAAGACAAAGATGAGAATAGTCAACCAAAAAACAAAGATGAGAATAGTCAACCAAAAAACAAAGATGAGAATAGTCAACCAAAAAACAAAGATGAGAATAGTCAACCAAAAAACAAAGATGAGAATAGTCAAACAAAAAACAACGATGAGAATAGTCAACCAAAAAACAAAGATGAGAATAGTCAACCTAAAAACAAAGATGAGAATAGTCAACCAAAAAACAAAGATGAGAATAGTCAACCAAAAAACAAAGATGAGAATAGTCAACCAAAAAACAAAGATGAGAATAGTCAAACAAAAAACAAAGATGAGAATAGTCAAACAAAAAACAAAGATGAGAATAGTCAAACAAAAAACAAAGATGAGAATAGTCAAAATAAAAACAACGATGAGAATAGTCAACCAAAAAACAAAGATGAGAATAGTCAACCAAAAAACAAAGATGAGAATAGTCAACCAAAAAACAAAGATGAGAATAGTCAACCAAAAAACAAAGATGAGAATAGTCAACCAAAAAACAAAGATGAGAATAGTCAAACAAAAAACAAAGATGAGAATAGTCAAACAAAAAACAAAGATGAGAATAGTCAACCAAAAAACAAAGATGAGAATAGTCAACCAAAAAACAAAGATGAGAATAGTCAACCAAAAAACAAAGATGAGAATAGTCAACCAAAAAACAAAGATGAGAATAGTCAAACAAAAAACAACGATGAGAATAGTCAACCAAAAAACAAAGATGAGAATAGTCAACCTAAAAACAAAGATGAGAATAGTCAACCAAAAAACAAAGATGAGAATAGTCAAACAAAAAACAAAGATGAGAATAGTCAACCAAAAAACAAAGATGAGAATAGTCAACCAAAAAACAAAGATGAGAATAGTCAACCAAAAAACAAAGATGAGAATAGTCAAACAAAAAACAAAGATGAGAATAGTCAAACAAAAAACAAAGATGAGAATAGTCAACCAAAAAACAACGATGAGAATAGCCAACCAAAAAACAAAGATGAGAATAGTCAACCAAAAGACAAAGATGAGAATAGTCAAACAAAAAACAAAGATGAGAATAGTCAACCTAAAAACAAAGATGAGAATAGTCAACCAAAAAACAAAGATGAGAATAGTCAACCAAAAAACAAACATGAGAATAGTCAAACAAAAAACAAAGATGAGAATAGTCAAACAAAAAACAAAGATGAGAATAGTAAACCAAAAAACAACGATGAGAATAGTCAACCAAAAAACAAAGATGAGAATAGTCAACCAAAAAACAAAGATGACAATAGTCAACCAAAAAACAAAGATGAGAATAGTCAACCAAAAAACAAAGATGAGAATAGTCAACCAAAAAACAAAGATGAGAATAGTCAAACAAAAAACAAAGATGAGAATAGTCAAACAAAAAACAAAGATGAGAATAGTCAACCAAAAAACAAAGATGAGAATAGTCAAACAAAAAACAATGAGAATAGTCAAACAAAAAACAAAGATGAGAATAGTCAACCAAAAAACAAAGATGAGAATAGTCAAACAAAAAACAAAGATGAGAATAGTCAACCAAAAAACAAAGATGAGAATAGTCAACCAAAAAAAAAAGATGAGAATAGTCAACCAAAAAACAAAGATGAGAATAGTCAACCAAAAAACAAAGATGAGAATAGTCAAACAAAAAACAAAGATGAGAATAGTCAACCAAAAAACAAAGATGAGAATAGTCAACCAAAAAACAACGATGAGAATAGTCAACCGAAAAACAAAGATGAGAATAGTCAACCTAAAAACAAAGATGAGAATAGTCAACCAAAAAACAAAGATGAGAATAGTCAACCAAAAGACAAAGATGAGAATAGTCAACCGAAAAACAAAGATGAGAATAGTCAACCAAAAAACAAAGATGAGAATAGTCAATCAAAAAACAAAGATGAGAATAGTCAACCAAAAAACAAAGATTACAATAGTCAACCAAAAAACAAAGATGAGAATAGTCAACCAAAAAACAAAGATGAGAATAGTCAACCAAAAAACAAAGATGACAATAGTCAAACAAAAAACAAAGATGAGAATAGTCAACCGAAAAACAAAGATGACAATAGTCAAACAAAAAACAAAGATGACAATAGTCAACCAAAAAACAAAGATTACAATAGTCAACCAAAAAACAAAGATGAGAATAGTCAACCAAAAAACAAAGATGAGAATAGTCAACCAAAAAACAAAGATGAGAATAGTCAACCAAAAAACAAAGATGACAATAGTCAAACAAAAAACAAAGATGAGAATAGTCAACCGAAAAACAAAGATGACAATAGTCAAACAAAAAACAAAGATGAGAATAGTCAACCGAAAAACAAAGATGACAATAATCAAACAAAAAACAAAGATGAGAATAGTCAACCGAAAAACAAAGATGAGAATAGTCAACCGAAAAAAAAAGATTAGAATAGTAAAACAAAAAACAAAGATGAGAATAGTCAACCAAAAAACAAAGTTGAGAATAGTCAACCAAAAAACAAAGATGAGAATAGTCAAACAAAAAACAAAGATGAGAATAGTCAAACAAAAAACAAAGATGAGAATAGTTAACCTAAAAACCAAGATGAGAATAGTCAACCAAAAAACAAAGATGAGAATAGTCAACCAAAAAACAAAGATGAGAATAGTCAACCAAAAAACAGAGATGAGAATAGTCAACCGAAAAACAAAGATGAGAATAGTCTACCGAAAAACAAAGATGAGAATAGTCAACCAAAAAACAAAGATGAGAATAGTCAACCAAAAAACAAAGATGGGAATGGTAAACCAAAAAACAAAGATGAGAATAGTCAACCTAAAAGCAAAGATTAGAATAGTCAACCAAAAACAAAGATGAGCATAGTCAACCAAAAACAAAGATGAGCATAGTCAACCAAAAAAAAAGATGAGCATAGTCAACCAAAAAACAAAGATGAGAATAGTCAAACAAAAAACAACGATGAGAATAGTCAACCAAAAAACAAAGATGAGAATAGTCAACCTAAAAACAAAGATGAGAATAGTCAACCAAAAAACAAAGATGAGAATAGTAAAACAAAAAACAAAGATGAGAATAGTCAACCAAAAAACAAAGATGAGAATAGTCAACCAAAAAACAAAGATGAGAATAGTCAACCAAAAAACAAAGATGAGAATAGTCAACCAAAAAACAAAGATGAGAATAGTCAAACAAAAAACAAAGATGAGAATAGTAAACCAAAAAACAACGATGAGAATAGTCAACCAAAAAACAAAGATGAGAATAGTCAACCAAAAAACAAAGATGAGAATAGTCAACCAAAAAACAAAGATGACAATAGTCAACCAAAAAACAAAGATGAGAATAGTCAACCAAAAAACAAAGATGAGAATAGTCAACCAAAAAACAAAGATGAGAATAGTCAACCAAAAAACAAAGATGAGAATAGTCAACCAAAAAACAAAGATGAGAATAGTCAACCAAAAAACAAAGATGAGAATAGTCAAAAAAAAACAAAGATGAGAATAGTCAAACAAAAAACAAAGATGAGAATAGTCAAACAAAAAACAAAGATGAGAATAGTCAACCAAAAAACAAAGATGAGAATAGTCAAACAAAAAACAATGAGAATAGTCAAACAAAAAACAAAGATGAGAATAGTCAACCAAAAAACAAAGATGAGAATAGTCAACCAAAAAACAAAGATGAGAATAGTCAACCGAAAAACAAAGATGAGAATAGTCAACCGAAAAACAAAGATGAGAATAGTCAACCAAAAAACAAAGATGAGAATAGTCAACCAAAAAACAAAGATGGGAATGGTAAACCAAAAAACAAAGATGAGAATAGTCAACCTAAAAGCAAAGATGAGAATAGTCAACCAAAAACAAAGATGAGCATAGTCAACCAAAAAAAAAGATGAGCATAGTCAACCAAAAAACAAAGATGAGAATAGTCAACCAAAAAACAAAGATGAGAATAGTCAACCAAAAAACAAAGATGAGAATAGTCAAACAAAAAACAAAGATGTGAGAATAGTCAACCAAAAAACAAATATGAGAATAGTCAACCAAAAAACAACGATGAGAATAGCCAACCAAAAAACAAAGATGAGAATAGTCAACCAAAAAACAAAGATGAGAATAGTCAAACAAAAAACAAAGATGAGAATAGTCAAACAAAAAACAAAGATGAGAATAGTCAACCTAAAAACAAAGATGAGAATAGTCAACCAAAAAACAAAGATGAGAATAGTCAACCAAAAAACAAAGATGAGAATAGTCAACCAAAAAACAAAGATGAGAATAGTCAAACAAAAAACAAAGATGAGAATAGTCAAACAAAAAACAAAGATGAGAATAGTAAACCAAAAAACAACGATGAGAATAGTCAACCAAAAAACAAAGATGAGAATAGTCAACCAAAAAACAAAGATGAGAATAGTCAACCAAAAAACAAAGATGACAATAGTCAACCAAAAAACAAAGATGAGAATAGTCAAACAAAAAACAAAGATGAGAATAGTCAAACAAAAAACAAAGATGAGAATAGTCAAACAAAAAACAAAGATGAGAATAGTCAACCAAAAAACAAAGATGAGAATAGTCAACCAAAAAACAAAGATGAGAATAGTCAACCAAAAAACAAAGATGAGAATAGTCAAACAAAAAACAAAGATGAGAATAGTCAAACAAAAAACAAAGATGAGAATAGTCAAACAAAAAACAAAGATGAGAATAGTCAACCAAAAAACAAAGATGAGAATAGTCAAACAAAAAACAAAGATGAGAATAGTCAAACAAAAAACAAAGATGAGAATAGTCAACCAAAAAACAAAGATGAGAATAGTCAAACAAAAAACAAAGATGAGAATAGTCAACCAAAAAACAAAGATGAGAATAGTCAACCAAAAAACAAAGATGAGAATAGTCAACCAAAAAACAAAGATGAGAATAGTCAACCAAAAAACAAAGGTGAGAATAGTCAAACAAAAAACAAAGATGAGAATAGTCAACCAAAAAACAAAGATGAGAATAGTCAACCAAAAAACAACGATGAGAATAGTCAACCGAAAAACAAAGATGAGAATAGTCAACCTAAAAACAAAGATGAGAATAGTCAATCAAAAAACAAAGATGAGAATAGTCAACCAAAAGACAAAGATGAGAATAGTCAACCGAAAAACAAAGATGAGAATAGTCAACCAAAAAACAAAGATGAGAATAGTCAATCAAAAAACAACGATGAGAATAGTCAACCAAAAAACAAAGATTACAATAGTCAACCAAAAAACAAAGATGAGAATAGTCAACCAAAAAACAAAGATGAGAATAGTCAACCAAAAAACAAAGATGACAATAGTCAAACAAAAAACAAAGATGAGAATAGTCAACCGAAAAACAAAGATGACAATAGTCAAACAAAAAACAAAGATGACAATAGTCAACCAAAAAACAAAGATTACAATAGTCAACCAAAAAACAAAGATGAGAATAGTCAACCAAAAAACAAAGATGAGAATAGTCAACCAAAAAACAAAGATGACAATAGTCAAACAAAAAACAAAGATGAGAATAGTCAACCAAAAAACAAAGATGAGAATAGTCAACCGAAAAACAAAGATGACAATAGTCAAACAAAAAACAAAGATGAGAATAGTCAACTGAAATACAAAGATGAGAATAGTCAACCGAAAAACAAAGATGAGAATAGTCAACACAAAAAACAAAGATGACAATAGTCAACCGAAAAACAAAGATGACAATAGTCAAACAAAAAACAAAGATGACAATAGTCAAACAAAAAACAAAGATGACAACAGTCAACCAAAAAACAAAGATGAGAATAGTCAACCAAAAACAAAGATGTGAGAATAGTCAACCAAAAAACAAAGATTACAATAGTCAACCAAAAAACAAAGATGAGAATAGTCAACCAAAAAACAAAGATTACAATAGTCAACTAAAAAACAAAGATGAGAATAGTCAACCAAAAACAAAGATGTGAGAATAGTCAACCAAAAAACAAAGATGACAATAGTCAAACAAAAAATAAAGATGAGAATAGTCAACCAAAAAACAAAGATGAGAATAGTCAACCGAAAAACAAAGATGACAATTGTCAACCAAAAAACAAAGATGAGAATAGTCAACCGAAAAACAAAGATGACAATAGTCAAACAAAAAACAAAGATGAGAATAGTCAACCGAAAAACAAAGATGAGAATAGTCAACCGAAAAACAAAGATGACAATAGTCAAACAAAAAACAAAGATGAGAATAGTCAACCGAAAAACAAAGATGACAATAGTCAAACAAAAAACAAAGATGAGAATAGTCAACCGAAAAACAAAGATGAGAATAGTCGACCGAAAAACAAAGATGAGAATAGTCAAACAAAAAACAAAGATGAGAATAGTCAACCAAAAAACAAAGATGAGAATAGTCAATCAAAAAACAAAGATGAGAATAGTCAACCAAAAGACAAAGATGAGAATAGTCAACCGAAAAACAAAGATGAGAATAGTCAACCAAAAAACAAAGATGAGAATAGTCAATCAAAAAACAACGATGAGAATAGTCAACCAAAAAACAAAGATTACAATAGTCAACCAAAAAACAAAGATGAGAATAGTCAATCAAAAAACAACGATGAGAATAGTCAACCAAAATACAAAGATTACAATAGTCAACCAAAAAACAAAGATGAGAATAGTCAACCAAAAAACAAAGATGAGAATAGTCAACCAAAAAACAAAGATGAGAATAGTCAACCTAAAAGCAAAGATGAGAATAGTCAACCAAAAACAAAGATGAGCATAGTTAACCAAAAACAAAGTTGAGCATAGTCAACCAAAAAAAAAGATGAGCATAGTCAACCAAAAAACAAAGATGAGAATAGTCAACCAAAAAACAAAGATGAGAATCGTCAACCAAAAAACACAGATGAGAATAGTCAACCAAAAAAAAAGATGGGCATAGTAAAGCAAAAAACAAAGATGAGAATAGTCAACAAAAAAACAAAGATGAGAATAGTCAACCAAAAAGAAAGATGAGAATAGTAAACCAAAAAACAAATATGAGCATAGTCAACCAAAAAACAAAGATGAGAATAGTCAACCAAAAAACAAAAATGAGAATCGTCAACCAAAAAACAAAGATGGGCATAGTCAACCAAAAAACAAAGATGAGCATAGTCCACCAAAAACAAAGATGAGAATAGTAAACCAAAAAGAGAGATGAGAATGGTCAACCCAAAAACAAAGATGAGAATAGTCAACCAAAAAACAAAGATGAAAATAGTCGACCAAAAAACACAGATGAAAATAGTCAACCAAAAAACAAAGATGAGAATAGAAAACCAAAAAACAACGATGAGAATAGTCAACCGAAAAACAAAGATGAGAATAGTCAACCTAAAAACAAAGATGAGAATAGTCAACCAAAAGACAAAGATGAGAATAGTCAACCGAAAAACAAAGATGAGAATAGTCAACCAAAAAACAAAGATGAGAATAGTCAATCAAAAAAACAACGATGAGAATAGTCAACCAAAAAACAAAGATGAGAATAGTCAACCAAAAAACAAAGATGAGAATAGTCAACCAAAAAACAAAGATGAGAATAGTCAAACAAAAAACAAAGATGAGAATAGTCAACCAAAAAACAAAGATGAGAATAGTCAACCAAAAAACAAAGATGAGAATAGTCAACCAAAAAACAAAGATGACAATAGTCAAACAAAAAACAAAGATGAGAATAGTCAACCAAAAAACAAAGATGAGAATAGTCAACCGAAAAACAAAGATGACAATAGTCAAACAAAAAACAAAGATGAGAATAGTCAACCGAAAAACAAAGATGACAATAGTCAAACAAAAAACAAAGATGACAATAGTCAAACAAAAAACAAAGATGACAATAGTCAACCAAAAAACAAAGATTACAATAGTCAACCAAAAAACAAAGATGAGAATAGTCAACCAATAAACAAAGATGAGAATAGTCAACCAAAAAACAAAGATGACAATAGTCAAACAAAAAACAAACATGAGAATAGTCAACCAAAAAACAAAGATGAGAATAGTCAACCGAAAAACAAAGATGACAATAGTCAACCAAAAAACAAAGATGAGAATAGTCAACCGAAAAACAAAGATGAGAATAGTCAAACAAAAAACAAAGATGAGAATAGTCAACCGAAAAACAAAGATGACAATAGTCAAACAAAAAACAAAGATGAGAATAGTCAACCAAAAAACAAAGATGAGAATAGTCAACCTAAAAACCAAGATGAGAATAGTCAACCAAAAAACAAAGATGAGAATAGTCAAACAAAAAACAAAGATGAGAATAGTCAACCGAAAAACAAAGATGAGAATAGTCAACCGAAAAACAAAGATGAGAATAGTCAAACAAAAAACAAAGATGAGAATAGTCAACCAAAAAACAAAGATGGGAATGGTCAAACAAAAAACAAAGATGAGAATAGTCAACCAAAAAACAAAGATGAGAATAGTCAACCAAAAAACAAAGATGGGAATGGTCAAACAAAAAACAAAGATGGGAATGGTCAAATAAAAAACAAAGATGACAATAGTCAAACAAAAAACAAAGATGAGAATAGTCAACCAAAAAACAAAGATGAGAATAGTCAACCAAAAAACAAAGATGAGAATGGTCAACCAAAAAACAAAGATGAGAATAGTCAAACAAAAAACAAAGATGAGAATAGTCAAACAAAAAACAAAGATGAGAATAGTCAACCTAAAAACAAAGATGAGAATAGTCAACCAAAAAACAAAGATGAGAATAGTCAACCGAAAAACAAAGATGAGAATAGTCAACCAAAAAACAAAGATGACAATAGTCAACCAAAAAACAAAGATGAGAATAGTCAACCAAAAAACAAAGATGAGAATAGTCAACCAAAAAACAAAGTTGAGAATAGTCAAACAAAAAACAAAGATGAGAATAGTCAACCAAAAAACAAAGATGAGAATAGTCAACCAAAAAACAAAGATGAGAATAGTCAAACAAAAAACAAAGATGAGAATAGTCAAACAAAAAACAAAGATGAGAATAGTCAAACAAAAAACAAAGATGAGAATAGTCAACCAAAAAACAAAGATGAGAATAGTCAAACAAAAAACAATGAGAATAGTCAAACAAAAAACAAAGATGAGAATAGTCAACCAAAAAACAAAGATGAGAATAGTCAACCAAAAAACAAAGATGAGAATAGTCAACCGAAAAACAAAGATGAGAATAGTCAACCGAAAAACAAAGATGAAAATAGTCAACCGAAAAACAAAGATGAGAATAGTCAAACAAAAAACAAATATGAGAATAGTCAACCAAAAAACAAAGATGAGAATAGTCAACCAAAAAACAAAGATGGGAATGGTAAACCAAAAAACAAAGATGAGAATAGTCAACCAAAAAACAAAGATGAGAATAGTCAACCAAAAAACAAAGATGAGAATAGTCAAACAAAAAACAAAGATGAGAATAGTCAAACAAAAAACAAAGATGAGAATAGTAAACCAAAAAACAACGATGAGAATAGTCAACCAAAAAACAAAGATGAGAATAGTCAACCAAAAAACAAAGATGAGAATAGTCAACCAAAAAACAAAGATGACAATAGTCAACCAAAAAACAAAGATGAGAATAGTCAACCAAAAAACAAAGATGAGAATAGTCAAACAAAAAACAAAGATGAGAATAGTCAAACAAAAAACAAAGATGAGAATAGTCAACCAAAAAACAAAGATGACAATAGTCAACCAAAAAACAAAGATGAGAATAGTCAAAAAAAAAACAAAGATGAGAATAGTCAAACAAAAAACAAAGATGAGAATAGTCAAACAAAAAACAAAGATGAGAATAGTCAACCAAAAAACAAAGATGAGAATAGTCAAACAAAAAACAATGAGAATAGTCAAACAAAAAACAAAGATGAGAATAGTCAACCAAAAAACAAAGATGAGAATAGTCAACCAAAAAACAAAGATGAGAATAGTCAACCGAAAAACAAAGATGAGAATAGTCAACCGAAAAACAAAGATGAGAATAGTCAACCAAAAAACAAAGATGAGAATAGTCAACCAAAAAACAAAGATGGGAATGGTAAACCAAGAAACAAAGATGAGAATAGTCAACCTAAAAGCAAAGATGAGAATAGTCAACCAAAAACAAAGATGAGCATAGTCAACCAAAAAAAAAGATGAGCATAGTCAACCAAAAAACAAAGATGAGAATAGTCAAACAAAAAACAACGATGAGAATAGTCAACCAAAAAACAAAGATGAGAATAGTCAACCTAAAAGGAAAGATGAGAATAGTCAACCAAAAAACAAAGATGAGAATAGTCAAACAAAAAACAAAGATGAGAATAGTCAACCAAAAAACAAAGATGAGAATAGTCAACCAAAAAACAAAGATGAGAATAGTCAACCAAAAAACAAAGATGAGAATAGTCAAACAAAAAACAAAGATGAGAATAGTCAAACAAAAAACAAAGATGAGAATAGTCAACCAAAAAACAACGATGAGAATAGCCAACCAAAAAACAAAGATGAGAATAGTCAACCAAAAAACAAAGATGAGAATAGTCAAACAAAAAACAAAGATGAGAATAGTCAAACAAAAAACAAAGATGAGAATAGTCAACCTAAAAACAAAGATGAGAATAGTCAACCAAAAAACAAAGATGAAAATAGTCGACCAAAAAACACAGATGAAAATAGTCAACCAAAAAACAAAGATGAGAATAGAAAACCAAAAAACAAAGATGAGAATAGTCAGCCGAAAAACAAAGATGAGAATAGTCAACCTAAAAACAAAGATGAGAATAGTCAATCAAAAAACAAAGATGAGAATAGTCAACCAAAAGACAAAGATGAGAATAGTCAACCGAAAAACAAAGATGAGAATAGTCAACCAAAAAACAAAGATGAGAATAGTCAATCAAAAAACAACGATGAGAATAGTCAACCAAAAAACATAGATTACAATAGTCAACCAAAAAACAAAGATGAGAATAGTCAACCAAAAAACAAAGATGAGAATAGTCAACCAAAAAACAAAGATGACAATAGTCAAACAAAAAACAAAGATGAGAATAGTCAACCGAAAAACAAAGATGACAATAGTCAAACAAAAAACAAAGATGAGAATAGTCAACCAAAAAACAAAGATGAGAATAGTCAACCAAAAAACAAAGATGAGAATAGTCAACCAAAAAACAAAGATGAGAATAGTCAACCAAAAAACAAAGATGACAATAGTCAAACAAAAAACAAAGATGAGAATAGTCAACCGAAAAACAAAGATGACAATAGTCAAACAAAAAACAAAGATGAGAATAGTCAACCGAAAAACAAAGATGAGAATAGTCAACCAAAAAACAAAGATGAGAATAGTCAAACAAAAAACAAAGATGAGAATAGTCAAACAAAAAACAAAGATGAGAATAGTCAACCAAAAAACAAAGATGAGAATAGTCAAACAAAAAACAATGAGAATAGTCAAACAAAAAACAAAGATGAGAATAGTCAACCAAAAAACAAAGATGAGAATAGTCAACCAAAAAACAAAGATGAGAATAGTCAACCGAAAAACAAAGATGAGAATAGTCAACCGAAAAACAAAGATGAGAATAGTCAACCGAAAAACAAAGATGAGAATAGTCAAACAAAAAACAAATATGAGAATAGTCAACCAAAAAACAAAGATGAGAATAGTCAACCAAAAAACAAAGATGGGAATGGTAAACCAAAAAACAAAGATGAGAATAGTCAACCAAAAAACAAAGATGAGAATAGTCAACCAAAAAACAAAGATGAGAATAGTCAAACAAAAAACAAAGATGAGAATAGTCAAACAAAAAACAAAGATGAGAATAGTAAACCAAAAAACAAAGATGACAATAGTCAACCAAAAAACAAAGATTACAATAGTCAACCAAAAAACAAAGATGAGAATAGTCAACCAATAAACAAAGATGAGAATAGTCAACCAAAAAACAAAGATGACAATAGTCAAATAAAAAACAAAGATGAGAATAGTCAACCAAAAAACAAAGATGAGAATAGTCAACCGAAAAACAAAGATGACAATAGTCAACCAAAAAACAAAGATGAGAATAGTCAACCGAAAAACAAAGATGAGAATAGTCAAACAAAAAACAAAGATGAGAATAGTCAACCGAAAAACAAAGATGACAATAGTCAAACAAAAAACAAAGATGAGAATAGTCAACCAAAAAACAAAGATGAGAATAGTCAACCTAAAAACCAAGATGAGAATAGTCAACCAAAAAACAAAGATGAGAATAGTCAAACAAAAAACAAAGATGAGAATAGTCAACCGAAAAACAAAGATGAGAATAGTCAACCGAAAAACAAAGATGAGAATAGTCAAACAAAAAACAAAGATGAGAATAGTCAACCAAAAAACAAAGATGGGAATGGTCAAACAAAAAACAAAGATGAGAATAGTCAACCAAAAAACAAAGATGAGAATAGTCAACCAAAAAACAAAGATGGGAATGGTCAAACAAAAAACAAAGATGGGAATGGTCAAATAAAAAACAAAGATGACAATAGTCAAACAAAAAACAAAGATGAGAATAGTCAACCAAAAAACAAAGATGAGAATAGTCAACCAAAAAACAAAGATGAGAATGGTCAACCAAAAAACAAAGATGAGAATAGTCAAACAAAAAACAAAGATGAGAATAGTCAAACAAAAAACAAAGATGAGAATAGTCAACCTAAAAACAAAGATGAGAATAGTCAACCAAAAAACAAAGATGAGAATAGTCAACCAAAAAACAAAGATGAGAATAGTCAACCAAAAAACAAAGATGACAATAGTCAACCAAAAAACAAAGATGAGAATAGTCAACCAAAAAACAAAGATGAGAATAGTCAACCAAAAAACAAAGTTGAGAATAGTCAAACAAAAAACAAAGATGAGAATGGTCAACCAAAAAACAAAGATGAGAATAGTCAACCAAAAAACAAAGATGAGAATAGTCAAACAAAAAACAAAGATGAGAATAGTCAAACAAAAAACAAAGATGAGAATAGTCAACCAAAAAACAAAGATGAGAATAGTCAACCAAAAAACAAAGATGAGAATAGTCAACCGAAAAACAAAGATGAGAATAGTCAACCGAAAAACAAAGATGAGAATAGTCAACCAAAAAACAAAGATGAGAATAGTCAACCAAAAAACAAAGATGGGAATGGTAAACCAAAAAACAAAGATGAGAATAGTCAACCTAAAAGCAAAGATGAGAATAGTCAACCAAAAACAAAGATGAGCATAGTCAACCAAAAAAAAAGATGAGCATAGTCAACCAAAAAACAAAGATGAGAATAGTCAAACAAAAAACAACGATGAGAATAGTCAACCAAAAAACAAAGATGAGAATAGTCAACCTAAAAACAAAGATGAGAATAGTCAACCAAAAAACAAAGATGAGAATAGTCAAACAAAAAACAAAGATGAGAATAGTCAACCAAAAAACAAAGATGAGAATAGTCAACCAAAAAACAAAGATGAGAATAGTCAACCAAAAAACAAAGATGAGAATAGTCAAACAAAAAACAAAGATGAGAATAGTCAAACAAAAAACAAATATGAGAATAGTCAACCAAAAAACAACGATGAGAATAGCCAACCAAAAAACAAAGATGAGAATAGTCAACCAAAAAACAAAGATGAGAATAGTCAAACAAAAAACAAAGATGAGAATAGTCAAACAAAAAACAAAGATGAGAATAGTCAACCTAAAAACAAAGATGAGAATAGTCAACCAAAAAACAAAGATGAAAATAGTCGACCAAAAAACACAGATGAAAATAGTCAACCAAAAAACAAAGATGAGAATAGAAAACCAAAAAACAAAGATGAGAATAGTCAACCGAAAAACAAAGATGAGAATAGTCAACCTAAAAACAAAGATGAGAATAGTCAATCAAAAAACAAAGATGAGAATAGTCAACCAAAAGACAAAGATGAGAATAGTCAACCGAAAAACAAAGATGAGAATAGTCAACCAAAAAACAAAGATGAGAATAGTCAATCAAAAAACAACGATGAGAATAGTCAACCAAAAAACATAGATTACAATAGTCAACCAAAAAACAAAGATGAGAATAGTCAACCAAAAAACAAAGATGAGAATAGTCAACCAAAAAACAAAGATGACAATAGTCAAACAAAAAACAAAGATGAGAATAGTCAACCGAAAAACAAAGATGACAATAGTCAAACAAAAAACAAAGATGAGAATAGTCAACCAAAAAACAAAGATGAGAATAGTCAACCAAAAAACAAAGATGAGAATAGTCAACCAAAAAACAAAGATGAGAATAGTCAACCAAAAAACAAAGATGACAATAGTCAAACAAAAAACAAAGATGAGAATAGTCAACCGAAAAACAAAGATGACAATAGTCAAACAAAAAACAAAGATGAGAATAGTCAACCGAAAAACAAAGATGACAATAGTCAAACAAAAAACAAAGATGACAATAGTCAAACAAAAAACAAAGATGACAATAGTCAACCAAAAAACAAAGATTACAATAGTCAACCAAAAAACAAAGATGAGAATAGTCAACCAATAAACAAAGATGAGAATAGTCAACCAAAAAACAAAGATGACAATAGTCAAACAAAAAACAAAGATGAGAATAGTCAACCAAAAAACAAAGATGAGAATAGTCAACCGAAAAACAAAGATGACAATAGTCAACCAAAAAACAAAGATGAGAATAGTCAACCGAAAAACAAAGATGACAATAGTCAAACAAAAAACAAAGATGAGAATAGTCAACCGAAAAACAAAGATGAGAATAGTCAACCAAAAAACAAAGATGAGAATAGTCAAACAAAAAACAAAGATGAGAATAGTCAAACAAAAAACAAAGATGAGAATAGTCAACCAAAAAACAAAGATGAGAATAGTCAAACAAAAAACAATGAGAATAGTCAAACAAAAAACAAAGATGAGAATAGTCAACCAAAAAACAAAGATGAGAATAGTCAACCAAAAAACAAAGATGAGAATAGTCAACCGAAAAACAAAGATGAGAATAGTCAACCGAAAAACAAAGATGAGAATAGTCAACCGAAAAACAAAGATGAGAATAGTCAAACAAAAAACAAAGATGAGAATAGTCAACCAAAAAACAAAGATGAGAATAGTCAACCAAAAAACAAAGATGGGAATGGTAAACCAAAAAACAAAGATGAGAATAGTCAACCAAAAAACAAAGATGAGAATAGTCAACCAAAAAACAAAGATGAGAATAGTCAAACAAAAAACAAAGATGAGAATAGTCAAACAAAAAACAAAGATGAGAATAGTAAACCAAAAAACAACGATGAGAATAGTCAACCAAAAAACAAAGATGAGAATAGTCAACCAAAAAACAAAGATGAGAATAGTCAACCAAAAAACAAAGATGACAATAGTCAACCAAAAAACAAAGATGAGAATAGTCAACCAAAAAACAAAGATGAGAATAGTCAAACAAAAAACAAAGATGAGAATAGTCAAACAAAAAACAAAGATGAGAATAGTCAACCAAAAAACAAAGATGAGAATAGTCAACCAAAAAACAAAGATGAGAATAGTCAAAAAAAAAACAAAGATGAGAATAGTCAAACAAAAAACAAAGATGAGAATAGTCAAACAAAAAACAAAGATGAGAATAGTCAACCAAAAAACAAAGATGAGAATAGTCAAACAAAAAACAATGAGAATAGTCAAACAAAAAACAAAGATGAGAATAGTCAACCAAAAAACAAAGATGAGAATAGTCAACCGAAAAACAAAGATGAGAATAGTCAACCGAAAAACAAAGATGAGAATAGTCAACCAAAAAACAAAGATGAGAATAGTCAACCAAAAAACAAAGATGGGAATGGTAAACCAAAAAACAAAGATGAGAATAGTCAACCTAAAAGCAAAGATGAGAATAGTCAACCAAAAACAAAGATGAGCATAGTCAACCAAAAAAAAAGATGAGCATAGTCAACCAAAAAACAAAGATGAGAATAGTCAAACAAAAAACAACGATGAGAATAGTCAACCAAAAAACAAAGATGAGAATAGTCAACCTAAAAACAAAGATGAGAATAGTCAACCAAAAAACAAAGATGAGAATAGTCAAACAAAAAACAAAGATGAGAATAGTCAACCAAAAAACAAAGATGAGAATAGTCAACCAAAAAACAAAGATGAGAATAGTCAACCAAAAAACAAAGATGAGAATAGTCAAACAAAAAACAAAGATGAGAATAGTCAAACAAAAAACAAATATGAGAATAGTCAACCAAAAAACAACGATGAGAATAGCCAACCAAAAAACAAAGATGAGAATAGTCAACCAAAAAACAAAGATGAGAATAGTCAAACAAAAAACAAAGATGAGAATAGTCAAACAAAAAACAAAGATGAGAATAGTCAACCTAAAAACAAAGATGAGAATAGTCAACCAAAAAACAAAGATGAAAATAGTCGACCAAAAAACACAGATGAAAATAGTCAACCAAAAAACAAAGATGAGAATAGAAAACCAAAAAACAAAGATGAGAATAGTCAACCGAAAAACAAAGATGAGAATAGTCAACCTAAAAACAAAGATGAGAATAGTCAATCAAAAAACAAAGATGAGAATAGTCAACCAAAAGACAAAGATGAGAATAGTCAACCGAAAAACAAAGATGAGAATAGTCAACCAAAAAACAAAGATGAGAATAGTCAATCAAAAAACAACGATGAGAATAGTCAACCAAAAAACATAGATTACAATAGTCAACCAAAAAACAAAGATGAGAATAGTCAACCAAAAAACAAAGATGAGAATAGTCAACCAAAAAACAAAGATGACAATAGTCAAACAAAAAACAAAGATGAGAATAGTCAACCGAAAAACAAAGATGACAATAGTCAAACAAAAAACAAAGATGAGAATAGTCAACCAAAAAACAAAGATGAGAATAGTCAACCAAAAAACAAAGATGAGAATAGTCAACCAAAAAACAAAGATGAGAATAGTCAACCAAAAAACAAAGATGACAATAGTCAAACAAAAAACAAAGATGAGAATAGTCAACCAAAAAACAAAGATGAGAATAGTCAACCGAAAAACAAAGATGACAATAGTCAAACAAAAAACAAAGATGAGAATAGTCAACCGAAAAACAAAGATGACAATAGTCAAACAAAAAACAAAGATGACAATAGTCAAACAAAAAACAAAGATGACAATAGTCAACCAAAAAACAAAGATTACAATAGTCAACCAAAAAACAAAGATGAGAATAGTCAACCAATAAACAAAGATGAGAATAGTCAACCAAAAAACAAAGATGACAATAGTCAAACAAAAAACAAAGATGAGAATAGTCAACCAAAAAACAAAGATGAGAATAGTCAACCGAAAAACAAAGATGACAATAGTCAACCAAAAAACAAAGATGAGAATAGTCAACCGAAAAACAAAGATGACAATAGTCAAACAAAAAACAAAGATGAGAATAGTCAACCGAAAAACAAAGATGACAATAGTCAAACAAAAAACAAAGATGAGAATAGTCAACCGAAAAACAAAGATGACAATAGTCAAACAAAAAACAAAGATGAGAATAGTCAACCGAAAAACAAAGATGAGAATAGTCAACCGAAAAACAAAGATGAGAATAGTCAAACAAAAAACAAAGATGAGAATAGTCAACCAAAAAACAAAGATGAGAATAGTCAACCAAAAAACAAAGATGAGAATAGTCAACCAAAAAACAAAGATGAGAATAGTCAACCAAAAAACAAAGATGAGAATAGTCAACCAAAAAACAAAGATGAGAATAGTCAATCAAAAAACAACGATGAGAATAGTCAACCAAAATACAAAGATTACAATAGTCAACCAAAAAACAAAGATGAGAATAGTCAACCAAAAAACAAAGATGAGAATAGTCAACCAAAAAACAAAGATGACAATAGTCAAACAAAAAACAAAGATGAGAATAGTCAACCGAAAAACAAAGATGACAATAGTCAAACAAAAAACAAAGATGACAATAGTCAACCAAAAAACAAAGATTACAATAGTCAACCAAAAAACAAAGATGAGAATAGTCAACCAAAAAACAAAGATGAGAATAGTCAACCAAAAAACAAAGATGACAATAGTCAAACAAAAAACAAAGATGAGAATAGTCAACCAAAAAACAAAGATGAGAATAGTCAAACAAAAAACAAAGATGACAATAGTCAACCAAAAAACAAAGATGAGAATAGTCAACCGAAAAACAAAGATGACAATAGTCAAACAAAAAACAAAGATGACAATAGTCAACCGAAAAACAAAGATGACAATAGTCAAACAAAAAACAAAGATGAGAATAGTCAACCGAAAAACAAAGATGACAATAGTCAAACAAAAAACAAAGATGAGAATAGTCAACCGAAAAACAAAGATGAGAATAGTCAACCGAAAAACAAAGATGAGAATAGTCAAACAAAAAACAAAGATGAGAATAGTCAACCAAAAAACAAAGTTGAGAATAGTCAACCAAAAAACAAAGATGAGAATAGTCAAACAAAAAACAAAGATGAGAATAGTCAAACAAAAAACAAAGATGAGAATAGTCAACCTAAAAACCAAGATGAGAATAGTCAACCAAAAAACAAAGATGAGAATAGTCGACCGAAAAACAAAGATGAGAATAGTCAACCGAAAAACAAAGATGAGAATAGTCAACCAAAAAACAAAGATGAGAATAGTCAACCAAAAAACAAAGATGGGAATGGTCAACCAAAAAACAAAGATGAGAATAGTCAACCTAAAAGCAAAGATGAGAATAGTCAACCAAAAACAAAGATGAGCATAGTCAACCAAAAACAAAGTTGAGCATAGTCAACCAAAAAAAAAGATGAGCATAGTCAACCAAAAAACAAAGATGAGAATAGTCAACCAAAAAACAAAGATGAGAATCGTCAACCAAAAAACACAGATGAGAATAGTCAACCAAAAAAAAAGATGGGCATAGTAAAGCAAAAAACAAAGATGAGAATAGTCAACAAAAAAACAAAGATGAGAATAGTCAACCAAAAAGAAAGATGAGAATAGTAAACCAAAAAACAAATATGAGCATAGTCAACCAAAAAACAAAGATGAGAATAGTCAACCAAAAAACAAAAATGAGAATCGTCAACCAAAAAACAAAGATGGGCATAGTCAACCAAAAAACAAAGATGAGCATAGTCCACCAAAAACAAAGATGAGAATAGTAAACCAAAAAGAGAGATGAGAATGGTCAACTCAAAAACAAAGATGAGAATAGTCAACCAAAAAACAAAGATGAAAATAGTCGACCAAAAAACACAGATGAAAATAGTCAACCAAAAAACAAAGATGAGAATAGTAAACCAAAAACCAAAGATGGGCATAGTCAACCAAAAACCAAAGATGAGAATAGTCAACCAAAAAACAAAGATGAGAATAATCAACCAAAAAAGAAAGATGAGGATAGTCAACCTAAAAATACAGATGAGAATAGTCAACCAAAAAGAAAGATGAGAATGGTCAACCAAAAAGAAAGATGAGAATGGTCAACCAAAAAACAAAGATGAGAATAGTCAAACTAAAAAACAAAGATGAGAATAGTCAACCAAAAAACAAAGATGAGAATCGTCAACCAAAAAACAAAGATGGGCATAGTCAACCAAAAAACAAAGATGAGCATAGTCCACCAAAAACAAAGATGAGAATAGTAAACCAAAAAGAAAGATGAGAATGGTCAACCAAAAAACAAAGATGAGAATAGTCAACCAAAAAACAAAGATGAAAATAGTCAACCAAAAAACAAAGATGAGAATAGTCAACCAAAAAACAAAGATGAAAATAGTCAACCAAAAAACAAAGATGAGAATAGTCAACCGAAAAACAAAGATGACAATAGTCAAACAAAAAACAAAGATGAGAATAGTCAACCGAAAAACAAAGATGACAATAGTCAAACAAAAAACAAAGATGAGAATAGTCAACCGAAAAACAAAGATGACAATAGTCAAACAAAAAACAAAGATGAGAATAGTCAACCGAAAAACAAAGATGAGAATAGTCAACCGAAAAACAAAGATGAGAATAGTCAAACAAAAAACAAAGATGAGAATAGTCAACCAAAAAACAAAGATGAGAATAGTCAACCAAAAAACAAAGATGAGAATAGTCAACCAAAAAACAAAGATGAGAATAGTCAACCAAAAAACAAAGATGAGAATAGTCAACCAAAAAACAAAGATGAGAATAGTCAATCAAAAAACAACGATGAGAATAGTCAACCAAAATACAAAGATTACAATAGTCAACCAAAAAACAAAGATGAGAATAGTCAACCAAAAAACAAAGATGAGAATAGTCAACCAAAAAACAAAGATGAGAATAGTCAAACAAAAAACAAAGATGAGAATAGTCAACCGAAAAACAAAGATGACAATAGTCAAACAAAAAACAAAGATGACAATAGTCAACCAAAAAACAAAGATTACAATAGTCAACCAAAAAACAAAGATGAGAATAGTCAACCAAAAAACAAAGATGAGAATAGTCAACCAAAAAACAAAGATGACAATAGTCAAACAAAAAACAAAGATGAGAATAGTCAACCAAAAAACAAAGATGAGAATAGTCAAACAAAAAACAAAGATGACAATAGTCAACCAAAAAACAAAGATGAGAATAGTCAACCGAAAAACAAAGATGACAATAGTCAAACAAAAAACAAAGATGACAATAGTCAACCGAAAAACAAAGATGACAATAGTCAAACAAAAAACAAAGATGAGAATAGTCAACCGAAAAACAAAGATGACAATAGTCAAACAAAAAACAAAGATGAGAATAGTCAACCGAAAAACAAAGATGAGAATAGTCAACCGAAAAACAAAGATGAGAATAGTCAAACAAAAAACAAAGATGAGAATAGTCAACCAAAAAACAAAGTTGAGAATAGTCAACCAAAAAACAAAGATGAGAATAGTCAAACAAAAAACAAAGATGAGAATAGTCAAACAAAAAACAAAGATGAGAATAGTCAACCTAAAAACCAAGATGAGAATAGTCAACCAAAAAACAAAGATGAGAATAGTCGACCGAAAAACAAAGATGAGAATAGTCAACCGAAAAACAAAGATGAGAATAGTCAACCAAAAAACAAAGATGAGAATAGTCAACCAAAAAACAAAGATGGGAATGGTCAACCAAAAAACAAAGATGAGAATAGTCAACCTAAAAGCAAAGATGAGAATAGTCAACCAAAAACAAAGATGAGCATAGTCAACCAAAAACAAAGTTGAGCATAGTCAACCAAAAAAAAAGATGAGCATAGTCAACCAAAAAACAAAGATGAGAATAGTCAACCAAAAAACAAAGATGAGAATCGTCAACCAAAAAACACAGATGAGAATAGTCAACCAAAAAAAAAGATGGGCATAGTAAAGCAAAAAACAAAGATGAGAATAGTCAACAAAAAAACAAAGATGAGAATAGTCAACCAAAAAGAAAGATGAGAATAGTAAACCAAAAAACAAATATGAGCATAGTCAACCAAAAAACAAAGATGAGAATAGTCAACCAAAAAACAAAAATGAGAATCGTCAACCAAAAAACAAAGATGGGCATAGTCAACCAAAAAACAAAGATGAGCATAGTCCACCAAAAACAAAGATGAGAATAGTAAACCAAAAAGAGAGATGAGAATGGTCAACTCAAAAACAAAGATGAGAATAGTCAACCAAAAAACAAAGATGAAAATAGTCGACCAAAAAACACAGATGAAAATAGTCAACCAAAAAACAAAGATGAGAATAGTAAACCAAAAACCAAAGATGGGCATAGTCAACCAAAAACCAAAGATGAGAATAGTCAACCAAAAAACAAAGATGAGAATAATCAACCAAAAAAGAAAGATGAGGATAGTCAACCTAAAAATACAGATGAGAATAGTCAACCAAAAAGAAAGATGAGAATGGTCAACCAAAAAGAAAGATGAGAATGGTCAACCAAAAAACAAAGATGAGAATAGTCAAACTAAAAAACAAAGATGAGAATAGTCAACCAAAAAACAAAGATGAGAATCGTCAACCAAAAAACAAAGATGGGCATAGTCAACCAAAAAACAAAGATGAGCATAGTCCACCAAAAACAAAGATGAGAATAGTAAACCAAAAAGAAAGATGAGAATGGTCAACCAAAAAACAAAGATGAGAATAGTCAACCAAAAAACAAAGATGAAAATAGTCAACCAAAAAACAAAGATGAGAATAGTCAACCAAAAAACAAAGATGAGAATAGTCAACCAAAAAACAAAGATGAGAATAGTCAACCAAAAAACAAAGATGAGAATAGTCAACCAAAAAACAAAGATGAGAATAGTCAACCGAAAAACAAAGATGAGAATAGTCAACCGAAAATAAAGATGAGAATAGTCAACCAAAAAACAAAGATGAGAATAGTCAACCAAAAAACAAAGATGGGAATGGTAAACCAAAAAACAAAGATGAGAATAGTCAACCTAAAAGCAAAGATGAGAATAGTCAACCAAAAACAAAGATGAGCATAGTCAACCAAAAACAAAGATGAGCATAGTCAACCAAAAAAAAAGATGAGCATAGTCAACCAAAAAACAAAGATGAGAATAGTCAAACAAAAAACAAAGATGAGAATAGTCAACCAAAAAACAAAGATGAGAATAGTCACCCAAAAAACAAAGATGAGAATAGTCAACCAAAAAACAAAGATGAAAATAGTCAACCAAAAAACAAAGATGAGAATAGTCAACCAAAAAACAAAGATGAGAATAGTCAACCAAAAAACAAAGATGAGAATAGTCAACCGAAAAACAAAGATGAGAATAGTCAACCAAAAAACAAAGATGAGAATAGTCAACCAAAAAACAAAGATGAGAATAGTCAACCAAAAAACAAAGATGAGAATAGTCAACCAAAAAACAAAGATGAGAATAGTCAACCGAAAAACAAAGATGAGAATAGTCAACCGAAAATAAAGATGAGAATAGTCAACCAAAAAACAAAGATGAGAATAGTCAACCAAAAAACAAAGATGAGAATAGTCACCCAAAAAACAAAGATGAGAATAGTCAACCAAAAAACAAAGATGAAAATAGTCAACCAAAAAACAAAGATGAGAATAGTCAACCAAAAAACAAAGATGAGAATAGTCAACCAAAAAACAAAGATGAGAATAGTCAACCCAAAAACAAAGATGAGAATAGTCAACCAAAAAAAAAAGATGAGAATAGTTAACCAAAAAACAAAGATGACAATAGTCAACCAAAAAACAAAGATGAGAATAGTCAACCAAAAAACAAAGATGAGAATTGTCAACCAAAAAGAAAGATGAGAATAGTCAACCAAAAAACAAAGATGAGAATAGTCAAACTAAAAAACAAAGATGAGAAAAGTCAACCAAAAAACAAAGATGAGAATAGTCAACCAAAAAACAAAGATGTGCATAGTCAACCAAAAAACAAAGATGAGCATAGTCAACCAAAAACAATGATGAACATAGTCAACCAAAAACAAAGATGAGCATAGTCAACCAAAAACAAAGATGAGCATAGTCAACCAAAAACAAAGATGAGAATAGTCAACCAAAAAACAAAGATGAGCATAGTCAACCAAAAACAAAGATGAGCATAGTCAACCAAAAACAAAGATGAGAATAGTCAAACAAAAAACAAAGATGAGCATAGTCAACCAAAAACAAAGATGAGCATAGTCAACCAAAAACAAAGATGAGCATAGTCAACCAAAAACAAAGATGAGCATAGTCAACCAAAAACAAAGATGAGCATAGTCAACCAAAAGACAAAGATGAGAATAGTCAACCAAAAACAAAGATGAGCATAGTCAACCAAAAACAAAGATGAGCATAGTCAACCAAAAAACGAAGATGAGCATAGTCAACCAAAAACAAAGATGAGAATAGTCAACCAAAAACAAAGATGAGCATAGTCAACCAAAAAACAAAGATGAGCATAGTCAACTAAAAAACAAAGATGAGCATAGTCAACCAAAAACAAAGATGAGCATAGTCAACCAAAAAACAAAGATGAGCATAGTCAACCAAAAAACAAAGATGAGCATAGTACACCAAAAACAAAAATGAGCATAGTCCACCAAAAACCAAAGATGAGAATAGTCAACCAAAAAGAAAGATGAGAATGGTCAACCAAAAAACAAAGATGAGAATAGTCAACCAAAAAACAAAGATGAGAATAGTCAACCGAAAAACAAAGATGAGAATAATCAACCAAAAACCAAAGATGAGAATAATCAACCAAAAACCAAAGATGAGAATAATAAACCAAAAACAAAGATGAGAATAGTCAACCAAAAACCAAAGATGAGAATAGTCAACCAAAAAACAAAGGTGAGAATAGTCAACCAAAAAACAAAGATGAGAATAGTCAACCAAAAAATTATTTCTAATAATTATTCTTTGTTACTTATTCTGTTTGAATTTATGCTTTTTTAATGCAGTAGTAGTATGCATTTTACCAAAACTAAAATTATGGAAGAGATGGGTAAGCAATTTTGTTTTGATTTGAGGAAAGCCTGTTTTGACATAGGTGTCATCGCAATAATAACAAACTCTTATATACATGCAAAATTAAGAAATAACCAATGCGTGAATAATAATCACTTTTCTTTGTCACTAGGCTCATGAAGTGTGTTTGTTAAGCTTGATGAACAAAGGAAGTTCAGCAACACTAAAGAATTTACTCCAATTCCTGCCAGCTTCTGAAAAGGTAAATTATATTTCGTTTTTATTCTGTAATCTTTTATGGTTTTGTTTCTATTTTAAAAAAAAAACAATATTTGGAAGATTATCTTGAATTTGTTTATTCATAAATCATCAATAATATCTTATTTTATTATGTCATTACACACTATAGAATTTAAATAATCATTGCTGGACTGTATTACCGGTTGAGTTTGAGTTAGAAATAAACTGCCACAAACACTAAAATGCTGGTTTATATTAAGGTTAAAATATTCCATTATGCACAAATAAGCAAGTCCATTCTTTGGAGTTCTGATTGGCTTCTAGTCCATGAGTGAATAATCTTTTTAGGAAACTTCTTGCTTGAATCAAGCAATATTTGTATATTAAATATTGTCACATTGATGCTGGTAAGTCAATTTGATTCTAGATCTCACCCCTTATCCTCAGTATGTGAGTGTAATGGTCTCTAGAGAAAAATGAGTTTCTTTCTGGTCTGGTTGATTGTGAGGAGGTAAGCTGGACAATGCCCAGGCTAATTTTGTTAGATTTGGCTTAGCAGTGCTTGCTGATGTTGGATGCCTAGGCAATGTTATTACGCCTTTTCTGTTTTTCACTGGTGCATCAGGTATATCAGAATCCTAAGATGTTGGTTTAAGTGATTCATGCAAAACACTAGGAAAGGAGACTGGAATTACAGGTGGTATAATTTTTTTAAGGTATCTACATATGCTCTTTATGATTATACAGCTGTGTGAGGTGAGCAGAGCATTTAAATAAGCTTATCTCACATTTTCTAGCTGTAATTTTGCATATTGTCATACAATGCAGTTAGGATGGTGGGAAGTGACAAAGACTGCCATATAGCTAGGAATAGACTAATGTCTAGGTATGTTCTATATTGCATGATGGCTCGGGCAACACTGTCATATTCATTGTCATGAATTATCCACTTTGCTGTTTTCTACTCAGTCATTAGATTCTGAGTATGCCGCTGACGACTGTCTATGCTTCATATACCATCATTTGAGGAACTTTGAAATATGTTGTAATAAAAAGGTGGATCGCCATTGATTTTTCTGAGGTACCATATGTGTGGAATAGTTTCTGACAAATAAATATTAGTTTGGAGCTGATGGATTTTTTTTATGTTGGATATTTTGAAAGCCCATCTGGGGCTGACGTTAATCAGCCACATGAACCACTTGCAAGGCGATTTTTTTGTATACAACACAATTGTTTCTGAAATCGTATATGGATGTGTTTATACCAAGCCAATATACTAACTCATTAGCACAGGCTTTCATGCCATTCACACCCAGATGGGGTGAGTGTAAATAGTTTAATACTTTTTCCCTATGATTCTTCCATCCATCAGTGCAAAGCATTTGTCGATACTGAATCAATGGTGTATCTCTAAGAAGTTGTGCATTTCAGATTCAGTAAGAAAACATTCAAATAAAAATACTTGTTACATTGTGTTGATCAGAATTGTGTAACACAAATTATTTCAACTTGATGCATTACATCATTAGAAAATTGAATTACATCATTATCCCTATAATCAATCATAGCATTAAACTTGCTCAAGATCGAGGTAACAAGGTCTTGTTCTGTCAATTAATTGTGAATTATGTAGGACTTCTACCCAGTTATGGCTGATGAAACAAGAGTTTGTTATTCCTATAGATTAAATAAAGGGTTCTGTTCAAAATTATATATAGATTCCTGAGTTCAACAGAAAGATTCCTGAGTTCAATGGAAAGATTCCTGAGTTCAATGGAAAGATTCCTGAGTTCAATGGAAAGATTCCTGAGTTCAATGGAAAGATTCCTGAGTTCAATGGAAAGATTCCTGAGTTTAACAAAATACATCTGAAGATGGTCAGAGGTTATAATCGAAATAGTACGAATACATTGAGCAAAGTTTTTGTAAGGGCTACTCCTGATGATGTTATTTGAAGACCTCCAAACTGAACTACATCCTGGCAAAATTGAAATTTGTTTTTGTTAAGGACAATTCTATTTTTTTGCACAAAGTGATAGGTAGTCAACTGTGTGGTAGATAGCATCCTTTATACTGTTTTTAAAAAGTAACGTATCATAAACGACTTTCCCTTTGCAATATTTACCTGAGTTGAAACTTATCACAAAGTTTGGAAAATCACGGACATACAAGTGTGAAATCTTTCACAGTCTAAATGACTTATTTTGTGGGAATTATTATTCATTATCAGAGATGTATTTTGCCTGGGATCCTGATTTGGGGAGAATGAGATAATATATGCCTCTATTTCTATTATTTGACTTTTGCTCGTGATTGTATACATGCCGTTATTTTTTTTTTTTTTTTATTAAATATGATGTGAGTGATAAAAGATTATTTGTTGATAATGTGTCTTTGCTTTGCATCTTCTTAAAATGTGCTTCGGCTTCCTACAAGTGCTGTATGTTTGACCCCATGCTGGACATTTTAACTGTTAGTAGCTTGTTCCTAAGGTGCCATGATGATTTAGGAGTTTGATTTAGTAGAATTCTTATTAAAGTTAGAGGAGGTGTTGATACAAACATTGCTTTTATTGGTTTGTAGAAAACTTTAGAGGTGTATGAGGTAGTTCTGTATTGTCTCAGTCTAACATATAAGCAAAAGGTGATAAATGATGGGATTTAACCTCTGAGTGGTCAATGGTTCTATCTGTAGCTTGTCTGGGTCAGTGGTAGGTGGGTGGGCATTCTGGACAAACTCATCAGCAGAATTGTATAGTTGAATGCTGGCCTGAAATGTTAGCATATCTGTCATTTTGGTAAATGCTTCTCAATCAATTCTGAATATTCTGAATTGTTGAGGGATTGTTTCAACATGGAGCTGGAGTAGTTTGGTTGCTAGTGTCATAGTACAAGTTGCCAGAACAGAAACCTTAGATTGCTTAAGAATTGACAGAGCTTCTTCGATTGATATGACTTTTAGCTCTTTTAACATGACCCAATTATTTGTACATTCTTCTTATCAGCTTTTCACTTGCAAATTTGACAACATGGGTTTAAAATCCCTGCAATGGTAATGCTCACAACCCTCAGGATCCATACATAGCACTATATACAATTTGGTAGTCAGTACTCATTTGTAGAACCAATTTTGTTGTAAATTGTAAAGAACATTAAAACACTGGTTTATTTTAAGGCTAGAATGTTGAAATCTATTTTCTTGGTTTTTACATATTAAATATTGGAACATCTTATGCTGATAGGTCAATTTGATTCTAGACATATGATCATAAATATGAACTAAAAGCAGATGTTAAGTTCTTTCCCTTTGTTTTTTCTACATGTAGGTTGTTATTCTTACTGCTCGTCATATTGATGTTCAGTGGGTACTTGACAGAGCAGCCATGGTATGGTCCACACCAACCAACAAAGACCCTCCAGGAATTCATCAGTACATCCGGGCCAATGTCCCCATTGGTCAGATTGATCCATGGATCCATTATCTTGTTGACCTTGTGTCATCTTTCCAACTAAAGCAACATTGTACACAAGCTTTGGCTCAAGCCTGGAATACTATCTTCATTCGATTACAAGCTTTGTTTATTTTTATTGATCCAAGGTTTGTCCTCTTAGTTGTTTGACTAAATTTTATTCTACAATAAAAACCGTCGGGTTGCTTATGCGAATGTCTGCATCTCTATATATGTATGAAAATATATCTTAATTCTCTTCATACATGAGTGAATCTGTATGAATATCGATTTTTGAAAGTTGTACATTAATATATGTGTGGGTGTGGGAGGTTTCACTGCCAAAGTTTCACCATAATTTGTCAATTCAAAATTTAAACAATGAAAGAAATGCATTTATTTGAAATATTCAACTATTAAGATGTAAGTATTTTTTCAGTTGAGGTGCAATAATTTGCTATTTTACTAAATAATCTAAAAAAAATTGTCATCAATCAAGAATATGACACATTTACACATGCAGAACACTATACATAGTTATACACATTTCTGTAAAGTTTTGATGCTTAAAATATACAACCTACATATACAAAATTCAAGAATATGACACATTTACACATACAGAACAAAATACATAGTTACACACATTTCTGTAAAGTTTTGATGGTTAAAATATGCAACCTACATATACAAAATTCAAGAATATGACACATTTACACATACAGAAGAAAATACATAGTTATACACATTTCTGTAAAGTTTTGATGGTTAAAATATACAACCTACATATACAAAATTCAAGAATATGACACATTTACACATACAGAACAAAATACATAGTTATACACATTTCTGTAAAGTTTTGATGGTTAAAATATACAACGTACATATAAAAAATTCAAGAATATGACACATTTACACATACAGAACAAAATACATAGTTATACACATTTCGGTAAAGTTTTGATGGTTAAAATATACAACCTACATATACAAAATTCAAGAATATGACACATTTACACATGCAAAACAAAATACATAGTTATACACATTTCGGTAAAGTTTTGATGCTTAAAATATGCAACGTACATATACAAAATTCAAGAATATGACACATTTACACATGCAGAACAAAATACATAGTTATACACATTTCTGTAAAGTTTTGATGGTTAAAATATACAACCTACATATACAAAATTCAAGAATATGACAAATTTACACATGTAGAACAAAATACATAGTTATACACATTTCTGTAAAGTTTTGATGCTTTAAATATACAACGTACATATACAAAATTCAAGAATATGACACATTTACACATACAGAACAAAATACATAGTTATACACATTTCTGTAAAGTTTTGATGGTTAAAATATACAACGTACATATGCAAAATTCAAGAATATGACACATTTATACATACAGAAGAAAATACATAGTTATACACATTTCTGTAAAGTTTTGATGCTTTAAATATACAACGTACATATACAAAATTCAAGAATATGACACATTTACACATACAGAACAAAATACATAGTTATACACATTTCTGTAAAGTTTTGATGCTTTAAATATACAACGTACATATACAAAATTCAAGAATATGCACATTTACACATACAGAACAAAATACATAGTTATACACATTTCTGTAAAGTTTTGATGCTTTAAATATACAACGTATATATACAAAATTCAAGAATATGACACATTTACACATACAGAACAAAATACATAGTTATAAACATTTCTGTAAAGTTTTGATGGTTACAATATACAACGTACATATACAAAATTAAAGAATATGACACATTTACACATACAGAACAAAATACATAGTTATACACATTTCTGTAAAGTTTTGATGGTTAAAATATACAACGTACATATACAAAATTCAAGAATATGACACATTTACACATACAGAACAAAATACATAGTTATACACATTTCTGTAAAGTTTTGATGCTTTAAATATACAACGTACATATACAAAATTCAAGAATATGACACATTTACACATGCAGAACAAAATACATAGTTATACACATTTCTGTAAAGTTTTGATGGTTAAAATATACAACGTACATATACAAAATTCAATGATATGACACATTTACACATACAGAAAAAAATACATCGTTATACACATTTCTGTAAAGTTTTCGTGGTTAAAATATACAACGTACATATACAAAATTCAAGAATATGACACATTTACTTATACAGAACAAAATACATAGTTATACACATTTCTGTAAAGTTTTGATGGTTAAAATATACAACGTACATATACAAAATTCAAGAATATGACATATTTAAACATACAGAACAAAATACATAGTTATACACATTTCTGTAAAGTTTTGATGGTTAAAATATACAACGTACATATACAAAATTCAAGAATATGACACATTTACACATACAGAACAAAATACATAGTATTACACATTTCTGTAAAGTTTTGATGGTTAAAATATACAACGTACATATACAAAATTCAAGAATATGACACATTTACACATACAGAACAAAATACATAGTTATACACATTTCTGTAAAGTTTTGATGGTTAAAATATACAACCTACATATAAAAAATTCAAGAATATGACACACTTACACATACAGAACAAAATACATAGTTATACACATTTCTGTAAAGTTTTGATGGTTAAAATATACAACGTACATATACAAAATTCAAGAATATGACACATTTACACATACAGAACAAAATACATAGTTATACACATTTCTGTAAAGTTTTGATGGTTAAAATATACAACGTACATATGTAAAATTCAAGATTATGACACATTTACACATACAGAACAAAATACATAGTTATACACATTTCTGTAAAGTTTTGATGGTTAAAATATACAACGTACATATAAAAAATTCAAGAATATGACACATTTACACATGCAGAACAAAATACATAGTTATACACATTTCTGTAAAGTTTTGATGGTTAAAATATACAACGTACATATACAAAATTAAAGAATATGACACATTTACACATACAGAACAAAATGCATAGTTATACACATTTCTGTAAAGTTTTGATGGTTAAAATATACAACGTACATATACAAAATTCAAGAATATTACACATTTACACATACAGAACAAAATACATAGTTATACACATTTCTGTAAAGTTTTGATGGTTAAAATATACAACGTACATATACAAAATTCAAGAATATGACACATTTACACATACAGAAGAAAATACATAGTTATACACATTTCTGTAAAGTTTTGATGGTTAAAATATACAACGTACATATACAAAATTCAAGAATATGATACATTTACACATACAGAACAAAATACATAGTTACACACATTTCTGTAAAGTTTTGATGGTTAAAATATACAACGCACATATACAAATTTAAAGAATATGACACATTTACACATACAGAACAAAATACATAGTTATACACATTTCTGTAAAGTTTTGATGGTTTAAATATACAACGTACATATACAAAATTCAAGAATATGACACATTTACACATACAGAACAAAATACATAGTTATGCACATTTCTGTAAAGTTTTGATGCTTAAAATATACAACGTACATATACAAAATTCAAGAATATGACACATTTACACATACAGAACAAAATACATAGTTATACACATTTCTGTAAAGTTTTGATGGTTAAAATATACAACCTACATATGCAAAATTCAAGAATATTACACATTTACACATACAGAACAAAATACATAGTTATATAAATTTCTGTAAAGTTTTGATGCTTAAAATATACAACGTACATATACAAAATTAAAGAATATGACACATTTACACATACAGAACAAAATACATAGTTACACACATTTCTGTAAAGTTTTGATGGTTAAAATATACAACGTACATATACAAAATTCAAGAATATGACACATTTACACATACAGAACAAAATACATAGTTATACACATTTCTGTAAAGTTTTGATGCTTTAAATATACAACGTACATATACAAAATTCAAGAATATGCACATTTACACATACAGAACAAAATACATAGTTATACACATTTCTGTAAAGTTTTGATGCTTTAAATATACAACGTATATATACAAAATTCAAGAATATGACACATTTACACATACAGAACAAAATACATAGTTATAAACATTTCTGTAAAGTTTTGATGGTTACAATATACAACGTACATATACAAAATTAAAGAATATGACACATTTACACATACAGAACAAAATACATAGTTATACACATTTCTGTAAAGTTTTGATGGTTAAAATATACAACGTACATATACAAAATTCAAGAATATGACACATTTACACATACAGAACAAAATACATAGTTATACACATTTCTGTAAAGTTTTGATGCTTTAAATATACAACGTACATATACAAAATTCAAGAATATGACACATTTACACATGCAGAACAAAATACATAGTTATACACATTTCTGTAAAGTTTTGATGGTTAAAATATACAACGTACATATACAAAATTCAATGATATGACACATTTACACATACAGAAAAAAATACATCGTTATACACATTTCTGTAAAGTTTTCGTGGTTAAAATATACAACGTACATATACAAAATTCAAGAATATGACACATTTACTTATACAGAACAAAATACATAGTTATACACATTTCTGTAAAGTTTTGATGGTTAAAATATACAACGTACATATACAAAATTCAAGAATATGACATATTTAAACATACAGAACAAAATACATAGTTATACACATTTCTGTAAAGTTTTGATGGTTAAAATATACAACGTACATATACAAAATTCAAGAATATGACACATTTACACATACAGAACAAAATACATAGTATTACACATTTCTGTAAAGTTTTGATGGTTAAAATATACAACGTACATATACAAAATTCAAGAATATGACACATTTACACATACAGAACAAAATACATAGTTATACACATTTCTGTAAAGTTTTGATGGTTAAAATATACAACCTACATATAAAAAATTCAAGAATATGACACACTTACACATACAGAACAAAATACATAGTTATACACATTTCTGTAAAGTTTTGATGGTTAAAATATACAACGTACATATACAAAATTCAAGAATATGACACATTTACACATACAGAACAAAATACATAGTTATACACATTTCTGTAAAGTTTTGATGGTTAAAATATACAACGTACATATGTAAAATTCAAGATTATGACACATTTACACATACAGAACAAAATACATAGTTATACACATTTCTGTAAAGTTTTGATGGTTAAAATATACAACGTACATATAAAAAATTCAAGAATATGACACATTTACACATGCAGAACAAAATACATAGTTATACACATTTCTGTAAAGTTTTGATGGTTAAAATATACAACGTACATATACAAAATTAAAGAATATGACACATTTACACATACAGAACAAAATGCATAGTTATACACATTTCTGTAAAGTTTTGATGGTTAAAATATACAACGTACATATACAAAATTCAAGAATATTACACATTTACACATACAGAACAAAATACATAGTTATACACATTTCTGTAAAGTTTTGATGGTTAAAATATACAACGTACATATACAAAATTCAAGAATATGACACATTTACACATACAGAAGAAAATACATAGTTATACACATTTCTGTAAAGTTTTGATGGTTAAAATATACAACGTACATATACAAAATTCAAGAATATGATACATTTACACATACAGAACAAAATACATAGTTACACACATTTCTGTAAAGTTTTGATGGTTAAAATATACAACGCACATATACAAATTTAAAGAATATGACACATTTACACATACAGAACAAAATACATAGTTATACACATTTCTGTAAAGTTTTGATGGTTTAAATATACAACGTACATATACAAAATTCAAGAATATGACACATTTACACATACAGAACAAAATACATAGTTATGCACATTTCTGTAAAGTTTTGATGCTTAAAATATACAACGTACATATACAAAATTCAAGAATATGACACATTTACACATACAGAACAAAATACATAGTTATACACATTTCTGTAAAGTTTTGATGGTTAAAATATACAACCTACATATGCAAAATTCAAGAATATTACACATTTACACATACAGAACAAAATACATAGTTATATAAATTTCTGTAAAGTTTTGATGCTTAAAATATACAACGTACATATACAAAATTAAAGAATATGACACATTTACACATACAGAACAAAATACATAGTTACACACATTTCTGTAAAGTTTTGATGGTTAAAATATACAACGTACATATACAAAATTCAAGAATATGACACATTTACACATGCAGAACAAAATACATAGTTACACACATTTCTGAAAGTTTTGATGGTTAAAATATGCAACATACACATACAAAATTCAAGAATATGACACATTTACACATACAGAACAAAATACATAGTTACACACATTTCTGTAAAGTTTTGATGGTTAAAATATACAAAGTACATATACAAAATTCAAGAATATGACACATTTACACATACAGAACAAAATACATAGTATTACACATTTCTGTAAAGTTTTGATGGTTAAAATATACAACGTACATATACAAAATTCAAGAATATGACACATTTACACATACAGAACAAAATACATAGTTATACACATTTCTGTAAAGTTTTGATGGTTAAAATATGCAACCTACATATAAAAAATTCAAGAATATGACACACTTACACATACAGAACAAAATACATAGTTATACACATTTCTGTAAAGTTTTGATGGTTAAAATATACAACGTACATATACAAAATTCAAGAATATGACACATTTACACATACAGAACAAAATACATAGTTATACACATTTCTGTAAAGTTTTGATGGTTAAAATATACAACGTACATATGTAAAATTCAAGAATATGACACATTTACACATACAGAACAAAATACATAGTTATACACATTTCTGTAAAGTTTTGATGGTTAAAATATACAACGTACATATACAAAATTCAAGAATATGACACATTTACACATGCAGAACAAAATACATAGTTATACACATTTCTGTAAAGTTTTGATGGTTAAAATATACAACGTACATATACAAAATTCAAGAATATGACACATTTACACATGCAGAACAAAATACATAGTTATACACATTTCTGTAAAGTTTTGATGGTTAAAATATACAACCTACATATACAAAATTCAAGAATATGACACATTTATACATACAGAACAAAATACATAGTTATACACATTTCTGTAAAGTTTTGATGGTTAAAATATACAACGTACATATACAAAATTCAAGAATATGACACATTTACACATGCAGAACAAAATACATAGTTATACACATTTCTGTAAAGTTTTGATGGTTAAAATATACAACGTACATATACAAAATTAAAGAATATGACACATTTACACATACAGAACAAAATGCATAGTTATACACATTTCTGTAAAGTTTTGATGGTTAAAATATACAACCTACATATAAAAAATTCAAGAATATGACACATTTACACATACAGAACAAAATACATAGTTATACACATTTCTGTAAAGTTTTGATGGTTAAAATATACAACGTACATATACAAAATTCAAGAATATGACACATTTACACATACAGAACAAAATACATAGTTATACACATTTCTGTAAAGTTTTGATGGTTAAAATATACAACGTACATATACAAAATTCAAGAATATGATACATTTACACATACAGAACAAAATACATAGTTACACACATTTCTGTAAAGTTTTGATGGTTAAAATATACAACGCACATATACAAATTTAAAGAATATGACACATTTACACATACAGAACAAAATACATAGTTATACACATTTCTGTAAAGTTTTGATGGTTTAAATATACAACGTACATATACAAAATTCAAGAATATGACACATTTACACATACAGAACAAAATACATAGTTATGCACATTTCTGTAAAGTTTTGATGGTTAAAATATACAACGTACATATACAAAATTCAAGAATATGACACATTTACACATACAGAACAAAATACATAGTTATACACATTTCTGTAAAGTTTTGATGGTTAAAATATACAACCTACATATACAAAATTCAAGAATATTACACATTTACACATACAGAACAAAATACATAGTTATATACATTTCTGTAAAGTTTTGATGCTTAAAATATACAACGTACATATACAAAATTCAAGAATATTACACATTTACACATACAGAACAAAATACATAGTTATATACATTTCTGTAAAGTTTTGATGCTTAAAATATACAACGTACATATACAAAATTCAAGAATATGACACATTTACACATACAGAACAAAATACATAGTTACACACATTTCTGTAAAGTTTTGATGGTTAAAATATACAACGTACATATACAAAATTCAAGAATATGACACATTTACACATGCAGAACAAAATACACAGTTACACACATTTCTGTAAAGTTTTGATGGTTAAAATATGCAACATACACATACAAAATTCAAGAATATGACACATTTACACATACAGAACAAAATACATAGTTACACACATTTCTGTAAAGTTTTGATGGTTAAAATATACAAAGTACATATACAAAATTAAAGAATATGACACATTTACACATACAGAACAAAATACATAGTTATACACATTTCTGTAAAGTTTTGATGGTTAAAATATACAACGTACATATACAAAATTAAAGAATATGACACATTTACACATAGAGAGCAAAATGCATAGTTACACACATTTCTGTAAAGTTTTGATGGTTAAAATATACAACGTACATATACAAAATTCAAGAATATGACACATTTACACATACAGAACAAAATACATAGTTATACACATTTCTGTAAAGTTTTGATGCTTAAAATATACAACGTACATATACAAAATTCAAGAATAGGACACATTTACACATGCAGAACAAAATACATAGTTATACACATTTCTGTAAAGTTTTGATGGTTAAAATATACAACCTACATATACAAAATTCAAGAATAAACTCCTAATGTATGTCATTGTGGATATAAAAAATAATTAAAAAATATATTTATAGATAATAATAAACATTTTGAAAGTTGGGTTAAAAATCAGAATGAATTCTTAATGGACATCAGACTAAAAATTTATGTTTTAACCTTCATAAAAAAGTAATGATTTAAATTTGTATCAAATATAATCAGAATAATCAAAGAAAACTGATATTTAACCTCACATTTCAACAAATATGTGACTGTAACACAGACCTTCTGTCTGTGCAATACATTTCATTTAAAAAAAAATTTGAATAGCCATGTTGTGTCAAAATGTATTTTTTTAAACCATGTATATTGTGTATATTTTTTAAATATGGTCAACTGAAAGCAATTTCCCTCAGGTCAATTGTTGATTCAAATATAAATAAAATCACTGAAAATACAAAAAAGAAAAACAAAATAAAAGCGGAATCTTAGATTCTTCTTGAAAAGAGTTGGACGAAAAACATACAAATTCCATAATGGTGAAAATTCTAAAATATTTCGAATTTTGCACAAAATAACAAAGATTCTAATCATAGTTTTGTGGTTAGAAGCAAGAAAGAGAAGTCTTACCATGGGTACTCAGCGAGTGAGTACAGGCGAAGAAAAGGAAGAACAAACATGGCGGCCAGCATTTTTATTTTGTCCGTTCTCGCATAATCTCGTGTGTGCGTGAAGATGGAACCTATAAAACGATGTTCATTTCTGGGTGCTGAAAGATGATTCCTGATCAGCCAAGAGAGAAGAGACAGAGGACTGTAGCGATAATCTTTCTTGAACATTCCGTTTGTGTATTTGAGGTGAACCCCCCCCCCCCATTTTACGTCACGCTATTTCGGCGATGGCCAACGCAGGTTTAAGCAATATGATTAAGCCTTTTAATGGCGACGGTGATGTGGTGGCGTGGCTTAAAAAAGTGGACCTTGTAGCAAGGATTCAGAAGCTGGATGATGTGCCCGCAGTAATACCACTGTTTCTGGAAGGGGACGCACTGGCCCTCTATTTGGAGCTCAGCGAGCGGGAACAGGGTGATGCAGACGCCATCAAGGGTCGACTGATCGAAGCTTTCGCAGAGGGGCCTTTCGAGGCCTTTAATAAGTTGAAAGAGAAGAGGTGGACTGGTGAATCTGTGGATGTCTATGCGAATGAGATAAAGAGATTGGTTGAGTTGTCGGGCATAAGAGGACATACCACGAGTCACGTAGTCAAGATGACTTTTGTTACCGGGTTCCCGGAAGAAATATCGAAAAGGTTGCAGCAGGTACCGGGGGTGGAGACGCTGGATGTGAGTGAGCTGCTTAGAACTGCGAAAATTTTGGTGAGCACCCAGCCCACGGAGCCTGGAGGAACGACAGCAACGGTACAGCAGGATGTGGACAGGAATCTGCCAAACCCGGGGATCGCATGTTTCGAATGCGGGGGACCACACATGAGAAGAGACTGTAGGAAGTTCTTGCAACGGACAGTGTGTTACAAATGCAATCGAAGAGGCCATTTAGCGGTAAAATGCACAAGTTCGGGAAACTGGCAAGGGGAGGCCGACGCGCCAGCGGCCGCCCCGATTCGAGAATAGAGGCGCACCCGCAGCAGATGCCCAAACAGAAGGTTGCGGTGGAAGGACGGGAAATTATGGCCCTGATTGACACTGGCTGCACCACTACCATGGTGCACACTACCCTGGTCGGAAGATGGAAAGGGAAGGGTGAAGTAGTGGCATTCGATGGGTCGTGAGTGAAGTGTCGTGGGAAGAAACCGTCACTATTGATATTGCTGAACGTCGGATGAGGGTCCATGCAATTGTCACTGATCGCCTGGTGCCTGGTGTCCAAGCCATCATTGGAATGGATGTTATATGCCGCCTTGGAGGTGTTACCATCACATGTGACAACGTGAGGTTCGGACTAGCTGAGTGCGCGGTGACGAAGAACGCCCCCAGAGGGATCAACTAGGCCGGGGAGGAAAGAAAATTGTCGATCGAAGATCAGGACTTCCGAGCCGAATTCGACGGAGAGCGGTGGACGGTGGAGTGGGCATGGAAACATCAAGCGCCATCACTGACAAACAGGGTGGCGTGCTACACAAATTCGCTTAGAGGAGGGGCGAGAAAGGAGTTTGAGCAGGAAGTCGACCGATGGATTGAGGAAGGGATACTGATGCCTTGGACGGATGATGTGGAGTCGGGCATTTTGCCGTTGATGGCCGTTCTGCAAACAACTAAAGGGAAAGTAAGACCGGTCCTGGATTTCCGAGAGCTGAACGGCCATGTTAAGTGCCATACGGGAGGCAACACCGTAGATGTGTGCAGTGAGACCATTAGGGAATGGAGGCAGATGAATGGCGAATCTACGTTGGTAGATCTAAAATCTGCCTATTTGCAACTCCATGTTGCCAAGAAGCTCTGGAAATATCAGTTAGTCAAGTACAAAGGCAAAACCTACTGCCTTACACGAGTAGGGTTCGGGTTAAATTCGGCACCCAAGATTATGTCAACTATCCTCAGGAAGATTCTGGAGATAATGGGAAAGGGAGATGGGGTAGTGAGCTCATACATAGACGACATTCTGGTGAATGAAACTGTGGTAACTGCCAAGGAGGTGGTAGCTCATTTGAAGAAGTTCGGGTTGGTCGCCAAAGAGCCGGAAAAATTAGACGGAGGGGCTGCTTTGGGCCTAAAACTGAAACGAGGTGTGTCAGGCGGCCTAGAGTTTCGCAGGGGAAACGAAATCCCACAACTGAAGCAGGAGCTCAACAGACGTGAACTTTTTTCCATATGCAGAAAGTTGATCGGACATTACCCCATTGCTAGCTGGCTTAGACCAGCATGCAGCTACATAAAGAGACACGCCGAAGGATGAGGATGGAATGATAAAGTGGGAGAAAGAACGGTCGCCATGATGGAAGAACTCCTGAAAGAAGCAGAACGGCAAGACCCAGTCCGGGGAACCTGGAACATACCGCGAACATTGGATGGAGTCGTGTGGTGCGATGCGAGCAGCATTGCAACAGGGGTCGTTTTGGAAATTGGAGGAGTAGTTGCAGAAGATGCAGCCTGGTTGAGGAAAAAGAATGACGTCAGCCACATCAATGTGGCGGAATTAGACGCGACAATAAAAGCAGTCAATCTGGCCTTGAAATGGGGACTACGTGACATCTGCATCAAAACAGACTCTGCCACGGTGTTTGCTTGGCTAAAGTCTCTCATTTCAAGCGAAAAAAGGATAAAAACGAGAGGGGCTGCTGAGATGTTAGTGAAGCGCAGGCTTGGGGTGCTGGCTGAGCTGATGCAAGAGTTTTGTTTGAAGCTTCGCGTAGACATGGTGGCTTCTGAAAAGAACCGAGCAGATGCTCTCACGAGAGTAAAGAAGGGTTGGCTGTTGCCAAAGAAAGATGTTGTTGCTGCATCAGATCTAGATGATGTTGGCGTGCGAGAACTGCACAATTTGCACCATATGGGGGTAGAGAGGACTTGGTACTTAGTGAAAAAAGTCGACCCAAGGATCACCAAGGAGCAGGTGAGGCAAGTGGTCAGGACATGCGACAGATGTCAGTCGATTGATCCTGCTCCAAGCACGCATGAAGCTGGCCAATTGGAGGTGAGTGGGACCTGGGAGAGACTGGCATGCGATGTCACCCATTACAGGGGTTGACTTTACCTTACCATGATTGACTGTGGGCCCAGGCGATTTGCCCTATGGAAGAAGCTACGTGGAGGAACAGGCAATGAAATAGCGGCAATCTTTGATGAGGTGTTTTTGGAGCGAGGCCCCGTGGAAGAGTTGTTAACCGACAACGGGACTGCGTTCAAGTCAGTAGCAGTGACAGAAGTACTGAAGAAATGGAAGATCCAACAATTTTTCAGAGCTGCCTACAGACCTAGTGGCAACGGGATCGTAGAGAGAAACCACCGCACCATAAAGGCAGTTGCGGAAAGAGGAGGCACCTCACCTGAGCAAGCCGTCTTCTGGTATAACATGTCGCCTAAACTGGGACAAGTACCAGAGACGGTCCCACAACTGTCAATGTTTGCATATTCCTGGAGGCATCCCAGGGTGGAGCCGGCAAGCCGAGAAGTAGAGGCCACAGGGACAATTAAACTCGGGGACGAGGTATGGGTGAAGCCACCGGGGGCGCGCTGCACCACACAGTGGAGTAGGGGTCGCGTGACTGGGAGGAACACTAGTAACAACATTGTGGTGGGAGGAGTCCCGAGGCACATTCTCGACGTCAGACCAGTTGAGGGCGAAGCAGTGGAGGGGAGTGTGCAGCCACAGGAGGAGGACGAGACACCTCAGAGGCCAAGTAGAGAGAGGCGACAGCCACAGTGGATGAGAGACTATGAAATGTGATCTTGAGATCAGGGAGGCATGTGGTTAGAAGCAAGAAAGAGAAGTCTTACCGTGGGTGCTCAGCGAGTGAGTACAGGCGAAGAAAAGGAAGAACAAACATGGCGGCCAGCATTTTTATTTTGTCCGTTCTCGCATAATCTCGTGTGTGCATGAAGATGGAACCTATAAAACGATGTTCATTTCTGGGTGCTGAGAGATGATTCCTGATCAGCCAAGAGAGAAGAGACAGAGGACTGTAACGATAATCTTTCTTGAACATTCCGTTTGTGTATTTGAGGTGAACCCCCCCCCCATTTTACGTCAAGTTTTATATTATATCAAAATAAAAGTAAAATCTACGAGTGATTCTTCTTACAACGAGTTGGGCAACAAAAGACATGTGAATACCATACAGTGAACATTTTTAAATGTTTTCAGTTTTGACGAAAATAACTGAAATCTTCAAAAACTCTTTTAAAAAAAAATCATTTAAAGATTTTGCTTTTATTTTGACATAACTACAAGGAGGATCACTATTATTTTAACTACAAGGAGGATCACTATTATTTTAACTACAAGGAGGATCACTATTATTTTAACTACAAGGAGGATCACTATTATTTTTGTCAAAATTGGAAATATCAAGTTTTCGCCACACCTGGCTAAAAATCTGCTATTTAAACCTTGTGGTAGCATATGAAATTAGTCAGCACAAGTCTAGCATAGGGCAACCTATCTCCAAACTTCCCTTTTCAAAATAGTAATTATACAGTACAATACTTAATCTTTTTAATTAAAAAACAAATTTTTTTTAAGGCATTCTTTTATATTCTTGTTGCCATGTTACTAATAAGAGTGCTGGAGGTAAACGTTTACCTGGGCTGATGTTATTTGCCTGAGTAATAAGCCTAAACCTTGAATTAACCTCTAAGTAGGCCGTCCTATCAGAAGTTGCATAATACCAGGGCTGCTTCATTTCCATTTAGTGAATAATGTCTGGACCATGCAGTAGTTTCTGGTGGAATCTTTTCATGCCATATTAGTGGGAAATGTTATGACTTTACTTTTTCATTGATCTACAAAAGTCTTCCTTCTTTCCCCTTCATCCCTATTCTCTCTCTCAGTCTTGTTCTTAATGACTCTGCTGACCTACTCCATAAACTCTCAAATCTAACCATGAAAAACTTCAACAAACAAAACAAGAGAAAACTCAGGACCACAACTTTTAACTACAAGGTTTTCTTCTCTAAATTCCAACCTTACAAAGGTTGAAGTCCAATTATGGGAGACTAAACCTGACTTGTTGTTCTTGTGTGAAAGTAGCATTAACTCAACTGCTTTTTTAACCGATTTTTCCATCCAAGGATATTCTAACTTCACATTCAAACTTGACCCTCAAGACCACCATGGACATGGAATATGTGCCTACATTAGAGAAAGCTTCCTGTGTAGCAGGGACATCTTTAAAGAAAATCGTAAACATCCCTACGTGTGCTTTAAATTAGCATTTCGTCACAGCACAGCATTTATATTTGCCCTCTACTATCTCCATGGTGATGAAGTTGCTATCTGTGAGAGTATTGCTAAGCAAATAGATCATATGCTGTCTGCTCATTCCTCTGCCAACATTCATGGCATCTGTAGAAATTTCACTCAAACAAAACCAATGATAAAGGGAAGTTTTGTCATGATTTCTCTCTTCTTTATGATCTTTCACAAATCCACTCAGGTGCCCAATGCTGACGAACAATTTGTGAGTCTTTTAAATCTTTTTCTAACAACATGCACTGAACTGTGCTCATCCTCAGTTCTATTTCTACTAGGATCTTCTGACCACTTGGTTGTTTCAATAAAGATAAAAAAACAAAATATAACAAAATCTCCATCAAACAGTGTATCAATACTTGATGGCTGACTGGCAAAGTTTACAAACATCATATAGGAACTATCTCCATGCTCCATGTTTAAAAAGAATGCATCCAACTTAATTGATTAGTTAACTGTTGGCATAGAAAACTATATACTGTCCAAGAAATTCCAACAGAAACTGAACAGCCAGCCTGAATTGTGCTGCTACCATTGCTTATAGAAACCACTACATCAATTGTTTTAAATGCAATAAATGTTTTAAAACTAAAGTCGTCTTTAGGGCTGTCAGCAATCACTGCAAAAGGATTAAAAAATGCGAGAGAATCATATGCATCAGATCCAAAATATAAGAACAGATTCTTGGCTCCCATGAGTTTTGACGAATAACAAACAAGGTTCTGAACAGATGCACATCCTCTATCTTGACTCTCATCAATGGGCCTAAGGCAATTTCATCAGCATCTAACAAAGTCAAGAACTTTCAAACAAACTCAACCCTCTGCAATTAGGGCCACCTATTTCCTGAATTTTTTCCCAAGACTGAAAACAGTCTGAGTGACATTCACTGTTTGTGATATTGCTACACTCATCGAAAACCTTTATGCTGACAAAGCAACTCTTCCTGACAATATTCCAGTCATAGTACTAAAGAAGCTGCAACCAGAGTTGGTATCCATTTTTCAAAAGCTGCAACCAATTGATGCATCAAGGAGAAATGAGTAAGTTGCTTGAATCCATGTTAAACAGAGAAATTGCCAACCACCTCGGGAAAAACAATCTGCATAATGACAAGCAATATGGTTTTTATCCTGTGAGATCTACAACTGATGTACTGACTGTAATCTCACACAGGATCAGTGGATCTATCACCAAAAATTTCCTCTCAAGAGCAATAGCTCTTCACATATTAAAAGCATTTGATAGAGTTTGGCATAAAAGTCTACTTCACAAACTTTCCAGCTATGAAATATCTGGAAATGTTTTTTCAACCATTATATCCTTTCTCGCCAATAGTTGCCGATGGGCAGAAATCTGAATCTCAAAGTATCAATGCTGGCATGCTTCAGGGATCTAATCTTGGGTCAACTCTCTCCCTTATCGTCATCAATGATACTATTATCTAGGAAAACACTTCAAAGGCCAACAGTGACCAAGATCTCTCTCTCTCTCTCTCTCTCTCTCTCTCTCTCTCTCTCTCTCTCTCTCTCTCTCTCTCTCTCTCTCTCTCTCTTCTTTGACCTTGAACATGTGGTGCAGTGGGGCAAAAGGTGACTGATTAATTTTAAGGCATCCAAAACCAAGCTTCGATCTTTTCATGCTCTGATCTCCACTTGACCCCATTTAATATGAATGGCTCTAGTCTCAAAGAAGCACTTTGCTTCAACAAGTTTCACTTTTGGCTTGAAATAGAAGACTTACATCAAATTAGTTGTTGCGTCATGTTACTGCTCCAGAAAATATCTCACCCTCACCGAAATCCTCTACCTGTATAAGAGCCAAATATGTCCTAAATGGAGTACTATTGCCACAGCTGGGGAAGAACACTTGAAGCATCATATCCTGCCTTGACAGAGTTCAAAATCAACTTCCAAATTTGATAGATGATCCCTTTTTTTTACCTCCCTGTAACCTCTTTCCCACAGAAGAGACGTTGCAAGCCTAGCTCTGCTCTATTATTATTTTTATGGCAAGTGCTAGTCGGAACTTTAATCTAAGCTATTCCCTTGCCAAACTTTCACAAAAGCACTCGACTAGCCACAACCGCTATCAAACAATTTCCCTAACTTTCTATCTTTGCCTAAATCTAAATGCAAGTTCCATGAACAAAGCTTCTTTCCTTGAACTGCCTGTCAGTGGAACTTTGTTCGCCTTGCTTGCTTTCCAGTTGACTACAACATGATCATTTTGAAGTCCAATACAAACAAATTCTTGTTGAGCCATCCCCTTAAATAGTCAATTTCTACCCAATTTCTATCGCTGTACACTCAGTAACCCTTATCCTCTACTGGCCTTCAGAACTTGATAAGTGGTGTACAAAAAAATGTTTAAAGTGTTTTTGTTTTATTTTTTTTTTTTTTACCAGTGTTCAAACAAGTGATAATCGTACATCTCTGATATTGAGGAGTGGTAGTAAAAAAGTGACCAATGATTGTTATCTTCATCTCTGGCACAATTATGTGATCTTAGCCTGTACGCTTGCACAACAAATTTATCCTCAAAATAATGCGTCTACAGATTCAAAGTAAGTACATTTAATTTTCATTAGTTTAAAAATGTAATTTTCTATGCAAGAAAAAAACTTGTAAAGGAAAAGAAAGCATTAAATGCATAAAAATTTTGATTAGTAAAACATTTTTTTAACACATAGAATTGAGTAAATGGCTTCTCAGCAATATTTAGTTTTTTGTGCATGAGAAACAGTTTAGAGTCACTTTATTCATAATTTGTCGCAAAGAAAGTGAGTTGAGCATTAAAGTGTTTGTAAATGGCGTTTGTTGGTGCTGACAGGAAAAATACAAACTTACTTATTTCCAGAAGGTTAGACACAAAGTTAGGTGCGCGTCTGATGGAAATGTTTCTGTGAAACAAAAAATGAATTTGAACTCGGCACATCCAGGTTTTCAGTCACTTAACCACTATCCAGGAACAACATGACATGTTTGTATAAACGAGATGGCTTCAACCATCTAACCACACGAATAATCACTTGAGACAAGTTCAGTTGCATAAAAGAAACTTTATATACAATCTTCTTTGGTATGTATTTGCGACATATCACATACACTCAAAAGAATCAATTGAGAATTTTGGCAGAACTATTTTTCCTTCCGAATGACAGCATGTAATGTGGACACATATTTGTACATGTAAATTAAGGGATGACAAGAAGGGGCAGATACATTTTGCTGAACTTGCATTGGACCTATTTTATATTTATGTTGACAAATCGCTATAGCCATTTGAAAAGATGAGGATTAAAGAGCAGAGGTTTTGTCTTATTCATTTGGGGTTTGGATTTATTATGATACCACTAACAAATTTAATGTGAGATCAATAATCATTTACTGCGATAACACTAATTATTTAATGTTATTTAATATGATACCATTAACTATGTGGTCATACAAGGAGAAACTCTCATGTCTCCTTTGTACATCATCCGTGGTATTCATTAACAAGTGTGTTTCCTGCTGCCAATTTAAAGACACATCTTGAATAATTCAAACTGACAAATAAAGACCCAAAACAAATACAGAGTTGCATCCACTGGGATTAAATATGTTGGAGAAACATCATAAACTTTATAAGTGATAAAGAGGCAAACTGATGCACTTACCTGTTTCCAGAGCATCTTTTCCATGTAAAAAGAATTGACTTGATACTAAACAGTTTTTATTATAATCATATTTGTGAAACAATGCCTGGATGCAGTAATGACTGGTTACGAGGGGTGTGCAATAAGTAATGCCCCTGACCCACTTCCCATAGCAGTAGAGCAACGAAACTTGGCACAGTTATTAGTCTTTCTGTTTGTAGAACACCCCAGGTTGGTCCTTCAACCATGACGTGATTTCTGAAATCAAGGCTGCATCATCTGAGAAACGCTTTCAAAAACAACTTCATGGTTGGGAAAAGGTGAAAGTCAGAGGGTGCAAGGTCAGGAGAGTATGGAGGATGAGGGAGGATTTCATAACCACACGCTCATGCTTCTGAGCGTTATCCTGCAGGAGGAGGGTACCTTTGCTGATCCTGCCCTGCCTCTTGATTTTGATAGCTTCCCTTAATTTCCTCAAAAATGAAGCATAATAGGCTCCTGTAATTGTAGTACCCTTTGCCAGGAAATCTGTCATCACTACTCCGTCCTGGTCCCAGAAGACTGTGAGCATGACCTTGCTGGCAGAGGGCTGCACCCTTGCCTTCTTTGGAGGTGGTGAGTCCAAGTGCTTCCACTGCATTGACTGGGCTTTGGTCTCTGGATCATAGTGATGGACCCAGGTTTCATTCTGTGTAATCAATCTTTTGAAAAACTTGGACTCATTTTCTTGGCACATCTCCAAATTCATCCTCGAGCACTCAACGCGTTCTCACTTCTGGAATGGTACAAGCAACCTGGGAATCCATCTGGCAGACACCTTATGCATATGCAAATGGTCATGAATGATAGTTTCCACAAACCCTGTACTTATCTTGACATCTTGGGCTATTTGGCGAATAGTAATGTGCTGATCTTCCAAAATGGCAGCCTCAACTTGATGGACACAGATGCCTCATCAGTGGCAGAAGGGGGGGTGCGACCAAATCTGGGAGCTGTTTCCACAGACTTCTGGCCATTTTTGAATTCACGATGCCAGTGTTTTACAAGGTCATATGATGGGGCATTATTATCATAAGTTTCTTTCATTTCATCAAAAGTCTCCTGTGGTGTGCCTCCTTTCAAATACAAAAACCGGATCGCTGCTCGACATTCAACAGGCTCCATTTCACACCTGACGCCGTTTAAACACCTGTAAAACAGAAACTACAATTAGTTCAGAGCTGTAATTTTCCACATAACCTGTAGAGATATAAATCACTGCGCATGCACAATTTCAGCTAGATCAGACAACTGGAAGTGGGTCAGGGGCATTACTTATTGCACGCCCCTCGTAGGTTGATGAAACATGAGAACCCCTTCAGACTCAATTTCTGAAAAACATCATAACCTGACTAATATGGTGACTGCTGCATGATGTGAATGTGTTGAAGCAAACTTATTGGCTGCTACCAGTGTTATTGCAAAACATGTGGTTGAAGATTCCAGCCTACTGCAACAGCAAAAGTAAATACGTAATTAATATTCTTAGAATTAAAAAATAGCATAGGTTATTTTTATGTATTTTTTCATGCAAGTTAGTATGAATTAGAAGTATGAAAAGCTTAGGAGGAAAGTAGCAGTAAAGGTTATTTTGGGAAAAGAAAGTGGATAGGAATATGTGAAGCGCCTCATTTTTCTACATCTATATATATAAATCTCATTTTTCTACATCTATATATATAAATCTCATTTTTCTACATCTATATATATAAATCTCATTTTTCTACATCTATATATATAAATCTCATTTTTCTACATCTATATATATAAATCTCATTTTTCTACATCTATATATATAAATCTCATTTTTCTACATCTATATATATAAATCTCATTTTTCTACATCTATATATATAAATCTCATTTTTCTACATCTATGTATATAAATCTCATTTTTCTACATCTATATATATAAATCTCATTTTTCTACATCTATATATATAAATCTCATTTTTCTACATCTATATATATAAATCTCATTTTTCTACATCTATATATATAAATCTCATTTTTCTACATCTATATATATAAATCTCATTTTTCTACATAAAGAAAAGTATTCCTGCTGATATGTTGAAATAATTATTCAATCAGACATTTACAAAAGGCTTCAATGTTGACTGTGTATATTTCTGATAGTCTTATGTGAATGCACGTTAGGTTCTCAGCCTTTATGAAATAATTGTTAGTTTTTTTACTTGATATTCTTTAATAAAATACATCATTACTAAAGATTTTTAAATTTCTTACATTCTTCAATTTTTTTAAATAATCTATTTCACTCAACAGACTTCTTCCTATGATAAAATATTTGTATTTTAATATTTTGAAGACTAATTTCAATATCATATTGATGGACAACAAAGTCACAAATATTGATTTCATGAAAAAGTATAAATTATAATTTATTATTTTATTTAATTTATTTAAACTGTATTCACACACAAATAACAAGTCAGATGTTCTGTTTTAATTTTTATGCATTTTATAAGTTTTTTTTTATTGATTTTGTTTTTTAGTGGTTCATTTGATAGTATCAACAACAATAATAATTCAGAGAAAACTGAAAGCAAACCTCTATCACCATATTCTGAGTCACAAGTGCTGAGCCTTTTCCGAATGCTTGTTCCTCTCTTAAAATGTGACAATTCTGAAATAAAGGATTATGTTGTTAATGGTTTGGGTCATGCAAACCCAGCAGTCATTAAGTAAGTTTGTTTGCTATTCAGTTTATGCAACTATTTCTGTATTTCGTAACTGAAATGATGCCTTTAAAACTGTAATATACTAGTAAATATTTAACATTTTGTGAATGCATATGATTTGGTTTGCATTCTTTTATGTCAATGATGTTAAAATAAATAATTATTAAAGTGTAGACACCAATCTGTTGTTTATGAAAGTAAAACAATGTATTTATAAATAGATAATGTGCTTTAAAAATAATACGAATAAGTAATACTTATTCGTATTATTTGGATTCTTTTGACTACTGTCCCAATCTTGACTGTCATTTTCATGTTTTGGTTCATGTAATCTCCAACCTTCTTCAGGTGTATCTTGTCAAACTCGGGGAATGTTTCTGTTGAACTTGGGAATTCGGACGGAATTTCGAATGGAACCTTTATTTACTTCACGGGACTAGCATGCTCTCATTTCGAATGAAACCTTTATTTACTTCACGGGACTAGCATGCTCTCATTCCATAAGCCATGACTGGATAGAGATCCTAAGTAATTTGCAATTGTATTTTTCGGTCGCCCACACTGAGAATTGAACCTTCAAACTTCAACACTTTTACAATTGATTTTTCCAAGTACTCTAACCACTGCACCACGAGTTCTTGCAGACAATACTAGTACAAATTTAGGGGCCTTAAACTTATTTTATTTCTGAGTTTGACAAAATGCGTCTGAAGAAGGTTGAAAGTTACATTGACCATAACGTTATGAAAATGACACTCAGGATGAGAATAGTAGTCTGAAGAATCCAAATAATACGAATAACCAATCCTTATTTCAAAACGTCAGAAAAGTAACACACACACACACACACACACACACACACACACACACACACACACACACACACACACATATATCAATGAATATTAGTGTATATTAATAAAAATCTTATTTGAATGGAATATATTTCTATATATTATTAATATTGAAATAGAACAATAATTTTATGTATTAGAATTAAAAAAATGGATTTTGAGAATATATAAGAATATATTTAAAAAATTTAATATAATTTCTGTTACAGGCACCAAATCTTCATTATAATAAGACATATTTATCAAATGATTTTTTATTAATTTTTGTTTAGATCTTATGTGATTATATTTCAGAGATTTACTAGAAGAGTTACTTCCCTTTATAAAAGAAGCTAATGACAAAAAAGCAGACAAAGTAAAGCAAAGAAGGAAGCGGGATTCCATGCGCTTACACTTGGCACGTATATTTGAATTGATGGCAGAAAATAAAATATTAGAGTAAGTAGCTTTTTATCTAAAATTCTGTACAGTTATGAAACTAAGATGATCCACACTCACACAAAAATTCACTTTTAATATTTCTTTTATAAAATAGTGCAAAATCAGATTTTTTAGAAATAATGATACTGAGTTAAAGTTTAGTTATCGCATACTCATTTTGATAATTTAAGTTGTTTTTTTAATCAATCTGAATCACTAAATTCATGTTATGCTAAACAATCAGAAAATAATCGCCTATAATAATTACTACTATGACCTATAGGTCATAATATATACATAAATCATCTGTTATAGGTAAGCACCAATTATAAAATGATAGTAAATGATGTAAACAATATTTTCAACACAATATAAAACATTTCACTTTTATAGGAGGGTAGTAAAGTGGAGTGATGGCTGTGGAAGAGGAACGGCTACATTGTTGCTCTGAAAACAATGTATTATATATTTTTAAGAATTTTAATGATAATAAAAGTTTTAGTGAAGTTGGGAAGCAATGACAAAGGTGTGTTGTCATTTGTGCACAGGCACACTAGTTATTAAAAAAATTACAATAATGAAAGATTGATAATGAAAATTGTAAAGCATGATTTAAAAACCTAGTTAAATAAAATTATTTTATGTTTGAAATATTATACGAAGAGTGTAATTGACATAATGGGTACATTTATAGAATTTGCTATACCAGGTGAAAATTGTTGTTTAACTGAATTTGCAATTGTCATTTCAATGAACTTTGGTTTGACTTAATTGCACCTGTGTATATCTTTTGCTGAAATTGATGCTTCAAACATTTAACTTATTTTTTCACAATTGATCATGTTTGTTGTTTCTTCTTATGCACATGTCAAATTCAATATTTTTATTAAAAATTATGTCTTGGTATACACGGTTTGTGTATTTAACATGATGTCAGGTTCAAACTTTTTTTTTCAAATTATCTCTTGGCGCATGTAATAATTATTTTAACTTTTTTCTTGCATATTGCTGCCGAGTGCACCTCTTGCCCATATAATTTCTCAGTACACACAGCTTAGGTATTTAACATGATGTCAGGTTCAAACGTTTTTTTCTTTTTCAAATTATCACTTAAGGCATCCAATAATCATTTAATGTTGCCTATTGTATATCATGCCAAGTGTACACTTTTGTTAGAATTATTTCTCAGTAAAGGGTGTGGATATTAAACATGTACAAATAATGTTGGAGCAGTATTCATCCATAATTTCTACTGCGCTATGGATTCAATAGCTACATGTTTTCAATTAATTCTTTACAATAAATTATTTTGCATCAGTAAAATTTTGTTTCATCAAATGACACCTTTAAATCTTATCAACTGTCGATTGCTCATCAAAATTTATTAACACTTTTTGTTCATAATCCTCTTACGTTTTAGTTTTCAAATGATCATCATCTCATCAATTGTCTAAGATATCTTGCAGTTTCTTGTAGTTTTTAAAGAATAAATTCACAAAAATAACTAAATTCTGTTTTATATTCAATTGATTTCAGAAACGCTGGTGGCATTGAAAATAACAACAAATCCCTTCACAGCACTTTTCTTGATTACATAGAAGGCGCTCGACTTTACTTAGAATGTGAAAATGAGAAAGATTTGCCACAACTCCAAGAAATTCGTTTGCATTTCTGTGGATTTATTCGACACCTCATTGGCAACACTCCACGTAAATAATATTAATATAATCTTCATTTTTAGAGTTAGAATCTATAATTAATGCCAGTATTTTAATAGTTGTAATATCAAACGGTATATTTTAAATCAGTCAATCATATTGTCGCTTTGTCATCAATTGTTTGCTCATTATATAAGGATTAGAATCTTTTTTTGCTTTTATTATTATGAAAATATTTTTAGGTTTATTTCAGAATTGATGACTGTAAAATATAGAAATTATCATCATCATCATCATCATCAAATTAAATGAAGGCTCAAACAAAAATCTGAGGGTCATTTCACAATATATTGTTTGATCTATATAATTATTATTGACAAAGAGATTATAAATTCATCTTTGATAAATACTTTTCTATTATTTAGTACAACAATCTGAAAGAATTTTCTTTTTAACAAAGTGTTTGAACTTTAATTTCATTTTTTTTTGTTTTTTTTTGCATATAAAAAACAAAGGATTATTTTTGTCCAACAATTTTAAAATTATTTTTCCAGTGAAATATCGATCCACGCTTTTCCCCCAAAATGTACGAGTCAGTTTGTTCCATCTTTTAACCAACTGGAGTGGACGTTTCCATCACATGTTTCTAAACTTGGAACAATGGTTAGTGAGTTTGCTTATCCTTATCAAAGTGCCGAACTCAAAGAAATGATCAAGCTGCTGTTATAAATAATAGAACAACTTTACCCTATTTACAAAATATAATTTTTTAAATGTCTGACTTCATATTCCACCAATAATTTCCTTCTCAGCACAAGTTCATGAATTTTATGTAACAAACTATAAAAAATATAAAAATCTTTCTATGACAATGTATACTCACTTAAAATGGACTAAACAACTTTTACAGTTTATGATATGTAGATGTTCAAATTAACAAATTTATATCAACTGTTTCAAACTTTATTTAAATAACTTTATCCAAATATTTGTAATTAAAATTCCATGATGGATTCCATTAATACAAATTAAATTCGACAAGTTTTGATTTGATTAAATTGTTTCTGCTCTTTCTATACTAGGATAAGTCCAGAAGAATCTGTAACAGACTTGGAAGTTGCTTCTGCAGGCGCCATGTCTGCAGTTTTGTGTTGTGGACCTGTGTTTGATTCAAATGGACTTGCAGAAGATGGCTGCATCTACACTTGGCTTAACAGTCTACTTTCTTGTCAACATGAAACTGTAATTATTCTGAGTTCTATTTTAGTTTCAGTTCTGCCTTTCAATTTACTTTGTTTTATTTGCTGTATTAGAAAGTTGTTAAAACTATTTGTCATAGCTGGTTTCTGTAACTTTCTAATTCACAACATCATTGTCTTGACATTGGATTCATTAGCATTTGTCATGGGTATGAAATTGACATTTAAAAAGATATTTGTAACAGATTCATAAGTGATGCCATGGCAAAAGTTGATAGACAATGGACTGTTTATTTTTGGTGTTTTTTTTTGTTTTGTTTTTTTAGCAAAAAGTATTTCATATAGACATGCATTTAAAGCTTGTGTGGATCTCTCCCCCGACCTAATGGCGAAAAAATTGGATGCAATTAAAAATATGTCAGTTTATGATTTTGGTTTGCCCCTAAGAAGATCCTGGTTAGCATTGTAATAAAAAATACTGAACTGAGAATTTTTCTTGTTTCATGTTTGCAATCATGCTGGGTTGAGTCAATGAAGGAGACATTTTAAGATGGCAGCAACAATGTATTGATAGAATTTCATTGAGAAATAATTCAATCTTACAAGCTTTTTTTATTCTTAAGTAAAAAATCCTCACAGGTTGAAGGAAAATTAATGCTCTTCCCATATTATAAGAATTAATTCTGTCTTTTTTTTTTCCATACTGTAGATTTTAATAATATAATTTTGCTGCAGGAAACTTGATCCTTGCACAGCTGATTAAAATTCATCAACATAGTGGGCACAGTGTGTATAGGATCAAATTGCCTGTACTGAAAGTAGCAGTAAAGGTTATTTTCTGGAATTTTGTGAAATGCTAGTTAATAAGGCCAGCTCTGGTGTGATGGCAGAAGAGAATGCCATGTGTATATTTTGAACTAAACATGAATATCATGTATCAATACATTTTTTCATACTAATAAATTGTGTTTTCATGCTTTTTGTTACTTTTTTTACATAATGCACTATCTAAATATTCTTCACATTTAAATACTGAAAAATATACTTTTAAAATTCTCATTGTATTTTTTTAATCTACAATAATTATCTTTTTGGTCGCTAATATATACTGAAAAAAACATATTTTGGTGACTGTTATTTGTTTATTGTGAATTTTCAAATGGGTTCATTAGATTTTAAAACAGATTATATCATTATGAACTAAAAATGTTTTATAAATTGCTTATAGAATAGAAAAAGAAGAAAATATAGTTAGTATGAAATTTTGTTGAAGGAAAAGGACATTTTTTTTATCATTTTATTCTTACAATATCAGACTAATCATGCAACTATAAACTATGATAATGAATTGACCTTTTTGTTGCTTCAAATTTAAGAATAATTTTGCTTTTCTTTTAATTTTGATATTGTCAATAAATTTTGAAATATATTTATTTACAGATCTACTTAATTGCTAAAGAGACAGTTGTATTACTTCTTGAGTTCAATCCTGATGTTGTAACCTTGTTGGATTGGGTTATTGATCAATGTTATATAGGAGCCAATATTATTGCAGATGGCTGTTTCAATGCTCTTACTGCGGTCTTCCTCACAAGGTCAGTTTGGATTTCAGTTTTCTCTATTAAACTGTTTATCTAATAAAAACCCATACTTAATAGTAACAGAATATTTACAAGAAAAATATTGTTTGTGTAATGAATATTCAAATCATTTATTTTAACAAAATAACCACAGTATTGATTTATCATTTGCAATTTGAAAAAAATGCATGTTTCATAACTAGCAAGAGATGACAATGCAAATTCTAACTTTCTATAAGGTCTACCAATGTGACATTGACTAATAAAGATTTACAAGGAAGAGTGGCTCTGTGTTTTATTGCCTCACCAGAGAAGAAGCAAAAACAAATTTGATCATAAAACAGTTTCAACAATAAACAAATTTCTTGGATTCTGATGATGATTTGCTTTCCTTCTCCTTTTACATGAACATCAGTTTGATAAAAAAAACAACTTTTAAAACATTAAAATATATAATCTGGGTAGTTATTTTTGTGTATATCCGTTAGAAGCGTTGAGTGAAATTTGAAGAATAAAACATGTATAAATACATTTGAAGCCAAAACTGCAACGCAAAATTTTTTATAAAATAAACGGGTGTTTATTTTTAAAGAAATATATTTCGGAGTAAGACTCCTTTATCAATCTTTTTTTTTTTTCTTCCTCAACATGATGTAGTGGAAGATAGTTTGATGAAGAGTCCACGTGATGTTGTTAACTGTGGAGTTTTTATGAAGCGGGATAGGTGACGCATGGTCGCACATTTTGAAAATCTGGGTAGAGAGAGAAGGGAGGGAATTCCAAAAACAAACAGTCCAAGGAAAAAAGCTATTAGAGTAAAAATATCTTTCAGCATCTATGGATAATTACAGAGAAGGGGTGTGAGTTTGCTTCTAGTTGGGTGGTTTGCGGGTATTTATGTTGAGGGGACCGTACATGTAGCAAGTTAATTGGAACACTTTCTGTGGAAATACTTGAAAAATAAGCACAAGAGATGCAACACTGTGACAATGCAGCAGGTTCTGGAGCTTGACAGACAGTGCAAGATCTATAAAGTTAGAAATTCTTTTTTGCACTGGGAGGGAGAGGTTTGTGGTTTGTACATCAGCCCAGATATGACAATAATACTCCATGTATGGGTGAACATTATATAGGATACTAGTGTGAGTGTCTTTTCATTGGAGCTATTTGAATTATGCTATTTGAATTATGCTATTTGTAGTTAATATTTTACCAAGCAGGACCATAGAAATATTTTAAAACCAATTTTTCCATAGTAATTTATTTTTTCTCATGCTTATGAATCTATAAAATCAAAATAATGTATTTCAATTCATATTTTGAAAGGTTTTAATCATTCAACTTATTATAGAATCTCTAAACTGTAAACTTTACTAGATTAACTTTATAAACAGTACAATCATAAATTCATGATCATATTAAAAAAGATTATCTATAAAAATAAATAAGCTAATATTAATGATATAAGTGTTCAGTTTTTTAATGAACACCCACTTGTGACAATTTCTTGGTGGCATATGCTATACTCCCAAAAAGGTGGTAATGCCAGAGAACAACAGAACAGATATTATACTATCCTAATATGAGAAAGTAATGCTTTAGAAGATAGTTTCAGGACAACAAAAGAGCTATCATAGTAAAGGGGGAGTTAATGCCTGGGAAGAAGGTATCATAACAATAGAAAAGAAACTACACTACTTCCAGTCCCACAAAAAGATAGTTCATCAGTCAATAAAACTGTACAATGGTCAAACATTCATAAATGTAATAGTATAATTTCAGCTTCAAACAAATATCAAATATCTAATAATAATATCAAATATTTAAAAGGAACTTTTTCTCTCTGTGTGTGGTGGTTGTAATGGTGGGGGGGGGGTCGTTCCCTATGGACTCGAAATCGGCTGGACGGATTTTTATTAAATTTCACACAAAGGTACTTTATGTGTCTGGCAGTGTTCTTAGATAGGTTTTATATTGAAACGTCTTCAATAAGTATCAATAATCAATAATCAAAATAATCCAATGAAAGAAGGAACAGGCCATTTTGACTAAAGTTAACACCTTATGCAGCTTAACATTACAAGTGCATTTAAGTTTTCTTACCATACAAGCTAAAAAGCCCAAGTTTATAAAATCAACAATAGCTGCTTTGATATGGCAGGGTTGTGTTCCAAATGATTGTTTCTGTTTAAAGCACAATTGAAGCATGATAGGAGGTGCCTTCAATAAGTTTCCAGACTTTTTTCGTATCGGCACATTTATTGATAGTACATTTATTGATAGTACATTTATTGATAGTACACAAATGAAACTCTAGTCCTCTTCGAAGTAATCTCCTCCAGCTGCAATGCACTTATACTATTCAAACAACTTCTGGAAAGCCCCATGGAAGTCCTCTTATGTGAACTTGTTACAGCCCCTTCAATATCCTCAATTGTCTCATAATGACAGTCTTTAAGGTTTTCCATGAGCTTAAGGAATAACCAAAAATCATAGAGGGCAAATTCTGGACTAGAGGGGGGGTGAGGAACTGTCTTAATTCTCTTCTTGGTCAAATAATCTGTGAAAAGGATGAAGTTATGGATTGGTGCAATATCTTGGCGAAAATGCCACTGCTACAATGGAATCTCTTTCTGAACTCCCTTAAAACCTCAACATAGTAGTCCTGGTAACTGACAGTGGGAACTCAGTGCATGTAGATAATGCCCGTGCTGTCAAAAAAAGGATTATCATAAGTTTCTTGGTGGATTTGCCCTGTCTGACTTTCTTTAGTTTCGGAGAACCAACATGCTTCCATTAGGAACTCTATCTCTTGGTCTCTGGGTGTTAGCAGTAGATCCAGTTTTCATCACAGGTCATCAGAGCATCAAGAACTGTGGGATCTGAATTGATCAGCTTGAGTATCTTCCTGTTGTCATGACAATGTCTTTCTTTCTGATCTTCTCTAAGCTTCCTTGGGACAAACTTTGCACAAATCTTCCACATCTTCAATTTCATGCGAATAATTGTGTGTTTAGTTCCCACACTGATATCAAACTGTGCACTTATTGTCTCTTTAGACACATGACGGTTCTTATTTATGAAATTCTTTATTTGGTCAATCAACTCCAGTGTTCTATCTTCCTTACTCCTCCCACATTTCTCATCATCCCTCACAGACTCCCTGCTTTCTTCGAACCTCTTATACAACTCAAAAAATGATGCTTGATTTATGCAAGATGTTCTAAGAACAGTCTTAAGCATTCCATACATTTCTGTGGCATTTTTTTTTTAAGTTTAAGACGGAATTTTATGGCATATCATAAAATTTCCATCCAATTTGCAGGTTTTAGTAGGGTGTATTCCAATTCCTGTTTCTGCTTAGAAGCATGACACTTGACTTTTGCATTTTAAACTTTAATGCGAGACATTATATAAAAAATAAGTTTATAAAATCAACAGTAAGTTCTCTACAGTGCAATGTAGATTTGTGGACTAAATCACTGCAAGGAGGCATGTGAAACTTCCTCCAGGTGGAATTAGGCCCCAACTAAAGCAATCATTCGACTTAATTTAAAAATGGCTGATTTCACTGATTTTGATGACAATAAAAATATAGTAGTGTGAAAAATTTGTTGATCATCATTTAATCCCAGGCAACGTAAGGTTTCCCTGTTAGTCTATTATAAGAAAAAACAATACATTTAAATTTCTTACTTAAAAATAGTATATTTTTACCTTATTCAAAATATTAAACTAACAAATCATATGTAGGTTTTTTGTTTTGTTTTATTGGGCAGAAAATATATATGAAAATATGAGGAATTATAAATATTGGAAACTAGAAGTTAATTATTTTCTAAATAAATATAGGTACATTGATCTTACATATTTTTGCAGAGAATATCCATGTGATCATGTGTCCATGTTGAATCTAGCTGTAATTAACGTTGGCAGTCCTCGCTTAAAGATGCACAAAACGGCCCTCCAACTGTTGCAAATTTTGGACACAAGATTCTTCCAAGAGGAATCAGTATTCACGAACACTCTTGATGAAGTGATACAACACCAAAAAACAATAAAAGCTCCCCTCAACAACATTCAACTCGCAACTTTTTATTCTCGGTCTCAACAAGTTTTAGCAGAACAGTTGGCCATTCTTCACCCAGACTATACGATGCCAATGTTTTCAGGTGAGTGTCTATCATTTTCTGCATCATTATGAATTTGCTGCATTTACGCATGTGTACTGTCAAAACTTTATTATTTAAACATTTCTTTGTTGTGTACAAAATTTCATATAGAACATTTTAATTTATAGGGGTATCTTATTCTTGTTCTGTCAACCAAGATTAAGTAGCAGTCTTAAATAATTCGAACTGGTATTTTTAATATCACCCATACTGAAAATACAACTTTCAATCTCCAGAAAACTGTCACTTAGAACTGATTATCATTTAACACCTTTATCCATTGTGCCATGAGTCCATGTACATATGTGGAGGTTACATTAATTGAAATAATGTGAGAATAACATCTAAACAATAGTCTGAATAATACAAATTATTGATCTTCACTGAAAATTTTCAAATCAGTAAATTGAATCATTTGACGCAATCAAGATTATGATGTTTTTACTCTAGCAATAAACACAGCCTTTTTTATCTACTGTTTATTTGTCCACTGAATTTATATTTAAATTAAAAAAAAAACATCCATGACTTTTTTTTTTTTAAAAATTCCTGTTATTGAAGACTGTAAACATTCCATTTCAGAAATCACCTATCGGTTCCAAACAGCGAAACCGGCCCTTCGTCAAACACTGCTCAATTGTTTGTTGCCATGGCTTTGCAATATGGAGCTTGTTGATCCAAACATCACAGCTGCTGTCAATGCCATACCAAATATCTTCAGTCGATATGATACAAACGAAGTTGTCTTCAAATCCCCCTTAAAAGGTGAAGGTTGGGGTTCTGTTCAAGCAACAGAGATGGTTCTCAACAACCTTTTTTATATCACTGTTAAGGTCAGTTCTATAAACATAATACATTAAAAATACTATGGATGTAAAACTATAAATCTCCATAAATTATTTAAGATAATCAGACTTAAATAAAATACAACTTTTGTTCATGTGAATATAGTTTGAAAAATGTTGTTCACTTCTATTTTAATTAAAACGTTCTACGATTTTATTTCTTTTCAGTTTGGCGATGACCATCCAAAGGAAACGGAATCTTTGTGGACTGCATTAGTTGTGGCTTGGCCGCACAATCTCCAAGTAATCATTCAGTATATGGTGATCATATCAAACCTGGCTTCTAACACACTGCTTGTATATGTAAGTAGATTTCGAAATTAATTATTTTACACTTATTTACATTGTTAGCTCCACCATGATCGTTATATTCCCTGCCTTCTCCTTCAGTTGCTTTTTGGATTCAATAAGAAAGGATGAGTGAACATGAAATAATAATTATAATTATAATGGATCAACTACAAAAAAGTGTACGACAGGATCCCCCAAGCCTGGATAATAGAATGCTTAAAAATGTATAAAATACCAAGCAGGATCATCAATGTGATTAAAAACGAAATGAGAACATGGAGACTGGAACTGACAGCTGATGGACAACACATAACAGAAATTAATATACAAATAGGTATCTTCCAAGGAGATTCACTATCACCATTACTGTTCATCATAGCCATGATGCCCCTGAACAATATACTGAGACAGTGCCAAGGTGGATACAAGTTCTCTAACACAGAGGAAAAAATGAACCACTTGATGTACATGGACGATCTGAAACTTTTTGCAAGGACTGAAAAGGAACTAAAGACACTAATAAACACTACCAGGATCTCAGTCAGAATATGCAAATGGAGTTTGGCATGAAAAAATGCACACCATTAGTTATAAGAAAGGGAAAACTGGAGACAACAGAAGGTATGGAACTACCCAAGCAAACGGAGATGAGGGCACTAGACGCCTGGGAATTCTGGAAGCGGACACCATCAAAGCAACAGAAATGAAAGAGAGAATTGGAAAGGAATACATCAGGAGAACAAGAAAACTCCTGGAAACGAAATTATATAGCAGAAACATAATAAAAGGTATAAATACATGGGCAGTATCACTAGTAAGATACTCTGGACTGTTCATAGGGTGGACAAAAGAAGAACTGAGGCAGCTTGATCAGAAGACCAGGAAACTCATGACCATGCACAATGCACTACAAAAGGACAATGTGGATAGACTTTATGTGAAAAGGAAAGAAGGTGGGAGAAAACTAGTTTGTATAGAAGACTGTGAATGACACAAAAAAAGAACTAAAAAAAATACATAATGCAAAATACTAAAAGGTGAAGTTGAAGTCCAATGTAAACCAATTCAAAGTCCAATGTGCAAGTTCAATGTAAACCAATTCAAAGTCCAAAGTGCAAGGGACAGGGAAGCGGTTCGATCAGTACACACACAGACACAGTGACACGCCACCAACACGATCCAGCGTACGCAATTACCAACCGGCCGTTCTTTCCTCCCACCTTGCCTTCCAAAACGACCTGAATTTATAGTTGTCGAAGACCAACTGATTTGCATATATGCACAAGATTTTGCGAGAGTTTCAGAGATCATACCATTACAAAACGCCGTCGGCGCCATCTTGGAATTCTTTTCTTATCCTAACTTTGCAGTGATGACAAAGCACACACACACACCTAGGTCGTTTGAACGTAAGCCCTCATTTTCACAGCTTTTGCCACACTCCCCCCTGATATCATTATCACAGAGGGGGCAGGGAGGCGGTGACCTCCTTCTTCGGGTGCTTCTACGGAGGGGCAGACAGGGAGCCTCGTCTTCAGTTGAGCTCCCATCCGCGGTCTGGGGATCAGTGAACCGGAGGCTGCTAATTTCAGTGCTGTCGTCGTCCGATGAAGCCGGCGTATACCAGAATGATGGTTCACTGGTCGTAGAACTCGTTTCACTTTCGTCACCAAGCGGCGGCTGCGCCTGTGATGCCGATCGCAGGTCCCTGACGTGTCGGGGCACCCCATCAATCCGCACGGCTTGCGGGCTGATCACCTCGGTAACATGCCCAGTTCCATAGCGCTTGGTGCATTTGCCGCGGGGGTTCTTAACCCAGACGATGTCTCCCACTTTGATACTATCTCGTGTCGCCTCTGGCTCGGGTAGAGGGCTGGCTTCTAACCCTTTCACCCTGACATGGTACTGGTGCAACGCCTCAGCCGGTGCGATAGAGGGCGAGACATTGTCCTTAGGGGTGACGTTGTACCAGTATAGCGTTTCAGGCACTGTACACCGCTTCCTAGCTGCAATGGTCTTGATGGCCCAGTGGTTCCGTTCCACGATCCCGTTCCCGCTAGGCACATGGGCGCACCGAAATCGTAGCCGTACACCCCAGCCATCTGTGAACTGCTTGAACTGCCCGCTAGCAAAAGCGGTGCCGTTGTCGGTCAGTATTTCGGAAGGAGGGCCACGCTCAAGGAAGATACTTTCCAGTTCCCGGACAACGGCGGCTGTGTCCTGTCGGCGAAGTGGCCGTCACAATGCAAACCTAGACGATCCACAGTCAATCATCGTCAAAAAATCCCTGCCGTTGTGGTGGGTCACGTCCACCGCGAGCCTGTCCCAATTGTTATTTACACTCAGTTTTTCCTTCTTCCACCGGGCAGGCGTCGGATCGATCGACTTGCAGGTTTCACAACTCCTCACCACTGATTCTACCTCTTTCCTTGACACACAGGGGTCGACCAGTCTAGCAAAGTAGAGAGTTCGGTTTACACCGGGGTGCCCACTCTGGCAATGGACGTCAGCAACATGGTCTGGTTTGAATCGATGCCCCACCGCGGCACAGTTCACAGGTGCCAGTTCTTCCATTTCTTTTGGCAGGTCCAGCCAACGGCGCGGCACTCTGGTCAGCTGATCCGCTTGATTCAGATAGGACTGTACTAGCGTCACATCCACGACCAGGTTGTATTCCATGATGGTTTCGGTTAGGGTAGCAAGCCGCCTCCGTATTAGCATTTCGCCTGATGCCTTCGTCACCAATCGTGTCTTTCCACTCAAGGCATCGGTCATCCACCGATACACACATGTGGAGTCTGTAACGATGTGCAGGACTCTGGCCTGCCACTGTAGCGCCAGGTTGACCCCCTTCACTGTGGCATCGAGTTCAGCCAGGTTAATGTGCCTGGCGTCATTTTCTGGCCGAAGCCAGCAGGCATCTTCCACGATAGATCTGTTGACCGCCAGGGCAACACCGAGGGCGAGCGAGCTGGCGTCCACCCAAACCGTAAACTCGCTCCCGTCAACGCACCATTTCCCTTGCATCGGATCGTCCTCGGAGACTCTGGCCAAAGTCTCCTCTAGCATTTTCCGCAGGGTGGGGTTGCGCAGTTCATCGTCCCACCCAGTTGACATGGAAGTCGCTTGTCGCTTTATGGCCGCCACCGCCATCCGAAGCCACCCACACACGGGGAAGTGGCCCACCAGTTTCCCACAGATGGAGAAGACGTACCGACGCGTGACGCTAGTTGGGACTTCCAGGACGTCACCACCTCTTCCCCAGTGGAGTCCGTCTGCACTGCCGCTCACGCGCAGGCCAAGCACCTTCGTTCCATCTCACAGTCGCTCCGGCTCCTTGCACGTTAGCCCGAAGCTTTAACCTTCTGTGCAGGCCCTCGTTCATGTAGATGTCATCGATATATGATGATGTCGCTTGTTGCACGGCTTCGTCCTGACGGCGGGTCGCCTACATGATTGCCGTCATGATGTTTGGGGCCACGTTCAGGCCGAACCCTAGCCTCGTCAAGCAATAACGTGTTCCTTTAATCTTGACCGTCTGGTACTGCCACAGCGATTTTTCAACACGTATCTGCAAGTAAGCTCTTCGCAAATCCAATATTGCTGCGTTTGCCCCTTGTTGCCGCCACTCTCTCAGTTTGTGTGCACAGACGTCTGCACCCACCGTGTGCGGGTTAACGTGCTCGTTGAGTTCCCGATAGTCCATGACGGGTCGGACTTTTTGTATGTTCTCCTGCCTGATAGCCATCAGGGGTATCAACCCTTTTGGAGGCCCAAGTTCGTCTTCCGGGTACGGGACCAGCCAGCCAGCCATTGTCCTTCCAAACCTGGAGCTCTGCCTCGTATTGCCCCCTAAGATGTGCGGGAGGGGGATACTCCGCCAGCCGATTCCGCAGGGACACTGGTGGCTGGTCACCCGACCACTTCCAGGACACAGTCCAGTTGTTCGTGCCCCTGTCGTATTTTGCGTGGAAGTCGGGTTTATCAAGAGTGATGGCTGCGCAGACCGGTGTCTCAAGTTGGGAGAACCTTACATCACCGGCGCTGTTTATGGTGATTCCACCCAGCCGTGTAATGGAATCTATTCCAAGAAGAAGGTCGTACCCCAGTAGTTCCCCGTCAACCACCAACGCCTTCACAGCCACCGCGGGGCCACATCCAATGCTTACGTAGACCTCGCTCACCTCACTACACATCAGCGAACCTCTGCCAATGGTTAGTACCGGGACCTTCCGCTCCTTCCATGCGGTGCAACATCCCTTGCAGATCAGGGTTTGGGTGCACCCGGTATCAACCAGCGCTGAGCGTTTGCGCCCGTCAACATTCACGATTACTTCAGGGAGCGCCTTGTTCACAGCCACTTTGGGGAGGGTGCTGGCGCCGCAGCTTCCTCCTCCTGCTCGTTTCCCAAACATGCCCGAGCTAAATGGCCTGGCTTGCCGCAACGGTAACAACGCACCCGCTTCTGTGCTCCATAATCTGGGGTGCGCTTCGCGTCACTTCTACAATCCCTGGCGAAGTGGTTGGGGCCGCCACATTTATAGCATCGTTGGCCCTCTACAGGCGATTCCAATGCCTCAACTGCCGCCGAGACTGGCTCCTCGTCGTTCTTCATGATGTTTCTGGCTCTAGCCAATAGCTCCTCTAATCCAAGCTCATTGAGCCTCGATGACGCCCGCAGCAGTCGACTGGCGCTTTCCGGGAGCCCAGACAGGAAGGCGCACGCCAGTATACGGTCGCTTGCACCCCCGAAGGAGGCGGCAAGCTTCTTCAGGTCGAAGCATAAAACAATGGAAAGTGTAATCAGCATGAAATGGAGATCATGTGAAGAGAAGGATTTTTCAAGTCACCATTGTAGTTTGTTTTGAATATGGTACCCTTGTTGTTCATATTACGAAAGATGAATGTGTGTTATGAGTGAGGAAAGAAGTACTGGGTAAACCATTTTACCATTTATGAATGACTTTAAGTTGTATGCAAATAACAAATACCTGCTAAATATGCATGTAAGAACTGTTCAAATGTTCAGTAATGACATGTGTATGGAATTTGGCATGAAGAAGTGACTTGAAATTGAAAAGGGGAAATTGCTGAAAGTGAAGGTATAAATCTTTTGAATGGGGAAATTATAAAAGAGGTTGAACAAGAAGGATACACCTACATAGGAATTGTGGAATGAAATAAAATAAAAGAATCTGAAATGAAGGAAATAATAGGAAAAGAATACAAGAGAAGACTACAGTTGGTTCTTAAGTAAATATTGAATGAGAAAAACAAAATATCTGCAATAAACACATGAGCAGTAGCGATATTTTGATATGTGGCAGGTATTATTCAACGGAAAGAAAATGAGCTGAAAGATATAGACAGAACAATATGTGAAAGAAGAAAATAGTCTGAAAGTTTACATCTCCAACTGTAAGGAAAAGCTTATAAAGGGTGTGTCAAAATTTGAAAAATTTGCAAGAGAGTGATCAAGTAAGAAGCAAAGAATTTAAGGCAACAAAAAATGAAAGATAAATGGATTGAGAAGAAAATACATGGCCAGTTCAGTAGAGATCTACCAGAGGCAACAAGCAAGGGAAAAACTTGGTGATAGTTGTCAAAATTATGTGAAGTATCACATTGATAAAACAGCTGAAAGTTCTCCATGTCAACTGTGTGGACAGAAAGGTGAGAATGTACAACAGCTCGTCTGTAGGTGTGAGAAGTTAGCTCAAAAGGAATACAAGAGTCGGCATGACAATATTGCAAGAAAGGTCCATTGGGATATATGCAAGAAAAAAGGTTAGAATGAAAAATGGTACGAACATGTTTGAGAAGGGGTGATGGAGAGTTATCAGATGTGAAATTATTGTGGGATGTGATTATGTGATTGCAGCAAGGAGAACAGATTTAGTCTTGTTGTAAAAAGGAACACAAGGCAATAATCATTGATATAGCAATGCCAGCTGGTGTGAATGTGGGGGAAAAGAAAAAAGATCGAAAAGTACTAAAACTTGGAAAGGGAGATAAAAAACTGTGGAAGTTGAAGAAGGTAAAAGTTCTATTGTGATGGGAGTCCGGGTGAGTGTAACAAAAGGATTTGACAAGTTGATTGAAAAGATTGGGATCCATTTCAATTTTAGTGTACTTCAAAAGACTGCTTTGTTGGGAGCCTCCAGAATCTTGCAGAAAGTGCTGGAAGATTGAGAAAAGAAGATGCCGATAGTCAATGTTCATTTGTTATGATCTGCCTATCTGTATAAAATCAGCAATACTAACAGCCAGACACAAAATGTGAATGATAATAATAATAATGGCGATGATAATATAATAATAAATGAATAATAGAAATGCCAAATGACTAAAAGACTTGAAAGAAGAGTCAGAGCATATCAAAGAAGGGGCAGAAAATGAAATCAGCAAGGAAACCTCAAGAAAACCTCAAGAAAACCCTATGAAAAATGGTAAACTAGAAAGCACCAGGTCATGATGGAATACATGCATATTGGTTAAAAAATTTCCCAATATTACATGAAAGGCTAAAGATGTATCCAAGAAGCAAACACAGAGCAAAAAGATACACTAAAATGAACCATCCCCAGTAACTACAGACCTATAACATGCTTACCTACAATGTGGAAAATACAAACAGCACAATTGAGAGAACAAATTTACCACTCCCTTCATAATCGCAGACTACTCCTTGAGGAACAGAAAAAATACCAAAAGGGAATACATGATCTACTGTATGTAGACATAAGGATCCTGAAGAAGGTAAAAAGTAGAAACAAGAATATAACCATGGCATGGATCGACTACAAAAAAATGTATGATAGGATCCCTGAGTCATGGATAATAGAATGCCTGAATGTACAAAATATCAAGCAAGATTATCAATTTGATTGAAAATACAATGAGAACATGGGGACTAGAATTTACAGCTGATGGATAATGCATAACTGGGATTAAAATACAAAGAAGTATCCTATCACCACTACTGTTCATCATAGCCATGATGCTCTTTAACAACATACTAAGAAAGTGCTAAGGTGGCTAGCAGTTCATTAATACAGATGAAAGAATAAACCACCATGAACTACATGGATGACAAAAGCCAATAATGAACTAGAGACACTAATAAACACAACCAGAATCTTCGTCCAAGATATTCAAATAGAATTTGGTGTGGAAAGGTGTGCACTACTGATCATGAGAAAAGGAAAACTGGAGGCAATGGAAGGCATAGATCAAATACTTTAATGGTGAATGCTCTGACGAACTGCAAACACTTGTACCTCCCCGACGTAACTACCCCCGACAAACCCGACAAGCTACGAAGTCTCATCCCTTTATAGTAGAGATCCCTATGTGCAAGAAAGCCTTTTACTCCAATAGTTTCTTCCCCAGAACTGCGGGTCTTTGGAACTCCCTTCTGGGATTCTGCTTTCCCAACTGCAATGATATGCAGAAGTTCAAGTGTAATGTTAACAAACATCTTTCTACTCTTCTCCCTTCATAATGACCCCGCTAATTAAGTCCCTAATAGTAGCCCCCTGCTTCAAAGTGGCACTGTACCTTGTTTGGGGTGAAAATTGAATTAAAAAAAAAAAAAAAAAAATGGAGATGAGGGCACTAGGCAAACATGACAGCTACAAATATTTGGGGGTTCTTGAAGCAGACAGAATTCCAGTTGATATCTTACTACTAATGCAATTCTCTACCTGTATAAAAGCTAAATACATCCAGGAATGGAGTACTGTTGCCACATGTGGGTAGGAGCTGCTAGAAGCAGATTATCTTGCCTTGACAGAGTTCAAAATAGACTTTGTAGCCTAGTGGAGGATGCCCTTTTCTTTTCCCTGCAACCTCTTTCCCACAGGAGAGACGTTGTGAGCCTCTCTGCTTTATCGTTATTTTCATGGCAAGTGCTCATCCAATCTATGGTTCACCCCTGGCCTGACTTTCATGAAAAACACTCGTCTAACTGAAACCACTATCAATAATTTCCCCCACTCTTTATCTGTGCCTAAACCTAAACATAGATTCCATGAACATAGCTTCTTTCTGCACGTCTGTAGAACTCTGTTCTGTTTTTCTGTTTTCCAACTGACTACAATATGGTTGTCTTCAAGTCCAATGTGAACAAGTTCTTGATGAGTCATCCCC